>NW_027467017.1:220000-310000 GCF_046128005.1 Genypterus blacodes | reverse complement strand
CCTCTCTGAGGTGCAGTTGCCCCCGGAAACCATCATCAAAGTGGCTCAGACGCATGTTTGTCCTCCGGCGAGAGCTTCAACAAACACAACAAACATCAGCAGGTGTGCGAGCCGCCGCATGCACGTTAGCCTGCAGAGAAACACGCAACAACAACAACAACAACAACAACAACAACAGCCACTCATCATGGAGGCTTTGATGCAGGGTTTGGTCATGCTCGTCTTTACGTATCAAAGTATTTCTGGATACGTGCGATGGAAACGCAAATTCAGTTGAACTCCTGAGTTCTGCGCCGACACCTCAGACGCTGTGAAAGCCGGTTTGTAGAGAAGTGACTGCAGCGTCACGTGACGCAGCGCTGGCACGGAAGAGGCATGAAGGGAAGTTTGTGTGGCGACCTCAGTGTGAGGTCATCATCAACAGCCAAAGATCCTATAGATCCTGTAGATTCTGTCAGAACGTCTGTCTCACTCTGCTGGCAAAACCAATCGCAGCTTCATCGTCTGGCTAATCCTCATCCTCATCCTCATCATCATCATCATCATCATCATCATCAAAGATCAGCCGGGTCGTTGTTGAGCAGGGTTTCTCATCTACACACACACACACACACTGTTGCACCATTACATCGTTTGGTGCAACTATATCCCAGGTAGTGTAAATGGTGACGGTGGTGAAACTCGGCGAGACGTATGAACGAAAGCGACGGATCAGAGACGCGTGAACGCAGGAAATGAGGCTTGAATCTCCCGTAGATACAGATGATGATGATGATGATGAGGATCGTTTTGCGGTGATGCAGGCAATGTTTACGTTCTCTTTATCTCTCTCGCTCACACACACACACACACACACACACACACACACACACACACACACACACACACACACGGCCCCTCGGTGGCGTCTCGGCGGCGTGTCATCTTCACATTCAGCTCGTCTCGTAGATCACATCTCAGACGGCCTCTTTACCACAGATTGATTTTTCCATCCGTCGTCTCTCCGGGTGTTCACAGCTCTGAACCTTTACCTCCGGGCGCTCACAGACGAAGACCCGACCCCTCACACAGACGAAGACCTGTGTGGTTAATAAAACAGCTTTCTCTCTCTCTCTCTCTCTCTCTCTCTCTCTCTCTCTCTCTCTCTCTCTCTCTCTCTCTGTCTCTCTCTCTCTGTCTCTCTCTCTCTCTCTCTCTCTCTCTCTCTCTCTCTCTCTCTCCCCCCACTCTCTCTCTCTCTCTCTCTCTCTCTCTCTCTCTCTCTCTCTCTGTCTCCCCCCCACTCTCTCTCTCTCACCCCAGGTATAGAAAGGTGAAATTAGCTGAGAGGTTGTGGGTTTGAATCCCTCGCTGCACACACACACACACACACACACACACACACTTGATGGTGTGGATTGAACCTTTTAACCTCAGTCATGTTTGTTGCTGTACTTTGTTGTAAAAGAATTCCAGCACAGGTGAACTTTTCCTAGACTCCACACACACACACACACACACACACACCTGATCACAGTGTAATGGCAGTATAAACAGTTTAGCAGTGATTGTTCCCTCAGTGGCTCTTGGTGGAGGTATTGAATTACCTCTCTCTCCGCCGCTCCCCGTCCCTCCTGCTGCGTCCGGCTCCAGAACTCCTCATCCTCATTAGCTGAAGCTCTCTGATCCTGTTGGCGTGGCGATAAGGGCGAGCGTTTAAGTAAGGACTCTCCAGGCGCAGGCTTCCTCCATTAGGGCCCGTTAATGTAGGCGGCGTGCAGCAGGGCGGAGACAGAGGGGCTGCTGGGAGCTTCCTGTTTCCATGCAGTTGCCTCCTCTGTAATGGCTCTGGGTGTGGCTGCCACTTCCTGAACGGGACGAGTCCACGAGCCGGCGCAGCAGACGGTGGCGTGCCGGCCGGCGGAACATCTGTAGCGTCTGCGGGACAACGAGGGCAGGAAGGAGCTAACGGGGTTTCTCATGATGATTTTCGACCACTCCATGGGAACGCCGCTGGGCCTTCACAGGAAGCTGTCCAGGGTGGAGAGTGCCAAGAGGTTCTGGAGGGTGAGTGGGACGGAGAGGGTTTGGACCTGTGTGTGTGTGTTTGTGTGTGTGTGTGTGTGTGTGTGTGTGAGCCACATGTATTTTTGAGGTATTCAGTGTAACTTTAGTCCTTTGGTCGGTTTGTATTGTCGGCATGGCGACACTGTGAATGAGAGTGGGAATGTTTTGTCTTCTCCAGTGAACTGATCTGAGCGGTTGTTTGTTTTGCTGATGATGTCACTGTGAGATCTCGTCTGTTTCTCTCCTTCCTCCCCCGTGGATCCTTCTCGTTTACCTTCTTCCTCCTGTGTCACATCCCTCTCCCTTCTTCTCCTCCCTGCTCCTTTCTGGTTGTGACGCCTCAACCTTCCTCTCCCCTCCTCATCCTCACTCATTAGTCTCTTTCCAGCACTTCGTCAAGTCACAATTCAGGTTCTGACTTCATTTCAGGGTCGTTCAAGTTTCCTGCACTTTATTCCTTGGAGCCGGTGTTTCCGTTTCCTTGGTTACCAGTCAGAGGCAGATGATTTGTTGTCGGCTCCGGTTGGGTTTGAAGTGAGATGAGTCGTTCCTGAGTTAACCAAGGTTTGTTTTTCCCTCATTTCTTAAAGTTAGCGTTTGAAGCCGGCGTTCCTAAACCGGTCGGAATCGGTTCGCTCACCGGCCTCTGGTCTCCCCAAGCTAAATCCAAAGCAGAGGCCGGTTCTGACCGCTCTGTGTTTTCAACCTTTTCCCCGTTTCACCTCGTCCTCCTTTGGCGCGATGCTGCTGGCTGTGATTTGGCTACAGGCGGCCTTGTTCCCTGGGCTGTGTTTCTACATCAGCTCCTAATACAGGACCCCACCCCCACACACACACACACACACACACCCCACACACACACACACACCCCCACACACACACACACACACACACACACACACACACACACACACACACACACACACACACACACGCGCACACACTCACTCTAGTTTTGTGGCGCGGTGGCAGCGGGGTGACATCACAGGAAATGTGTGACAAATGACATTGGGCTCCTTTTTTCCGCTGCAGATAAACGAGAATGGAAACGGCGACCTCGGTGGCGTGAAGCCCAGAGCTGTCATCGGTCACGTGTCACGTCCCATTTCACGCCTCAGCTCCTCTTATTGTTAATGGCGTCCACTGTGCTGCTCTCTGTGCTCCGCTCGCTACTGGTCGCCCGGGCGACCAGCGTCTGCAAATGAACGCATCCAAGCAATTTATGATCCATTTAGTGTGTGTGTGTGTGTGTGTGTGTGTGTGTGTGTGGGTTTATCCACATAGTGCTGATGCCCACCGTCTCCCTCTCCCTCTCCCTCTCCCTCCCCCCCTCTCCCCCTTCTCTCTCTTTCTCTCTTTCTTTCTTTCTCTCTCTCTCCCCCCTCTCTCTCCCCCAACCCGAGCTCCAGCTGGTTGATCAGAGGCGTTGTCAGGGCATTCATTGGGTTTCTGCCATTGATTTTGTACCACAGCAGCTGGAACCAGAAATCACTCAGATCTCAAACCTCCACCAAGACCGAACGTTGCTCTCCGAGTCGCCATAGCAACCAAAACATAGCTGTCTACGTTTGCCTTTAAAATTCTGACCCTTTGACCTCACACACCTCCACACAGTAACCAGAATGATCTCTCTCTCTGTTAGTCCAGTAGATATGAGTGTAAATCAATAATCAATAATGTGTGAGCTGCTCTGGTCGTCTGTAGCTGTTTGTCCTTCCCTAAATCAGCTCCATCCCCTCAGCTCAGTCACAGTTAGGGACCGTGGTGCCCTTGCCTCCTTGCGTCCTTGCGTCCTCGCTTGTTTACACTTGCGAGAGCTTTTCCATTGAAAAGCTAAATTACATTTTTTTTACTACCTGTGTCCTTATTTTCTGCAGCTTTAGCCATAAATCCCGTCCTTATAATAACATTTTACACGGCGGTTCCCGGGCTGAACGCTGCTTTACAACACGAGCGCACAGGCGGGGTTAGAACCAAAGCCCTGTCTGAAAGTCTCAGGACATGAACTCAAAGCTCACGGTGTCCTTCATCTCCTGTGTGTTTAAAGGAAGTGTACTTGTACTTGTTTGTATTCTTTGATCTGAGTTAGTTTTGATCTCACGTTCATCATAGAATCCATACACAGGCTGGATTCAGGAACAGGAAACAGAGGCTGAGTCCTGAGCTGTTTGGGTTGGAGAGGAAGTGACCTCGTTGTCGTCCCGGCTGGACTTCTGTCGCTTCCCTCGTGTGCTGAGCCGCTAACGAGCTGGATGTGAACGCAGCCTGAATCCCGTGAGTGTGTGTTTGGTTGTGTGTTAACGGCGCTCTGATCCTCGCGTGCTTCACTTCGCAGCGAATGAATGTACGCGTGAACGTGCGCCGCTCCCTTTAGCCGCCGCCCACCTGCAGTGATCAGCACATGGGTGTGATCGGTGACCGTTCTGTGATTCTTCCAAAGCACTTTTTAATATTTAACGAGCAGAAAAAGCCAACATTAGCTTTATGTTGATGTGAAATGCTTTGACCTACCGTGCAGCTGGAGTCCCGACGCACAGCCAGAGACCTTTTATGTTGACATCAAATATTTATCTTCTAATGGTTTAGATGGCGGCGGCTCGTTCTTTATAAAACCTTAATGGCACATTTGTCAGATGTTTGGGCCTCTGGTGTGGAAATGAGACGGCCGGGGAACCAAACCTGGGAATCACCACGGCAACACGCCGGCGTTACAACAGGGACCAGAGCTCAGGTTTGTCCGTGAACTGCAGAGTTTTGTTATCGATTGCTGCAGGTTTGAACTGGAGCTGCTCTCAAATCAAATGTCAGCGCCCCCTGCTGGGCAGATTGAAACAAGATTCCTGTGTGTGTGTGTGTGTGTGTGCGTGTGCGTGTGTATTGATTTCTCTGCACCTCTGCTGATACCAACAACATCACAAGTTAAATTTCTGTGCCTTTTTGCATTTTCTTTCATTTTTGGACAAACATCTCTTTGATTTGATGACTCATGACAGCTGTTATGTAAATGCATTATTTAATTTATGATCAAAGATGACAATAACAGCACAAAGATGAACTGTAAATAACATTCATTTATTATTATTATTATTAAAATAAATCCATTATTTAACTATACTTGCATGCATTTAATGTAGCCTGTAATACATCAACATGTAGTCTAACATGTAGTCTAACGTGTGCTGCTATATGTGTGATGATTTTGGGGGTTTGCTGCTCTGTCAGTTCAGCCTCAGTGTTGATTGATTTAACCGATGAAGCCCTGAAGACAAAGATAGGACATTTAATGCTGTCTGCGTGTTTCTTGTTCTACCGAGCTCATTCTTGCACTCAGCATCTCATGTAATACCTGGTTTGTAATCAGGAGCTGCGGTAATAAACCTGGAACATTCACAGTGAAGATTGATCAGTTTGTCTTGATGTAAACAAACTCCTGTTCATTACTTCAGATGGTGACAAAAAGTTGTTTAGCTGACCATGTGACCTTCACTGGTGACCTTCACTGGTGACCTTCTGCTGGTGACCTTCTGCTGGTTTGTGACCATGTGACCTTCACTGGTGACCTTCTGCTGGTTGTAGTGATGTAGACGTCTGAACTGAAGGTGTTGGGTCGGGGCTGGACTGTGCTGCAGCAGATAACAGCAGAATCCTCTGCACAGGCCTGCGGAGCGCCGATAAGATGGTGACCTCGGGCGGATGAAACGTGTGGGGGGGGGGGCTGAATGCTCCTCGGCGATAACGGGATGCAGCGTGTCGGCGTTGAGCGAAAAGATGAGAGAACGCAGACGGATGTTGATGTTCTCTGTCAGGCGCGATGAAGGTCACGGAATGTGAAGCTAATCTGAAGGATCCAGGTTTTCCTTGTCGTGTAATTCCTCTTCAGTTTGATTTGTGTGTTGTGCCTCTCTTCAGGCCTCAATACACTCCTCCACTCCTCCACATCACCCAGGGAAACAGAAACTCTTAACCCTTCCATGTGTTTGGGTCCAACTTGACGTGTTCTGTAATCTCACAGCTTCTTTAATCGCCGTCATTCGTGTGAATTTGATCCCTTTTGTTTTGTCAAACCTCAGTCTCCAGCTCCTGACTGCTCGTGGTTCTCCAGCTCGGCTCCTTTTAGACTCACAGACGAGGTGTCGCAGACAGACGTGCCAGTTTGGGCGCGAGGCTTAAAGTGGCTGTGCTCGCACGCCGCAGAGAGACGGAAGGCAGCGACCACCGAACAATCAGCCAAGCGTGCGTTGTTTTGATGTCCCTTTGATTTGACAGTCGCCGCACCCTGAGCACGCCTCGCCCGCTGACACGTGCCGTGCGTCTGTACGTCTACACCGCCGACCTCGGCAGATGGCGCCCCCCCCGCGGCTGCCATTTCCCTTTCAATCCTCCTCCTCCTGATTTACGGACGTGGTCTTTCAGCCGCGGCGGGCCGTTACGCGTGAACTCGCCCGTCGCTGTGATTTGGGCGAGGAAACGCTTGAGAGTAATGACAAACTAAAGCAGCAGACTGAGGTTCTAATCCCCAACGACAGCTGAGCGTGAAACCATAACGATTCAAACAAATACAAAGCTCAAAGTGAAATTGAGATAGGTGGTTGTCATGGAAACGGGCTCACGTATAGACACGGAGGGTCACTGAGCAGAGGCACACACAGTTTCTCACTCCTGCCAATCAGAAACTTAAACGTCTCAGAAACACGACTAAGGTAGAATTGAGTTGCAGATGAATTATAAATGTAATTCAGATATAATAATGAAATAGAAAGATCTTTCAAAAGAACAAAAGACATTACAGCAGATGCATGAAAAGACGTTCAAATTGGTGCAGCATAAGAAGTAAGAAGCTGGACTGAAGCTCATTACAAATGTATTTAAAAAGAAGCATCAAAGTTAATGAATCTATTTATGATGAACAATAGAAACTAAACTCTAAAGGAGGTCCGTCCCTCTGAATGGTGGAGCTCTGGAGACCCTGATTGATTATTTATGTGTGGGCTTGTGTCATTGACTTTCTCCCCCACGAGCTCCGGCCGCATTTATCATCAATCAAACGCCCAGAGAACGTTCAAGGGCGGCGAAGCTCCTTTTTCAGCCCGCCGTCGGGTTTCTCATAAACCGTAGCTGCGGTCGATGTTCGGCGCTAATTAACCTGCGGTGCGTCGGTCTCCTGTTCGGGGGAACGTTCTGCTTTCAGGGCCAAACAACCGCGGAGGGAGGAAGATGCTTTTTTGTCCGAGAGCATTTCTTGTTATTCAAATCCACGCCCGGGCTTTGACATTGACTTCCATAATGAATCTCACACGTTGGAGTTATTTGCTTCTTATCTCCTGTCTTAGCAGACGAGGAGCTCTAATGAGGAACGCTTTATTTGGTCGCTTGGTAGGAGGAGCGCCGCCGCCGCTCACAATCTCACCTTTCATATTTCCAATCATCCTCACATGAAAGGAAACTCTGCAGCCGCCAGCTTCATATCTGGAATTCTATAATTGGTTCTTAAATCAGCCTGAGATGGTTGCTGATTTCTTCAGTGTCTGAAGCTCTGAGTGAAGGCGATGACTTTAACATTCCAGGGAGGAGGAGAAGTGACAACGGCAGGTAAATAAGAACAACGGCAGGTCAAGACGAGGACGCCAGGGAACAAGCTAACGAGAGCGAAGGGAGGAGATCATTCAGGCTCATAGCCGTCCAGTGGTCAGGACTTGTTCCCTGCATCATTAATGATAGGGAACAAGCCAATCAACATGAGGGAACAAGGGCGTTTGGCCACAGCTTAGAATGCAATGAAACATGAGTGTGTTTGTTTTACTGGCAGTGGCTCGTGAAGGAACGCCACTTTTTCTGATCTGGTTGGCGGCGTCACGGCGGCGTCACGCGGGGGCTCGTCTCTCCTCCTCTGTGGCGTTTGACTCTGAGTGGAGGAAACCCGAGCCTAAACCTGCTCACACTTCCACAGCCTCATTCCCTCTGACGCTGCGGCTGCACGAGTCTGAGGTGAGACAGAGACACAACAAGGCCTTTCAGGGAGGAATGAGAGAGAAAGAGAGAGAGAGGGGGGGGGGGGAGAAATGAGAAACAAGGGGGGAGGGGAGAGGACGGAGAGAGATGAAGAGGGGGAGAGAGACAGAGAGAGGGGAGAGAGGGAGAGAGAGAGGGGGAGGACAGAGAGAGAGATGAAATCAGGTGTTCTGCCTCTGTGGCGTGCATCTGTTGCTAAGCGTTGTTCATCTGTCTCTGTCTGCACCGTTTGTATCGCAGTGATTCTGGTTTCTAATTGTTATGAAAAAGCTGAGGTCCGCTCGGCCCTGGTGGAGGCGTGCGCTCGCTGAGGGGCTTGACCGCGCTGTACGAGCAATCTGAAACCAACCCTGTTCCACATGGGAAGCAACTTGTGTTGCCTTGACAACAGGCAAAAGCAAGACGTTGTAGTTGAAGGTGACGATGAAATACAGAGTGTGATTAAACAGGAAGTGGAAATGGAACGTCCCAGCTGCGAGTGTGTTCATCGCTTACAATGATCAGAGTTTATACGTGTAGCCTGGCAGTATGGACTGAGCTGATTGGCTGCTGAGCCTCGTATGCTAATGAGCACCCGGTCCAGCTCTGTTGACATTTCACGGCGGCGCGGCGCGAAGCCTGATGAGTCACGCCTGGCATGAAGCGGGAGAGGCATCTGCACGCGTCCCCTCTGTCAGCGTGATGGGTCAGAGCCACACACACACACACACACACACACACAAGCTGAGAGAGAGCAGGAAGAGATGGAAAAGCAATTACCTTCTCCCAGTATCCCGGTGTTTGCCATCGTGTGTCAGACAAATAAGAGAGGAAGAATTGAAGCTGGCAGTCCGGCGGCTCACCACCTGCTGCAAACCTGAGGCTCTGAGTTTGAATCCCAGACCTTTAGTCCCGCTCCCTGTCAGCGGCGGAGTAACTGCTCATCCATCCTCCGCCTCTCCCCCCGGAGACGTGCCGGCTCTTTTCCCGCAATCGTTTCGGGGTGTAAATCTAATTCCACTTCTTTAAATTCCACCGCGATTGGATTATTTTTAATGCACCCAACTCAACACCATCCTTTAAAACATCCCTGAGTTCACAAAGAGGGTTACGGAAACTTAATTACACGGGATGAGTGGAATGTGCAGGGAATGACCGGGAGCAAAGGACGAAATCAAATCTGTGATCGGACCGGGAGCTGCAGAGGAGAAACCATGACGTCATAGCTTCAACTCAAACAAAGCCTTCGTTTCCACCGCCAAACGCCGTTGGGGCCAAATTGATGATGTTCCGACTTTAAGAATTCCCGTCGATTTGTTGCGGTCGAGTCGATGCATCCGCACGAAACTGGAGCCACTGGGTCTCCTCCTCCTCCTCTTCGCTCCTTTACTGGACTGCATTCACATTCCACAGGGTTCGACCAAGGAAGGAGACGAACTAACGTAGATGGATGACTGGGTCTCTGGCTGAGCGGAGACGAGGAAATACGCTCTTACATTCCAATTTTCTCTTGAAATGGGAACGTTGGGACACATTTTATGGATGTGTGTGTGTGTGTGTGTGTGTGTGTGTGTGTGTGTGTGTATAAACTTACAGGCCCACGTTCTGCATGTTTGCACACCGATAATGAAGGAAACACGGAACTCAGATTGAATGTTTCCACATGAATGAAGTCAGGTGAAGCTGTTTACAGGTGAGGTCAGGTGAGGTCAGGTGAGGTCATATCCTGTCAGAACAAGCACAAAGGTCAATTTGGACGAATCGGTCCTTTCAGCAGCGGTCTTTGCTCTGGACGGCGCCCCCTGTTGGCCTGGCTTGTCGTGTGCGGTTGGTCTTCATACCTGAACGTCACTGAGCCGTCATCGTGAGAGACGCAGCAGACTTCCATGTAATGATGTCATGAGCTCCATCCATCGTGTTCCCGCCGGCATTAAGAGGGATTTAAAGCTTTAGTTGTCAAAATTAAAAAGCTCTGCCGCCTGAGCGCTGGAAGGAAAGGAGCCAGCTCGCTCTTCTCCTCTGTAATCGATGAATCCAGTGGGCTCAGACGTCTTCCCTCAGCAGGATTTATTTATGATGTAGCTTCCACTTCATTAGCCGTTCGGTCGCCAGCGCACCGCCGCTTCCTTCCGGGCGAAACCACTTGAAGCGAGCGCGAACGGCAGGGACCGTCCCTCGTTCGGCCGCCGCCGCCCCGCCTCGGTGCGGCGAGATATAAATGTCAGAGCCAGGATCTGCCAGGCTAATTGGAGCGACGCCTCTTTAACAATAGCAATTATTTTTATCCACATAATCATCGGCTGGTCGCCATCATTTTCCCGGTAATTACAGGCCGATTATCAGGCCGCAACAGTGCGTCAGCCTGGTGTGTTTTGTGTATTGATTAGTCTGAAGTTTTAATTGGCCTCAGCTCATTATGCTGGCTGCAGGCCCGGCACAAGGAAACATCAGGCAGGGGGGCCGGGGGGGCCAAGGGGGGCCGGAGGAGCAGCCATCAATCAAACCATGTGTGTCGTCGTCTTTAAGGCTTCCATGCTGCATTACCACCACCAACCAGCAGGATTGTGGCGTGATATTGATATAGGAGTTGTTGATTGTAATGGATGAAGCGTGGCGCGGCCTGGGGGGGCGTTCACTGTCCTTCTGCCCGTACGTCTTCCGCCTGACGCCGTTTACTTAAGTTGTAAAATGAGTGTTTCCTAATTTCCAACTTCACTCCAACGCATCATTTATCTGCAACTTTCAGGACGGTGTCACCCAAGGGAGCTTCATCACCGCCTTCATCACCGCCTTCATCACCGCCTTCATCACCGCCTCCACCCGTCCATTTGTCAGCGCGGCGGACGTGAGGTTTGTGGACTCTCTGTAACGGACGGTGGTTATTGTTGCGTCCACACACGGCATCAGTCATCTTTGGCCCCGCAGTGTCGCTCGTTAGTTTGCAGCTGATTGATTGGCTGCTGGGGAGCGCTTTGCCTTCCATTCATCACGCCGTTGATGCTAACACGGGCTGAGTCCTTCATGTATCTGGGTGGTGGCGTGGTGCGGTGCTGTAAACACTGGGTGGCCCCGCCTCCGCTTCATCCATCACCAACAGAAAACCCAATGGTGTGTGTGTGTGTGTGTGTGTGTGTGTCCAGAACTGATCACACAGTATTGATTATGGATTTACATGCAGATCTACTGATCTAATAAAGAAAGAGATCATTCTAGTTTCTGTCGAGAGCCTTTCAAGGTCAAAGGGTCAGATTGTAAAAGTCAAATGTAGACAGAGATGATGGTTTTGGTTGTTATGGCGACTCGGAGCGAAACGTGGGAGTGCTTTCTTGTTTTCTTTCTGTTTTTACCAAACTTATTGTATCTTATTTAATAATCCTGTGTTTCTAAGCAGCTAAGGTGCATAATTCTGTAATATGCAGCATAAATAGTGTATAAATTTATACGTTTTCCTTTATTGGGCCGCATAAAAGGCAGCGAGGTCCTTGGTCTGGTTTCTGCAGGAGCTGCTGGATCATAAACACGCCGGTCCACCTTCAGGGACGGAGGAGCGACTCCAGCTTCTTCACCTTAATGTAGAAAATGGCATCAGTAGATCCTCTAAAGGCGATGAAAGCACCGCTCTTCATCACGCACCCACAAACCCCCATGACCCGTGGGTCACTTTCTCTCTGGGTGCTGTTTGTCAGGACACACACACACACACACACACACACACACACACACACACACACACACGCACGTTGGCTTGGGTGCTGCCCTCTGACTGTAATTAACCCGGCCCGGCTCATTCCGCTCCAAAGCCGCCACATAAAAAGTCAAACGCAGACGGAGGTATTAATTAACAGGAAGTTAATCTCCCAGGCGATCCAAGCGACTCGTTTCCTCACGGCGTTAAACACTTTTTTCTTTGTGGATGTCATTATTTGTGGAAAGAACGACTTTAGTTCTTGACAACACGAGGCCGAACGCTTTAACCCTTTCCTCCCACAGCACTTTGGCCCTGATCCATACGATATTACCATGATGTCATTCTTTCTGTAAGCAGGCAGACATTAGGTCAACTTTGTCACACGTTGGGTTTCAGTTGGCAATTCGTGCACAAAACGCAAGTGAATTTATAAAAAGTAGCTAAATGTCCTGCCTGCTGTTTCCACGCCTCACACTCATACTGTAGGTGGGGCCACTGGACCGAGGTCAGCATGTAGTCTGACTGTAGGCTCTTCTGACTGTAGGCTCTTCTGACTGTAGGCTCTTCTGACTGCAGGCTCTTCTGACTGTAGGCTCTTCTGACTGTAGGCTCTTCTGACTGTAGGCTCTTCTGACTGTAGGCTCTTCTGACTGTAGGCTCTTGATCCAGGTTCTTCATTTACTAACCTGATGTTTCATAATAACTAACAATATTTGATCTTTAAGTACCAATGCAACGCGCACACCTGTGTGTGTGTGTGTATGGTGTGTATGGTGTGTGTGTGTGTGACAGAGAGTCTAGTCTAGAGAGAATAGTGCATTTAAAAAAGTGATGAGCGCCTTCTGTTGTCTCTGTCTCTCTCACCCTCTCTCACTCCCTCCATCTCCACTCTCTCTCTGTCTCTATCCCCCTCTTGTCTCTCTCTCTCCACTCCCCCCCTCCCTCTCTCTGCCTCTCTCGCTCTCTCCTCCCTCCCTGCTATCACCACCTCCTCCTCCTCCTCCTCTCTCTCCCCTCTCCCTCCGTGACTCTTTTCCCTCCTCTCCTCCTCCTTCCACTTGTTATTTCACACCTTGGCCGCTGCAGAGTAACGCATCAATCGGCGCTGTGAATAAACCTCCTGCTCCTCCTCCTCCTCCTTTTTGTGCGTGCCGCTGCCGCCGCCGCGCTGCCGCACTGGTCCGTTCTTCTCTCTCTCTCTCTCTGTCTCTCCCTCTCTCCCTCTCTCCCTCCTCTCCTCTCCTCTCCTGTGCTCGTTGGGCTCCATCGCTCCTCTGGGCTGTGGGGGAATCATGACCACGGCGAAGGAAGCCAGCGCGCCGTCGAAAGCGGCTCAACAGGAGCAGGTACCGATGCGCTCTCTTCTCTTCTCTCCGTCCACACATGTTCGGCGGAAACGCGAACCCCCCGCCGTGTGTGTGTGTGTGCGTGTGTGTGTGTGTGTGTGTGTGTGTGTGTGTGTGTGTGTGTGTGTGTGTCCGCTGGTCTGGGCTCTGGACGCGTTACCGTGACACCCCGGTGCTCGGTGCCGTGAGCGGATCGCGGCGGGAGAATCTCACGGTTTTTCCGCTCGGCCGTGCGACTTTACGCACCGGAGACGACGGGCGGTTTGCGCGCTTCGTCTCGATGCGGGACCGACGCAGATCGGACGAGCGAAGCCAACCGGCAACTTGGATCACAACGAGCTCCGCGCGAAGGCCGGAGGAGGGAAGTGTGATCGGTGTCTGCACACGCTCACTCGTCTAACGCGGCTTTGCGTTACCGCGGCCGTTTACCCGCACAGACGCGAACAGGAGCGCACCGAGCTGCGCTAGAAACGAGACTGCAACTGTCACTGCAAACACCGAGTGCGGCGGATCCGCTTATTGGGCGACCTCCATCATTTATTAGACGGTGGTGATGATGATGATGATGGTGGTGAGCCGCCTATAGAGGCACAGCAGCCTCACAGACATAAACTGGACATTAAACGCCTTTAATGTCCAGTTTTAATATTGGATGGCCTGAATTGAAAGATCTCATGACCTTCTGCTTCATGTTCTTCATTTATCTCCCCTCTGGTGCTCACAAGCCGAGGAAGTCCAAACCTGATAACACAACAATTCTGCCACTTATCACGGAATTCCAATTGGGATTATGGTCGGGAATTCTTAAAAAACTCAATGAAATGTGTGGATCAGAGGAAAAGTTCCTCTTGTTTCTTCAGGAAAAGCGATCAAATGAATTCTGCCGCACGTCCTCTGTTGGCTCAGGCTGGTTTGAACCCTTGACCTCGTGTGTGTGGACTTTAGATTTCCTCCATGTGCCTCTGTCTAAACTCTGATCATCGCAAAGGTGTGTGTGTGTGTGTGTGTGTGTGTGTGTGTGTGTGTGTGTGTGTGTGTGTGTGTGTGTGTGTGTGTGTGTGTGTGTGTGTGTGTGTGTGTGTGTGTGTGTGTGGGGTTAGGATGAGCAGTCCATAGGTGTTGGATGGATCCATACGTGCTGATAGGTCCCGATCCCATCCTGAAGGTTCTGCTCCGATCAGGACGTTATGAAAATGTTATGATGACATTGTGAGAAGAGCAAAGTCCTAATTGTCGTGATGAAGACTCTGCCTGAAAGGACGCTGAGGAAAACTGTTACAGTGAAATAATCATAATGGTTGATGACTTTAAACCTTGACAGTCTGAGTTTGTTTACCTCAGTTCGTCTGAGCGTTTGGGGGGTCAGAGGTGGAGCCGTCTCTCACCGCAGGGTTCTGAGGAACATCCACACCAGATACAGATTTGCTTTTGAGAAGCAGAAGAAGAAGTGGTGGTCTGTACGTAAAGCGATACACCGGTGATTTTGCTGAAATTGCTGGAGTGTCACTTCCAGTACGAGAGGCAGGACTGCAGCTGAACGTAACTCATTCAAAGCAAATCACCAGCGTCTAGAGTTATACTTTAGGAAAGGACAAGGAGGTTTAGTTAAATGTCCTTAGTGCTGTGAATAGTACTTCAAAGGGAAAACCTCAGTGGGCTTTTAAACCAAGGGAAGAAGGAAGGAAGAGAGGAGGAAGGTCAGGAGAAGGACGGGAAGACAGAGAGATGAAAGGAAAGAAGGAAGGGTAGGAGTAGAGAGAGGAAGGAAGGAAGGAAGGAAGGAAGGTCGTGAGTCACTGAAATGTAGTGAATAGTTACTCTTACTTCTTAGTTAGTAAATTGAACCCACTACAATCCGTGTGTGTGTGTGTGTGTGTATTTTGGTAACTACTGACAACAGAACCTGAAAGAGTTAAACTCCGTCTGTCTGCTGTGACGCTCCACCAAACTGAAAAATAGCTTGAAGCGTGCACACGGCGCTGGGTGGTAAAGTGTGTGTGCTGTAGGTATACACACACACACACACACACAGAGGGACGTGTGTGTGCGTGTGTGTGTGTGTGTGTGTGTGTGTGTGTGTGCGTGTGTGTGTTCCTGCTGGGCTTCTGCTCGATGCAAACATACAGATTTATGCTTTAAATATGGGAAAAATACATTGATCCACTTCTCACCAGGCTCACTGTAGCACCACCGTGCGCGTTGAGTGAAAAACCCATCCGATTTGACCTTAGACATATGGGTGTTGGTTTGCGTTTGGTTGCCATGTGTGATTTGAGGATCAGCTGATTAACGGAGTGTGTGTGTGTGTGTGTGTGTGTGTGTGTGTGTGTGTGTGTGTGTGTGTGTGTCATTGGGAGTCTGCGAGTTCTGGATCCCTGGCTGTGATTTGTTTGTGTTCATCTCCATAATCGTGGTTTTACTGCGTTTCTCTCACAAACCTGTTTTGTGTCCAGACTCCTCTCAGTGAATCTGAAGTAAGTCTCACCTTAGCGCTGTGAAGCATCTGTGAAATGTAAAGGCCTTAACTTTATTATTCTATTGCGCAGACGTGCAATCAGGGCGGATTAGTCTGGCTGGTGTGGCGGCGTTGCCACGGCCGTGTTGCCTCGGCGGCGTTGCCTCGCCGCCCCGCTGACGAACGCGTGAAGTGATCAGCGCTAAAACAGATGCTAATTACCGTAGCAACTTTAACCCAAAACACAGCGGGGCGTCATCTGCATAACACAACACTAACACAACACCTGCTACCACTTCTGTGTGCACAAAGCTCGTCTGCGTAACCGTGCAGACGCGGCGTTTGGCTCGCCGCTCACAGCGTCTGCTAAGCTGGAAGGAGAAACAAACCAACATGTGGGAAAGTTGCTCAGACGTGTGAGACGCTGAGAGAGACGTCCTCCTCGTTAGTCGGGCCTTCCTCAGGTGTAAACGGCGAGGCTCGTCGTTGTGACAGGAGGCGCCGGTCGCCAGCTGGCTCAGCAGGGGAAGTGAACTGACGGGAGGTCCGATAAACGCTCCGATGCTGTGACTGACCAATCAGAATCCAGCATTACATAGAGACAAAGACTAGATTGTGATAAATGGACAGACACAATGATGCTTGCTGCAGCTGTTTCGTTCTGTCGTCGCTCTCTCTCTCTCTCTGTTGCATCGTGGCCGCCGCTTAATCAGACCAATGAGCTGTTTGGGCGAACGAGCAAAGAGCGAGGCGATGATCCACTTTTTCAACGCAAATAGCTAACGGGCCGATTCCCCCCACCAAAGCTGGATTTGGAGCGGGATTGGACGGCCCTGATGTTTGTGCCACAGTTCATCTTAGGGGCGATTACGGAGGATTGAGCCGTGATGTCGGCTCCGGAGCGGAGTTTAGAGGCGAGGTGGCGAGGCGGCGATTCATCCCGATAGTTTAGCCGCACCACCGCTCAACAGGTTTATAACTTCAGGGGAGGAGAGGATTTAATGCAGCAATAAATATTCAGTCTGTCTGCTCGGTCGGTGGTCAAACTAAATGTCATCGTGGTCACGGATATACGGCCGGTCGTTTGCACAGACGCCAGGTGTGTGTGCGTGTGTGTGTGTGCGTGCTTGCATGTGTGTGTGTGTGTGTGTGTGTGAGTGTGTGAGTCCCTCTACCTGCTGCTAAACTGCCTCATTTAAGCAAAGGTCAGGTGGGGAAAGGGAGAGTCGACTCATACGTCTGTTACTTTCCTGGATTGTTCCACGTCAGCTCCACGGTTACCTGGACACCAGGAGCGTCCTGAGCCTCCAGGTGTCTGCCTGTCCGCCTGTCTCACCCTATCTGACAGCAAACGGTGTTAAACTGCAAGAACCAGCAGCCTGGCGGTGTTTCCAGGACAGCGTGTCTCTATGTGGCCCCGGGTTACTGCGTGTTGTACCACTCAAGCTGGTTGTTTCCGCAGTAACGAGCGTGGCTGTGAGTCCAGCGTTGTAACTCATATGCTGGTGTTAGCTACATGAAGTCAGCGCGGGTCAAATGTTTAGTTTTGAAGGTAAATAGATTTTGTTTATTATACCCCGAACCACCGGCTGCCTGTTGCTATGGTTGCAGCTCTGTTTTACTTCTCACTCCTCAGACTGGATGGTCTGGCAGTCAGAGATGTTTGTAGCCCGTGGATCAGCGTGTGCGTTATCTTTGCTACATTAGCATGTGTTTACCTGCAGCTTCCCTCAGTCCACTCCGCTTGTTGTGCTGTCTGCTCTTATCGACCCGCTTTAATTAGACGCCCGGGGCTGTGAGGCGGGAAGGAGATCAGAGGCGCGGTGTTCCCCCCTCCCGAGTCTCTAATTGAAACGTTGAACCCCTCCCCCCTCAGGCGCCGGTGTCATCTTGGTGCCGCCTCCACGTCGCTGACAAACATTAAGGAGAGTGAGTGCTCGTCGTGAGCGATAAGCAGGTAATTGCGTTCAGGCCTGGACACGAATGAGGCCGAGCTGGGAACGGTGTGGACTGTGTCTTACTCAGGCGGGCGTCAGATCGCAGCGACGCTAAGCTCGACACATCAGGACGCATGTACGTGTTTTTATAGTTCAGTCTCAGTTGTTGCTGCTGCATGAAGACAGACTGAACGTTCTTCACTGTGCGGCCGTTACTCTCCTCAACAAACCAATGTATTGTGTGTGATGCTGACTGTCAGAATGAGCTCGATAGAAAAAGAAATATGAAGTATTTTATTCTCCCAGCTTAAACGGTTCACCGGTTCACTTCCCTCCCCGCTCGCTCGCTCGCTCGCCCACAGGCGGCCACAGGCTTTGCCCCGACCACGCTGGCATCTGGCAGCTCAGCCGGGCGGAGGAAGAGGAGCGAGCTCGCTTTTCAATGCCCGGCTGCTTTTCCAACCGGTGTTCCTGCTGACATTTATCGCCTCCAACCTTTAGTGTTATTGTTATGGCTGCCGTAACTCTCACCGCCCGGGGAACAGTGACGGCGCCCAAATTGACCAACTGAAGGATTTTAACGCGACAGCTCATCACATTACGCTGATGTGAGCGTGAAAGTAGGCGGCTCGCTGCAACTTCATCATTCTCCACTATCGTCTGTCGTGACTCATTCACGGTTCCATCCTGACATCTGCTGGCCTGCTTCCTCCTCCTCCTCCTCCTCCTCTTCGTCTTCGTCTTCCCGTTAGCTGTATAAAAAGCAGACTTGGCAGAGAGGAATCGGTCAGAAGCAACAGTGTCGCCCCTCCTGCTGATCTCCTCAGTCACAATATTGGCAGCCATTACGCGTCTCCTCAGTGGTGTTTAGTGGCCGTGCCTGAAGCTCTGGCTTTCATCCTGACATATCCTGGCCTCGCTCCAAATGCCCAGCAGCAGCCTGGTTTCTATGGCGACGCTGTGGCCCAGAGCGTTGCTCTGTAGGTAAACACGCACGCCGGCGCACGCACAGACGGCCAAATGAAACGAGCGTCATTAACCGTGCTGCCGTCTTGCCGGTGCGGTTTCTTTTGATAAGCGCCGGCTGAATCAAACGCTAAGCGACCGTGCGTTCCTCATTTCCGTGCGTCCCAGCAGCAAATCAGCATCCGGCTTTGTTCCACCATCAAACACAACAGGAAGCCTGATTGGGGCTTTTGATTCGCCTGTTGTCGGGCTGATATGTAAACGTGGCTCGCCGGCGCTTTTGCTGGAATTGGCGTTCCACCCAGGGCGCTAATTAGCAAGTCAGCGCCTGGCCCGTTTAAAGGTGTCGGCACGTCTGTTATACTGTAAACCTGGAAACGCCACAATGCAGCAACGTGATGGAAGATGCATAGCGGTGAATGGAACTAGACATGTTTGTGTTTGTTTGCTGTCTTGGTAATAAACATTATTCTGAAAAGCCCTGAAATAAGAAGCATAATAAGGATAATTAGCAGTTTTTAAACCCGTTATCACATAAAACAGATATTATTAATAATGATACAGCATTTCTAGCAGCAGCCTGAATCGTCTGCGTTTGCTTTTCATTTCTCCAGGATTCCTCTCTCCTCTACTCTCCTCTCCTCTCCTCTCCTCTCCTCTCTGCTCTGTTAGTGATGAGCTCATCCCAGAGCTCCTCAGGGTGTCGTCACTTCACTTAAACGTCACGCCTCACTCCTGCTTCTATCAGTGAAATACAGGCCCCCCCCCCCCCCCCCGCCTCTTAGTCGTTTGCTCTTTAAAATAAAAGAAATGACTGCACTGAGTGAAGTTTACGAGCTGATTTATAGTTTTCTTTCTTATCATAATACTTCTCACTAACATGGTCTTTGGCCCTGGAGGACATGAAGACATCAGAGTGAGGAATCCTTCAGACACCTGAGTGATGACTTCCTGCTTCCACTGTCAGGTCTGAGCCTCTGTGCCACGCCTTCATGTTCAATGCTGTTCATGCGGTCCAGCTGATTGATCAGTTTATTTAAATGGAACATTCTTATCTGAACACATTCCCAAAGCAGGAGCGTTTACACAGATGAATTATATGTGATGCTGACTGTCAGAATCATTCTGGCAAAACATTGATTTGAGTCTCTTGAAAGTCACTCTTCAGCACCAGAGTCCAATATTCTGTGTAAACAAACAGTGAATTCTCATTTTCTTGCTCTCTAACTGTCAAAGTAA
This sequence comes from Genypterus blacodes, assembly GCF_046128005.1. NCBI lineage: Eukaryota > Metazoa > Chordata > Actinopteri > Ophidiiformes > Ophidiidae > Genypterus > Genypterus blacodes. Next base: position 290,335 of record NW_027467017.1, on the reverse strand, counting down.
AGTCTATTTACTTGTGGAGGATGTCTAATCTGAAAATCCCAAAACAAACGCTTTCAAGAGCGACGCTTCCAGCTCATTATGCCAGAGCTGCAGACGCTTTGGCTTTGGGAGGGGAACGCAATCTCAGAGCTGCGGTCAAGAAATGTTTGGAGAGAGAGAGAGAGAGAGAGAGAGAGAGAGAGAGAGAGAGAGAGAGAGAGAGAGAGAGAGAGAGAGAGAGAGAGAGAGAGAGAGAGAGAGAGAGAGAGAGAGAGAGAGAGAGAGAGAGAGAGAGAGAGAGAGAGAGAGCATTAGTGGGAGTCAGGGCCGTAACGTAATGATGTCATTCTGTTTGGGTACCATAGGAATGCTGCGGGCCACACAAACATGACAACATCCAGAGGGTTCAGGGTCAAAGGTCAGAGTTACTATAGGATTGAGATCCATGACAACATGTAAAGGTTTAGGGACAAAGGTCATAGGGACCAGTCATTAGTCTGTGACTAAGCTTCTGTCTTCATGTAGAGGCTCTAACACGTGATCATGGATCCATAAGGGTCCATCAGAGACCTACAGACCTGAAGAGGAGAAGAAGAACATCTACACACTGACAGAGGAACACACACACACAGAGGAACACACACACACAACGCTTTTAGATTAAATCTTGAAAATCATTCATTTGTGTGATCGCAGGCATTTCACTTTAATATCTGGTGGTCGTTTGATTAAAACAACAAACATGAACCTGTGGTTTCCTCTTGCGATGGTTTGTGCTGAGCAGAGCGGTGAAGCATTGATTACCTCATCAGAAACACATTTGAAGCAGTGAAGAGTCTGTGGACCTCATCAGGCGTGACCCAGAGGTGCAGCGTGAAGGAGCAGTGCTGTGGTTGGATGATGAGCCCCCGCAGTGCGGAGAGCCCCCCCGCCCCACACATCAGAGCGGGGTCGCTGCCTTTACTGCCCGGGGATCCTTATTGGGCAATAACGGTGTGTGAGCTCCCCAGCAGGGGCCTGAGTTAACCCTCTAATGGAGCACTTATTCTCAAACAGAAGGTCACCTCAGGCGTGACCACGGCCCGGAAATCAATAAAGTTCCCAATTAGAGGAGGCGCCTGTAGCCGGACCTGGAGATCAGGTTTGAAGGCCACCTCGTTCCCACAGCTCGTCTTTGAGATGAAGTCATTGCAGCGGTCTTTTCTTCTTCACGGCCTTTAAAGATGCATAAAGAACTCTGGCTCATCTGAAGTGAGAGCAGACACCTGGGGAGTCTGTGGCCTTTGCTTTGGTTTCAGCTCACTTGAGATATTGGAGATCCTTTGTTTTGTAGAGACTGAAAGCAGCCACTCAGACTCACAGAGGCTCTGTGTCAGAAACATTAACCACTTCAGCCCCGCAGGAGAAACACAACTTTGACATCTTCTGCATATTTCTTCTTCTTCAACTGAGTTCATTCAGGCCTTGTGTGTGTGTGTGTGTGTGTGTGTGTGTGTGTGTGTGTGTTTTCATTTTCTAAACCCAAAATAGCCCTCAGAGAAATTCATTTGCTCTCCAAACAGTTTTTGTAGCGTGAAGTTGTAGAGTTCTCTCGCTTTATCACTCCGCCTGCTGTCGTCTGAGGCGGGCGGCGCCTGAACGCATCGAGCGGCCTCGCTGTTTGTGCAGCAGAAACAAGGTGTGTGATCCAACCGGACTAGATCAAAGATGCATCTTCTCACCAGGAGGCGCGGCCCTCAGTGGTCATCACCATGTAGTGTGTGTCCCCCCACCCCCCTCAAAGGTGTGGCTCCTCCTTCCCTCCTTCCCACTGTGGTCCACCACCAGAGTGACGCTCTGCTGATGAGCCCGTTTCAGACTTGGTATCATACGTTGTTGCTCAATTTGCAATTCATTCTTTTTTTTTTTTTTTTTTTTTTTTTTTTTTTTTTTGTCTTTATGTTTCAACGAATGAATCAATTTATTTTATTTTTTTTCTACGTGCTGATTCAACCGCTCTGACCTGAAACAGTAAAATTGATCATGATGACTTTGGTGCTCCACTCACAGCCTGTAATTCATTTCCTTCAGGCCTTTTACTAAATTCATGCATCGGCTTGTGAGCAAAGATTCACACCTTTTTATTTGTGTTTCTTCATCTACAGCATGAAAGGAGCTTCATCCTTAACATCATCATCCTCATTATTATGACTGACAGCTCCGTCTCTCTGTCCTCGTGGTTTCCTCTTGTTTCGCCACATTTCTCTGTTCAGGCAGAATCACTTCCTGCCCTCCACTCACAGAGCGGCCAGCGGCGTCTCGTGGAGCCGTGATCCCTCTTTATGAGACGGACGGCGTCTCCTCTGTGGAGAGAAATAGCTGCCGTGCTCCTTTCAGGCAGTAAGTTTGACAGCTGGTTGTTACTCAGTGTGCAGGCTAAGGGGAGGGCGTTGTTTTCATTGGAATGGCTACAAATGTTGATTTCATATTCTGTCGTTTCAATAATAATAATGTCTATTATTTCCTGGCGGAGCTGTCGCGGCGCCGCTTAACGGCATCAGACGCTCCACTCTGCTGTGACCGCCCGCTAACAAACTTCATCACGGCTGACAGCGGCAAATCATTTGAGCAACTCCTCTCTTTGCTTTACTGCGGCGATGACAGCGCTGAGTGAGAGGAAGTGAGAGAGGTAACGGGCAAAAACAGAGCGGGGATCACAACTAGATATGTCAGCATGTTGTTATGGTGACGGTTACAGCTGCCATTGTGCGTTTGTGTGATCTGAGGGTGGATTGACTGTCTGACCCACTGTGGGAACCTTATTACACATTCACACACTCTTATGTTCCTCTTCTGACACATCTGCAGTGCTTCATGTTTACAAAGACACTTCTTCTCTCACTGCTGTGCGTGTTGAGGGGAAACAGGCTGATTTGATCCATGGCTCTGGCTGGGGGAGGGGCCTGAGACCTGCAGACACCTGTTCATCACGCAGATGTCAACCTATTACAGAATGAAAGGACCAATCAGGGCTGAAACATGAATCTGTGTGCTCTTAAAACTAAAGACTTTAATAGCAGAACTAAACATCAGCTCTGTCTCAGCTACATGATGCTGCTAGCTGTGTGTTTGTAGCTCTGCTAGACACTGGGCTCTGCCTGGAGACATAGAGCAGATCCAGACCCAGCTGATCCAGACCCAGCTGATCCAGACCCAGCTGATCCAGACCCAGCTGATCCAGATCCTGCTGATCCAGATCCTGCTGATCCAGCTCTTGTGGTAGTGAGCGTTTTGTTTTGAAGGCTGCTGTACCATCCTTAGTTTATGCTGCCATCAAGTGGCGGACAGGCAGTCTGAGTGGTTGTCTATGGCTCTAACATAATGTTTACTTTAGTAACATTGACTGTGATGTGGCTCGGTCTCAGCTTCTCCCCTCAGGTCCCTCAGGTCCCTGTCTCTCTGCCTCTCACCCTGATGTAACCTCCACTCTGCTCTTAAGCGGATCAGTCGGTGCCGTGGAGTCTCAATTAACTTGATTGGCAAATTGACGAAGCGGCGTCGATACTTCCCCCCCCCCCCTCTGGTGCCTCGTGTGTGTGTGTGTGTGTGTGTGTGTGTGTGTGTGTGTGTGTGTGCGTGTGTGTGTGTTATTGACTTCAGCAGGAGAGGGAGAGGCCTCACGCATGAACAAAAAGCTTGTTAACGGCCTTTTCTGTGTGTATATATTGACATCACCCTGCGCTCCCCGGTGGCTTAAATACAATCGAACAGGAGGTGCAAAACTCACAGCAGCTCCACACACACACACACACACACACACACACACACACACACACACAGACACACACACACACACAATTCATGAACTGCTGGGTGTATTCTCTCCTGCCTCTGCCTTTATTGTAAGCAGTGAACAGACGAGTCAAGCACTGCAACCTAAAGACACTCTTGGATTTCAAACGATACAAATTCTCTCAGCTCCCGTGTTTACATCTGCAGTCTGTGCAGAGGAGTGAGAGGGTGTGTGTGTGTGTCTGTGTGTGTGTGTGTGTGTGTGTGTGTGTGTGTGGAGAGAGAAGGGTTCATCCCATTTTTCCATCGTCCTTCTTAGAGCAAAGAGCTGCAGCAGAGACAAAAGCACACTGTCTCTCTCTCTGTCTCTGTCTGTCTCTCTGGCTCTCTGGCTCTCTCTCACACACACACACACACACACACACACACACACTCTGTGGTTTTGCCGGTCATAACAAAGAAAGCAGAGATGTGTGTGTGTGTGTGTGTGTGTGTGTGTGTGTGTGTGTGTGTGTGTGTGTGTGTGGAGGCGGTGCGGTTCCAAAGAAGCCCTTAAGTCAGGAAACGATTCCCTGGTTTGTCGTCGCCGTGCCGATACGTCCGGGCCGCAGCCCATTGCGGGCGAGTGTGTGTGTGTGTGTGTGTGTGTGTGTGTGTGTGTGCTGAATGGAGCGATGAGCGAGCAGCTGTGGGCGAGACGTGGAGCGTGCACTTTCTAACTCATCAGCACGTCGGCAATAAAAAGCTGACCAGGAGCAATCTGCCTCTGTGGAGTCCCTGAGGAAGAGTTCAGTCGTTTAAAAGGGATTTTAGAAGATTTAATGATTGAGGGGGAACTTACAGCCTGCTGATGTTGTTCCTCTGTAAGTTGTGTGTAGATGTGAGTGCTTCTCTTCAGGCCTGTAGGTCTGTGAATGGACCCTCATGTGTTAGAGCCGGAGGAAAGGTGGAGGGAGGAGGGAGGAGAGGAAGGAAGGAAGGACAGGAGACAGATCTCTGACGCTCTCCTCTCCCTTTGCTCCTCATTGTTCAGCATATTCAACAACAAATTCTGCTTTGTGCTCAAACTGCTGCACCCAAACACACTTTACTGGTTTCTGTCCATTTATGTTGACCTCAGTCTGACCTCGACCTTCATCAGACGAGCCTCTGCCTCAGGGTGTGTGAGAACAGAGGGGTGTGTGTGTGTGTGTGTGTGATGTATGGAACTTTAACCTAATGGTTGAAGTAGTATGAACACAAAAGACACTGAGCTCATGAACAGACTCATGACTCCCCCCCTCTTCCACACACACACACACACACACACACACACACACACACACACACACACACACACACACCCCCCCTCTGTGATGTAACATGGTGTTTATATTGAGCCTGCATGGTTCACAGCTGTGTTGAGTGTGTGTGTGTGTGTGTGTGTGTGTGTGTGTGTGTGTGTGTGTGTGTGTGTGTGTGTGTGTGTGTGTGTGCTCATGCATTATGCAGTAAATCGGTGAATTGCACAGAAACCCTAAGCACAGATGATGAAATGAATGCGAGGGGTTAAACACTGAAGCAGCTGCTCTGGCACGCGCCGCACCGCTCGCCCACTTCCGGCTGAACAATCGCTCTGCGGCAGAAACAACAGGTGGCCGCACGGAAGGGTGAGCGGTGAATGATGTTGTGCCTTTGACAGGGTCGCTACGGAAACACAACATCAGGGGGGAACAAACAAAGCGACGCACGCCACGATTCAAAGGAGAGGAATGGGAAAGGGCCCGCGCACGCCGGCCCACAGGCGGGGGATCCGTGCGTCTGAGGCTCAGGAGCTGAGGTCCGAGTCCTGGTCTCACCTCTCACCGTGCCTTAAAGTCGCCGTGGTTGTGTAACGCGGGTGTGGCGGCTGGGTGTGGGCAGTTTTGAGAGAGGAGTGTGAGGCGAGGTGAAGTGAACAGGAAGATCCACCGGGCCCTTGTGTGTGTGTGTGTGTGTGTGTGTTGGGTGGGAGGCTCCGAGGCCGCTGGGCCGTCTCATTCTCCAGGAAGTGAGTCTCTCAACCGGCGCGTATTGTTTCCATGACAGCAGTCTATTTGGCTGGAGTGGCGTGACGAGTGTGCGTTGTGGAATGAAAGCTGAGCGATAAGAACAGTGGGGAAAGACGCCACTCAGGTTCTCTGCGTTTCAGCCAGGAGCTCTTGCCGGCTGAATACCAATCAGCCTCAGCGTGGACTGAGGGGACGAGGCTTCTCTCTCCTCCTGCTTCTCCTCCGCTCTCCGGCTTGCAGCTGGAATGTGTGAGCGGAGACACTGTGGCTACCAGACAGGCGCTGAGGCGTGAAAGCGGTGATGGCGCAGGTCGATGGTTTCTCCCTCTTAGACGAAGATGAGAGCTTTATGAATGAGAGGAAGAGGAGGAAGAGGCCGGTTGAACCTCGCTGTACGCGTTTTGTCTCTTTTGTCTCTCTAACACATCTTTTGTGTTAGATGTTAGTGTATAATACCGGATAAGGAGAACATAGACGGATAGTAAGGTTGTGTTTCCTGCTGGAGTCCACGCCCTCGCCTGTCTGTACACACGGACATAACATAGTTAGTAGGATGAAGGTGCACCGCTTGTTTTGGGCCTGTAGGAGCATCTGAAGGGTCTCCTCTCACGTCTCTCTCCTCTCTCTCCTCTCTCTCCTCTCTCTTCTCTCTCTTCTCTCTCCTCTCTCTCTCTCTCCTCTCTCTTCTCTCCTCTCTCTTCTCTCTCCTCTCTCTTCTCTCTCTTCTCTCTCCTCTCTCTTCTCTCTCTTCTCTCTCCTCTCTCTTCTCTCTCTTCTCTCTCTCCTCTCTCTTCTCTCTCTTCTCTCTCTTCTCTCTCCTCTCTCTTCTCTCTCTCCTCTCTCTTCTCTCTCTCCTCTCTCGTCTCTCTCCTCTCTCTCCTCTCTCTTCCCTCTCTCCTCTCTCTTCTCTCTCTCCTCTCTCCTCTCTCTCCTCTCTCTCCTCTCTCTCTCTCGTCTCTCTCTTCTCTCTGTGCTTGTGATGTTTGGAGATGAAGGGAGATTTGAGATTCAGCTCCGGCGCGTTCCCACGTTTCTGGATTCAGTTTAGCCTCGGCGAACAGAACGCCGCCACATACAGAGTGATGAAATGAGGAGAAACCCTGGTGTTGTTCTTGTTTCCTGAAGAAGCCGACTGAGTGGAGGCTGACAAAAAAGAAACAAAGATTCTCCTTCATCCATTATGCATGGAGGAGACGTTTCCCCTGGCACGTTCGGTGTCATAATGCGTGTTCGGCGAGCAGAGGAGCTAAGTATAGGGGACGCCTGCCGATAACGAGCCCAATCACCCAGTTTCCATAGTGACAAGGCAAAGCGGTACAGAATGGATTTGATTAATTGCCTCTGCGAAATGCTCAATTGCACGTAAACGTCTGTTTTGCCTGTGACTGTCAGAAGACACACAGGGGTTAATGTACGCATCTGTTGTGTGATTGGTTGATGTGTGATGAAGTGTATCCATGGTGCTGATGATGGCACCCTGTGGTACAAAGTAGTAGATCTAGATTCCACGGTTCTGTTGTGAAGAAATGGATGATTTGCTTGAATCAGAGTGGAATCAAAGATGTAAAGTCGGTCGTTGCAGTCTGATACTTAAATACGTGTTTGGATAAAGATGGCAAATATTCCAGGCCTCAATCTGATCTCATGCCGGCGGCGTTGTGTCTGCTGTGTCTCCAGAGCTGCGTCAAACACACTCACGCACTCTGGCAGGCCCTGTGTGTGTGTGTGTGTGTGTGTGTGTGTGTGCGGTGGTTTACAGAGACGTGATTTAGTGCAGAGAGAGGTCAGCTGCGGGCGGCGCCCTCCGTGCATCTCTAACGGACTGGAAGAGGTTCACTTGTGAATCAAACAAACCCAGCAAGGAGAAGCTCAACACACACACACACACACAACACACACACCGGTTGACCAGCAGGGAATGACTTCTCCCGCCACGAGTAACAGCTTGTTGATTTACCGTAGGACTCTGCCTCCTAGTTTAATGACAACAAAGCAGCGACGCAGCGGTGAAGTTAGTCGACCGGTGAAAGCAAAGAAGCTCACAGCAGGAACCTGGAACAAGAAGAGAGGAGGTTTGGGATCAGTCGGTCTGAGTGGAGGGAGGAAGAGGCGGAGAGAAGGATTAGATTCCCATTCCTGCTCTGTAACCATGGGCTGGAATGACACCCGTCCTGCGGCGACGTGCGGGGAAGCTGAGTGTGTTGTGAAGTCGTTTGGAAGCATTTATCACACACCATTACCAAAAAACAGACTTCTCCAGAGAATAGACCGGGCCCCTCTGTGCTTAATGTTCTATCATCGAAGACTGCTGCCTCTTCTTCATCAGCCCAGGATCAGAATTGCTTTGCAGTTTGCCAGTTCTTGTTGAAATGTTGGAGGCAGTGGCTCAGTGGGTAGAGCTTCCGCTTGGGAACCGGAGGGTCGCCGGTTCGAGCCCCTGCCGAGGTGCCCCTGAGCAAGGCACCGAACCCTCAATTGCTCCCCTCTCTGCGAAGGGTGGTAATGTAATGTAAGTCGCTTTGGATAAAAGCGTCTGCCAAATGATCGTAATAATAATATATAATAATATATAATATAATATAATATAATATAATAATAATAATAATATATATATAATATAAATATAATATAAAATCCTCTCTCCAGTCTCTTTTGTCACACACGTTGTCTGATCGTGTCGGGGCTCCAGTTTTGCTCAACTTCTTCCCAACGACTTCTGGGCCGTGGTCGCGCTCTCTCCCCGGTGCTGCTGGAGACCGATGACTGAAGTCCGTAGCTCAGTTGTTGATCTGTGATGCGTCTCAGTCAGCACGTCTCTGATCCTCCGGCTGCTCGTTCATCTCGCCTCCTTCGGGATCAAAGTCTCAACCCCGTGCTCAGAGATGACCTCGTCCCTGCAGATGCTTTAACCAGTTGTTTTTGTAATTGTTTATGGTTTGCGTTTGTGCTCTGAGGGACTCCTGTGTGCCTGACAGGAGCGTGAGGCTTCACCCCCGTTTATCTGTAAACATCAGCGTCCTGACATTCCCTCGCTGGCTTGCAGGCTCCTCGGGGCTCGCTGGATGAATTCCAGCCGGCGGTGGAAAATGTAAGTGTGTGTGTGAGCCGCTGCTTTTAACAGAGTGACTCATCAGCTGCTGTGTTGTGTACATTGAGCAGTCTGTGGCCCGTCACCGGTGTTCCTCCAGCATCACGCCAACGCTTTCTCTCATTCATCATCTGCCATTCCCCTCATTCTCCCACCCGTGAGCCGTTCATAAACATGTACGTCCACCTTAACAATACCAGTCCAATGCTCTGGACTGATTTTTCCTTTTCTCCTCTTTCTTGCTGAGACTCTTTGCGTGCTCTCCTTCTTGACTCCTGATCACTGTTGCTGTCATTATGTCCAGCCGCAGCGTTACATTCATAAGGTCTGGTACAGAGACCTACCTCTGGTACAAATGAACTACCTACGAACCTACAAATAAGCATCGTCTCAAGAATACAAGCTCCGTCACTGCCACACCGATCCATACTTGACAATCGCTTATACATTCACTGAGGCAATTTAGGCTGTTTGTTAATCTTTGTACTTTTAGGTAAAGCTACAAACCCTACAAAGTATACCCACGTAGCCACATAACGACTCTTTGAACACTCCAACAGTCTCTCTGTCACTAGCAGGCTCTGTGGACAGCAGTGGCTCCAGAGAAGCACGAGTCGGCCCTGATGGTGGAGTTTCGCATGTTAAGCTTGCAATTCTGAAGGATAACGCTGTATTTTTAGCAACGCCATTCAAGTAGCGGTGTATTCTGCTACTGAAGCTGGAGCCTGGTTATCGTTTGTTCCTTCAGTACACACACACACACACACGCACACGCACACACACAGACTTCGCTCAAACAATCACCAATGAGTTGATTCATTCAGATCACAATGGGCTCAGATCCTCTCTTGAATGTTTTGGTCAAGCTTCGGGCTGTTCTGTCAGTGAAGTTTCCGTCAGTCAAACTTGCACTCGCAGGCTGCTTCCTGTCTCCTTGGTGCTCGGTTTCGACCTTCTGCTTCTGTAGTCCGTTGTAATCGCCTTTTTATTACTCCAGCCCACAAGGTCTAGCTAATTAGTCCAATCATTATTGTAATTACGGATCACAGAGGCATGATGGGGGAAGGTTAGGCAAGGTTTAGCGCTGGGGTCCGCAGCCCTACTCGCCTTGAATAAGTGATTACCGTTGTTTCCTGTGAGCGTAGCGCAGAAGGACGCACATGTCGTAGCCTGGTATGGTTTCTGTTCTCCCGCCGGCAGATTTACAGAGAACGGGCCTTTTTCTTCATGCCTCTCTCCTGCTGAGGTATGGATCACAGGCAGGGAGCTCAACATGACCCAGGGTGACTCATAGAAAATCACTGCTCCTTCTCTCTGACGTTAATTAGCATCGGGGTAACTGTACTGACTCGCTGTGAGGGGCGTGTCAGGTAACGGAAAAACACGTTAGCCAGCTGTTGCATGTCGTAGAGCCAAGAAAATGCTAAGTGGACGTCAAATCTGTGTGTGTGTGTGTGTGTGTGTGTGTGTGTGTGTGTGTGTGTGTGTGTTAAATGGGAGAAAGGGGGAGACAATATTGGCCTCAACATGGAGACGCAGGAGGTTAAATCGCTGCTTTAGTTCTTTTATGTAAAGAAATCCACAGAATAGTTTCTCTTCTGCAAGAACAAATGAATCGAGTTAGCAAAGGTGAACGGGTCGCGTACGTCCAAACTGTTTACTTTAGCTTACAACTTGTAGATTCAGCATCGCCAACTGGTTGTTTGCAATGTCCAAGTTGTGAAAGACAACACATGTGAGACAAATAGTGCTGAGCTCAACCATCAGATAGCAGCATTAGCTTAGCCTTTGCCTGTTTTCTGAACGGCTTTAGGCCTTGTTCAGTGAATGTGTTTGTGTGTATGAATCCAGAGCGTTGTGTGACAGTGAGGCTGGCAGCTTTGTGCTTGTGCGCTCATCAGTGTGTGGCTGTTTGTACCTGAAGCTCATTTTGCCGAGGCTTCTTCCTTCCACTGATAAAATGCTTCAATCTGCAGAGAGAATCTTTACCTGGCACAGAGTTTCGTCGGGCTGAGATTCCACACGTTGTCCAGCAGCAGCTGTGTTGATTCAAAGCGATAATGGAACCAAATTGCACGGACGTTTAGAGGAGCGGCCCATTTTACTCTGACTAAATTGTTTTCGCTCCACTTGAAGACTCCACTGTGAGTTTGTGTGAACGTCTCTCTGAGCTCAGCTGAAGCTCCACAGTGACCTCATGTTCATGGGACGGCCTGGGCTTTTGGGCTTTTTCTCAGGTTGAAGTTGAAGCAGCTTTAATACAAATAACTCCTCCTCTGTGTGTGTGTGTATGTGTGTGTGTGTGTGTGTGTGTGTGTGTGTGTGTGAGAGAGCCTGAGTTTGAATAGTTTTAAACATTTCAACCAGAAAATAGCAGGAGCTGATTGGGGAACGCTCAGTGTGCACAGTGGTGCTGGAGCAAGAGGGAGTAGAAGTGTGTGTACATTAGACACAGTCATCACTCAGCTGTTGCTCAAATTGATCTTGCGGTTTTTTGTCCTGTTGCTTTCCATTTTTCACTCGATATCCTGAGCGCTCTCCTCGTCGGAAATCCGCTGCAGGACTCTGAGCCGTCGCACGCCGTATCGATCGGCACAGCCACCGGCCGGCTCCGCGCCAGGCTTTCATCCGAACCTGCAGGAGGATTTTAATTCCTGCAGAAGAAAGAGAATATTCCAGATAGATGGCTCAGCACAGAACAAAGAGGGGGAAGGGAGGGGGGGGGGAATCCAATCATATTACAGATATTATAGATTGTCAGCTCATGCACGCATCATTGTGTTTCATCAATGCGTCAATGGACCCGGCGGAGCAAATAGAAGTAAACTCATGACCCAGCATGTTTGTTGTTTATGTTTATGGATCTCTTCATGGCGTGATAATTGGCCCCGGGCTGTTTTATATCACAGCTCATAGAGAGAGAGCGGCTCCATAAAGTTTGAGGTTCATTTCAAGTCCAAACTGTGAGACTGTGAAGGTGTAGCCCCCCCCCCCGCCCCCCCACTGCAGCTCCAGACTCCACACTGACGACTGTGAGATCCTCCCGTACACGATGACGGAGCTCAGGTGGAGCGGCCGCCGTTTTACAAAATAAAACAACTTCTTTTATCGCAATTTCTCATTTCACACCAGACGCATGCTGACCCGCCAAAATAAAAGTTGACATTGGGTGGCTGTTGGCCCAGCAGTGAGGTGGATTAGGAAGGTGGCGGTGGCTCTGCTGGGTCCACCGCCTTGTGTTTGTCCACTTGTGCCACCCTGGCGTGTCGGCTAACTAAGCGGCCCCTGTGTTGATGAACGTGGCTAATGGCCACTCTGGCTCTAAATGGCCCGGCCGCTCTTATCTGCAGTCTAATGATGTGTCTGGCTCCTTTCAATTAAGGTGCCAACCAGGTCACTAAAAGGTTTGCTTCACAGATCGGCCATTCAGCTCCGTTAATGCCCTGCTGTGTTTTCATGGCCACGGCTCCCTCAAGCACACGGCCGGCTTCACTCCTTTATCCTCTGTAAACTAATTAACAACTCCTTAATCCTTCTCTAATAGTTTTGGGGATTTAACTCCTTGTGAGCCGTCCCTTTTGTTTGCTGTTGTGGTTGCCATGGCAGTTATCGCTGCACCTGCCAGACCAGACGGAGGGCTAAGGTGACGGGTTCTTTGCGGTGGCGGTTGGCGGCTGTAGGTCGTCGTTCTTGGACCCTCGTGAGCGTCAACGCATGAAGGTGGTGACACGTTTCGGTCGTCTTTGCGTAGCAGAGTGCAGTACGTAGCACACATGAAGCTTTAGGCTGAGGTGGAGTCTTCTTCCTCCTTCCTGTTTGAAGCACATGCAGGTTGTTGCCGCCTCGTGCGTTTCCTCAGCTCTGCATTAAACGCCGCTCCTCTGCTTTGCTAGCTTGCGGCCGTACTTTGCTTTGGTTCCACATTCATTTCTTTGAAATCCCTTTGTTGTTTCAGGTCAAATTAAACCGCTGGGAGTTAATTTCTTTACGGTTTTAGTTGTCTCACAGAAACGCCTGAAGGTTTCTCCCAGTTGAGTTTGTTTGTTTCTGATGGGTTTGAGCCTCTTCAGCGTTGTCGTCAGCGCTCACTTTATATCCGTCACCTTGGTTTGCAGGCCGACGCTCGGCTCATCTAGGTTTCCTCCTCCTCCTCCTCCTCCTCCTCCTCCCCTCGTTGCTGCCTTCCTGGAAGCTGCTACTGTCTCATATTCGTCCTTGCTGAAACCCCCAGGTTCCTTCCTCTCACAGCTCCTCTCTTCCTCACTGTTCCCTCGTCTTAAACCTCTTCCCCCTCCCTCTGGGTATTTATCCTCTCTTGCTTGTCTGATCGTGTTTTCGTTACTTTTTTTGTCCTGTAAATCCTAATCTGACTCGTCTCCCTTCAGCATGTCTGACCGTGCCCTCCTCTTCCTCCCTCTCTCTCTCTCTCTCTCTCTCTCTCTCTCTCTCTCTCTCTCTCTCTGCAGGAGCTGGTGGGCAGCAACCCTCCGCAGAGGAACTGGAAAGGAATAGCGATCGCCCTTCTTGTCATTCTGGTCATCTGCTCGCTGATCGTCACCTCCGTCATCCTGTTGACACCAAGTACGCAGCGCCACCGTGCAGCCGCACAACGACGTGTTTACTGGGCCATTATCATGCACAGACATGCCCATTAGCTCTCACAGTCGATATCAACACACGCCCATGACAACGCACGAGTCTGTGTGGGTGTGTGTGTGTGTGTGTGTGTGTGTGTGTGGGGGGGGGGGGGGGGGGTTCATGTTGATGCAGTGGCTGTGATGTCACAGTTTGTCACGATGGTAATCTGTGAAGGTCAGAAGAATGAAGTATGAGTCCTCAGTGCGCTCTGAGAACTGGTTTAGTCCAGTCGTGCACAGGAGTACACACAGTATTTCACTACAGTTCCAGTTCCAGTGGTTCCAGTGGTTCCAGTGGTGTTCTCCCATGCAGTGTAGCCGCTGGTCGGCCTGATGGTGGCGCTGTACTAACGACATGGTCGAGTCAAAGCTCTGTAGTTTTGTCGGTGTACATGTGTCGTTATGATTATGACTGAGCAGAGGCGGTGAGTCCTGCTGACACACACACACACACACACTCACACACACACACTCACACATACACACCTTGCGGGGCTTGGGTTTGTCTCTGACCTTCAGGCTTGGCGTTTGCATATTCTCATGAAGGTTTAATCAGAAGCCCGTCTGTCAGTCCTCGGGCTCCTTACGCCCCTGATGTGCTTTCATACGCCGCCGCCGCCAAATCACTCAATATCATCGCCAATACAATTCAGTTACTAAGACAACAATGGCTGTGTCCTTGGATATGATTTCCTGTCATCGCCGACGCAGGTAATGAGGTGTGTGTGTGTGTGGGGGTCTGTGTGTGTGTGTGTGTGTGTGTGATCATGGATGTTCCCCTGCCACCCTCTAACTGCACCTGACAACCAGTGTGTTGTCACCCAGCTCACACACACAGAGACACCTTGGATCGTAGACGGGCTCGTGCTTCATCTGACTGAGCGCCCGCGTCGCCCTAGCAGTGAAATGTTTAACTCTCAGCGCTCTCAAACTCAAACTCGGCCGCGTCGTCTCGCTGGCCGCTCATAAATCTGGCTTTCAGCAGCGTCGTAAAATCGCTGTTTATGCCCTGAAACGTCAGCGTGTGGGGCGCAGGAGACACACACGACACGACGCGACCTTAAGCGCACACAAAGATGGCACATATGGCTTCATAGGTGGGACTGTGGAAGTTTCAGAGGCTCAGACAGATAAACACATCTGTGCAACTTCCTGTCTGACGTCTGAATATGCTCTGTGATGTTTGGTGCAGACGGACGGCTTGAGCAGGAACGCCACAGCCCTGATCCTCGCTGAAATGCAGCCGTTAATGGGGAAATGTTCAGGAGACGTTCTTATTCCTCCCGCTCTTCCCTTCATCTCCTCTTCCTTTGTGCCGTCTCGTTCCTCTGCGTTCTCAAACGGAAGAAATTGCTTCCCGGCGTCGCTGTCGGAGCCAAATATGTTATCTTGCAGTGTAAAATGACAGCTGCGGCGCCGACGCTGACTTCAAACACGGAACAGACTCCTCTCCTGCAGCAACATCAGCGGTTCGATCTCCAAAGCAACCAACATGTCCACCAAACCCTGTCAAGGTGTCTGCAGGAGACACAAAGCCTCACGGTATAAGTCCAGTTGGTCTGCATGAGGCTAACATGCCGGCGAGACTCTGTGTCTAACATGTAAACCAGTCTGCTGGTAGACTTGGCAGCGTGTCTTCTTCTCTTCAGGTCTGTAGGTCTTTGAAGGGACCCGTGTGGATCCATGAACACGTGTTAAAGCTCCGGACTACAAACCTGCTGATGCGACCCAAAGTCAAATTTCCTCAATTGGAACAGGAGGAAAAGTAATCAAGCAGTCTTTGGCCTCCGGCCGCACACACCCAGGTGAAATGAGACTGAACTGCAGGACACTCCTGATGAAGCTGTGCTCGTCTTCATCAAAGCCCTGAGGAAGATCTGACCTGGTTTTTTGCTCTTTAAACAGTTTGCGGTCTGCGGGACAACGTTGTTGAACTGATCAGGTCATGTGTGTTTGTCTCTTTGTATGCTGACGACGCTCTTGTTTGTGCTGCAGGGGAGGACGACCGCCTGGCGCTGAAGGGGAAGGTGACCATCGGCGACCTCTTCAACAAACACCTCAAGGTTCATGACCCCAACGCCAAGTGGATAAGCAGTAAGTGTTCCACAGACACATAAGGGACGGAGACACACTCTTAATAAAGTCTTTCCCCTCCAAGTGTTAACTAAGCCTAAGCCTAACCCTGAGAGCCACACGGTCTACAGTCAGACCGGCTCAGATCAGCTGATAGGGATCAGGAAGAAAAGCTGAGAGGAAAATGCAGCTTGTTGGAAACTCATCCATCAAAATCTGTCCCAACCCCCGAAACCCTGATGGCCTGAGCTGTCCAGCAGCCGGACAGGAAGTAAGGCTAACAAAGCAGGTTTACGCTCATTTGCAGCCGGACGTTTTTACAAGCGGTTGGACCGAGCAGAAGTGGAAGCGTAGCTGGAAAACGGGCGACAGGCGGGACAAAGTGGCTGCGTGAGGAGAATCTGCTGTGGCAGAATGAACGGACGAGGAAGAGCAAACGCAGCACGCAGGCAGAAATCTCCTCCAAATGGACTAAACAAACGCACAAAGTCCCAACAGATCGCTCCGGTGCACCTTTAGAACTGCTTCAGCACCCCGTAACACAATATATCCTATAAAGTATAACACCAGGTATTCAACAGTCAACTCTGCTGCTCACAGTGACGTTTAGAAAACAGCTTCTCTGTGTGTGTGTGTGTGTGTGTGTGTGTGTGTCTTTACGTTGGTGTGGAGGTGCGACAGTGACTGAGTGGAGTGATGAGCTGGATTCTGTGGCGTCTCGCTGCCTGATGAAGCCGTTTCCTCTCGTCACACACGTTTCCCTCTGTGATTAGATTTATAATTGGATGTGATTAGAAAGATAAACGGCCGTATTGATTACATTTGTACTTTGGTGCGACGTGTTGCCCCTCCTCTGCATCTCAGACTCTCACAGCTTCAATACCTCAGCCCTGAAGGAGAAACGCGGCATCTCTGTCCGCAGTAGTTCAGGTATTATCTGCGATGCCCACTGCCAGAATGAGGTTTCAGCTCCACAGAAACCGAAGCCGTGACCTGAACAGCTTCCTGTGTGATGGAGCTCAGAGCTGGAGGAGCTTTTGTTTTGTTCCCCGTGAGCAGCAGCCGTGAAACCAGAGTCGTCATTAGACAGCCGCTCTGCTCGCGCCGCTCTGTCATCCTCCTGCTCGCTGACAGACGCAGCCTTGATCTCAGGTATTTATAGGGAATCATTAGGTTCAGACGGGGAGGAGGCAGGAGAGACGGAGACAGAAAGAGACAGAGAGACAGACAGACAGAGACAGACAGAAACGGAGACAGACGGAGACAGAAAGAGACAGAGAGACAGACAGACAGAGACAGACAGAAACGGAGACAGACGGAGACAGAGACAGACAGAAACGGAGACAGGCTGATGAGTTTGTCTTTGTTATTGGAGTGGAGGTGTTTTTACCTTTTAGCTTCCTGAGCCGTCTCTCTCTCTCTCTCTCTCTCTCTCTCTCTCTCTCTCTCTCTCTCTCTCTCTCTCTCTCTCTCTCTCTCTCTCTGAAATTGAATTTTCTAAAATCTAATTTGGCTCTGGGTTTGATGTTTCTCAACTCCCATCATTGAATTCCAGGAAGGCTTTGTGATTTCCTGCTGCTCACTGGTCTCGCGTGTGTTTCTGTAGCGTCTCAGCTTTGGGTTGTCTGCTCTTCATCTGACTCCTCCTCAGTATTCTCCTCACGTCCTGCAGCTTCTTCCACAGGTGAGGCGATTGCACGGTGAGCAAACATGGCTGATATCCCACGTATGCCTGATTTGAACGCCATCTGAATCACACAGACGCGGTGGCGGCGGCGGCGGCGTCCCTGCGGGGGCTCGACGCTCCGAGCAGCTGCTTCCCTCTGTAACAGCCGACTCGCCGCCAACGCCTCTCATCCCGCTGATGTTTGTTAGATATGGCGAGGATCAGGCAGGAGCGCGTGTTGCCGCCGTGACTTAGAGAGAAGGGATGTTTGTTTTGTCTCTCAGCTCGCTCGGCCTCTGGTCTGTGATGTTTATGTGAAGTGATCACTTGGAGGGAGATTAGCCAGTTGTCTCGCTGGTTTATTGACGTTTCACGGCGGCGCCTCCGTGACTCAACATGAGTAACGACGTGAGACTTGTTTGTTAATGGACTTCTGCGACTTCTCCTCTTCTCACCAGTGAGCTCCGAGCCGCTCTGGGAGTATACAGAGCTTCTTTTTTCTTTCAAGCCTGCTAGTAAACAGCAGCTGCTAGCTTAGAGCAACGCGACGTGCCAAGGGAAGTTTGGCGGTCTGATCTTCCTCCACATCAACAGACACAAACATTACAGGTGACATTCACGTACGCTCCTCTCGCCCATGTCGCAGCACCGCTATGTGCACTGAGTGACAACAGCTGCTTGCCTTCACAGACAGTGATGTGTAGGCTCGTTAGTCTCCTACTTTGTGGGCGTGTCTAACCACAGGTATGTGACGGGAGTGATGGACCAATCAGACGCGAGGGTCCAGCTTCAGCTCGGGACCTGCGGCGCCTCGAGCCGCTCCAGCTTCACGCTAATGAGGCAGAAATGAAGGTTTTCTGTGGAGATGTTTACTCCATTTACTGTTTTAGCAAAGTAAAAGATGCATTCCCAGGAGCAGGGGGGGGCGGAGCCAGGAGGAGAACGCCTGGTTGTGTTTCCCGCCGCCCCCGGGTGGGTTCAGATCTTCGGGGGTTTGCTCATTAAGTCTGTCAGTGTGGGAAATGAAAAGGCTCAGACGTGGAGTTCCCCCTCCCTCACCAGTGGAAACACAGCCAGGGAGTTTTAATTAAGAATCCTGGTGAATGTTTTATGAAGCTGTGTTCCTTTTTATAGCTCCTCTGAGCCGAAGGAGGCCTGAGCTCAGAGGGCTGATGTGTTTCCTGTAGGTCACACAGGAAGTGAAGCTGCTTTGAGTCTCTGCTGCTCTGCGAGTCACACAGGTGAAGGCAGGTAGAGGGGGAGGAGGTGAGCGACGCCACGGTCTCTCTCTCTCTCTCTCTCTCTCTCTCTCTCTCTCTCTCTCTCTCTCTCTGGCTCTCTCTCTCTCCGTCTCTCTCTCGCTCTGGCTCTCTCTTTGTGTCTCTGTCTGTCTCTCTCTCTCTCTCTCTGTTTCCCTTTACCCCACCTCTCTCTCTCTCTTTCTCTCTGTCTCCCCTGCTCCTCCTCCTCCTCCTCTTCCTCCCTGGAGTGTGACCGGGTTAGGGCTGCACCCAGGGCAGGAGGCTGTAGTAATGAGACATACTGCTGGGTAAAGGTATAGATCAGAGGAGAGAGAGAGAGAGAGAGAGGAAAGAGATCTCTGCCTTTGGAAGGGAGGAAGACAAAGAGCTGCAGAGGTGAAGACGAGATGATTAGGTTGGAAGTGATGAAGTCAGCAGGAGGGCGTCTGACAGGGCAGCGGAGGGAAACGGCTGAAAGCTCTGAAGTGCGTCTCAGCCGCACAAAGAAAAGAGAAGAAGAGCCGCCATTTGATGAGGAAGAGGGATGAGGAGGAGTCGCAGGTGTCTGAGTCCAGTGAAAGTGTCTGAAGTTTCCTTCTTCCATTTCTTTTTAATAATTCTTTCTTTTTCAGTTCATAGAATGTTTTCTATTGAAATCTTTTCTTTTACTTATATACATCAATATGAACTAATGTTAAATCTCTCTCTCTCTCTCTCTCTCTCTCCCCCCTCTCTTTCTCTCTCTCTCTCTCTCTCTCTCTCTCTCTTCCTCCCTCCCTCCCTCTCTCTCTCTCTCTCTCTCCCTCTCCCTCTCTCTCTCCCTCTCTCTCTCCCTCTCTCTCTCTCCCTCTCCCCCCCCTCCCTCTCTCTCTCCCTCCCCCCCCTCTCCCTCTCTCTCTCTCCCTCTCCCCCCCCCCTCTCCCTCTCTCTCTCTCCCCCTCCCCCCTCTCAGGTAGTGAACTGTTGTATCGTAATCGCGATGGCGACGTTGTCAGGTTCAACGTGGACACCGATGAGAAAAAGACCTTGGTGCATAACAAGAAGTTTGTAAGTCTTCCTTTCCTCCTCCTCGTCTTCTTCAAGTCAAAGCTCCCGATCGTTCTCTGTGACCGACGCCACTCAACATTTCCTCTGTCGTGGAGTCGATGAATGTGTCTCCTCTCTCTCCCTCGCTCCTCACAGCTCTCCTCTCTCTCTCTCTCTCTCTCTGCTCCGCCTCAGGAAATGTACAAAGCCAGCAAGTACGAGATGTCGCCCGACATGAATCACGTGCTGCTGGCCTACAACGTGGCACCGGTGAGCCTGTGTGTGTGTGTGTGTATGTGTGTGTGTGTGTGTGTGCGTGTGTGTGCGTGTGTGTGCGTGCAAGCATGCGGTTGCATTTATTATTCCATCCATGCCTCCATCACTTTGATAGTCATTCCGACACACACACACACACACACACACGCCCTGAGTACGCTCTCTATACTCCCCACTACATGCTTAAGCTCCGCCCCTCTTCACCTGTAGGTCACAGCAGTAAACGCCGCTCTGCATCTTAAGACAGGAACAGGAAGCTGCACGCTGGCGTTTCCTTGCTTTGTGTGTTTGGGCGATGAAGCATCCTCATTGTGTTCGTCCCAGCTGTAGTAAGCGACAGGTGAAGTGTTTGACGTGTGACTCCTCCCCCTGCAGGTGTACCAGCACTCCTACACCGCCTTCTACATCATCTGCAGTCTGGAGACGCCGTAAGTACGCCACGTTTACATCAGATCCTAAAGTCAACAAAGCCTGGCAAGCATCTGTGTGTGTGTGTGTGTGTGTGTGTGTGTGTGTGTGTGGTGTTTCTGTATTTATGTATTTACTTCCTGTTTGTTTTCTTGATCAGCTGGTTTGTGCTCTTTGTGTTTTTACTTTACAGACACACACTGATCCACACAATTTTGTATCTAATGTCGCACAAACATCAATAGGAAATAGTTTTAGAAGTAGAATCACCCCATGAGTGAAAACGAGACACACACACACTTGCGTAGCTTCTGAGCTGAGCTGAGCGTTTGGCGATCGACCCTCTGAGTCGTATCGACACATTCTGGTCACTTTGCTCTCTAAGTTAAAGTCTCACTTATTTGTCTGAATCTGTTTCCTTACTGCCACCTGGTGGTGACGTGGCACACAATCCCCACACGTGATGACCTCATTCATCCTTAACCTGCAGACAGAGACGAAGAGGCAGCGGCGTCTCTTAACTCTGCAGCCTGCACGCCGCTGCACTTTTCCCCATGAGCGCCGGTGACATCGCTGTAAAGCGCCGGGATTTATGGGCGCACTTAAACCTTTGTTCTCAGACGGGCTACACTTGTTCTGTGCTGTCGCAGTGCTGGAGTTACACTCTCACTGTGTGTGTGTGTGTGTGTGTGTGTGTGTTTATCTGATGGCACTTCCTCCTCTGTGCACACCAGGGGGACGTGGAACTTGAACCCTCCAGAGGTGCGAAACGCTCAGCTGCAGTACGCCGGGTGGGGACCTCAGGGTCAACAGCTGGTAAGAACAAGAATAACTCCCATCAGCCACCTGTGCTGACTGTTTACAGGCAAAGGCGTGTGGCAATATCATCTCTGCTGCCATTTATGTCTGAGCTCTGTCTGTTCCTCTGTCAGTGTGTAGATCTTCTTCTTCTTCTTCTTCTTCTTGCCTCCATATGAAGACCTGAGACTGCGTTACTATGGTGACACGCACGTTGACTAGTTTGGACAGATGCACATTGGATTTGGGTCGGGCTGAAAATCTCCCGCTTGACTTCCTTGCTGATGCACGGCAGTCATCACTTCCTGGTAGAAGCAGAATATGGATTTTGGTTTCTGATGAAGATCTCTGTGAGGCGTTAGACAGCTTTGGTCTGTTTGCCTCTCTAGTTTCCTTTTATAGAATATCCTTTTGTGAGGTGCTGAGAGAAACCAGCTGCCACTTGGTTCCATCCCAACACAAGTGGTGGAACTGAAACCATTTCCTCTGCATCTACTCCGGGGCGGCGTTACTGAATCTGCTGAGGAGAGAACGGCTCATTGATAGCATCGTGCTGCGGGGATGAGATCACTTACAGTCTGTCTGCCCTGCTAAGCAACAGACTGAAGCTTATCAATGCTCTGGTGTGGGATGAGTCATGGCAGAACCGAAGCATCCAAACAGAAGCGTTTCAAATGGAACAGTGTGAAGATTGACACGCTGAGGGAAGCGTTAGGTGAAGGAGTCGTAGCTTTAGAATGAATGAATGAATGAACTGGGCTCCAGCAGGTCGTTAGTGAGATTCTGGTGGTCTCTTCCTGTCGGTGGACGTATATGAATGTAAGGTAATACAGACACGGCGCATCAACATGGTGCTCTGGTTGTCTGTGATTGGCTCTCATCAGTCGGGTGGTTATGCTGTCAGAGCCCTCTGAGTCTTCATCCCGTTACAAGATAACTCACCGCTTTGGTTCTTGCCGTCGACTTCATGAATGAGACCTTGTTGTTCATGGCCAACAGGTAGAGCAGGTCTGGAAGTCTGCTTTAAACAAGAGAAACACATTTCCCAGTGTTTTCTGTTGGCAAACAAGCCACACAAAAGTAGCAAGCGCTTCAAAAGTTCAAAAAACGCTGCGGCTGTATTCCTGCTTCAGCCGCAGACGGAGGGCAGGTCTGCCGTCTGAGCCGTGGCCTAGTTTAGCTTCTGAACAGGGACTGGGCTCACACGGGCCTCCAGGTTTACCAAATGCCGCGTTGCTAAAACAACGGTCATGACACAAAATCCTAATTTAATCTGGTGATTCATTTGTTGGTTTTGCTGCTCATATAGACGTTTATAGGAAAATGCTGAGTCATCGTAATCTGAGTTATTGTAAATCAAAATCGGATCTACTTTAAGAAACCAGACAGTGACGGTTGCTAGGAGACGTTGTCTGCTGACTCCCAACTCTCACGCCTGATAATGACTGTTCACGTTTGTTATTAGGAAGAATGATGCATGCTGGGATATGTTCAGGAGAGTGTAGCTGTGCTGGAGTGGAGTGTTAACTAACGTGTGTGTGTGTGTGTGCGTGTGTTTGTGTGTGTGGCCTGGCAAAAGCTACACAGCTCCTGTGTTGTAGCTCGCTGAGGCCCAGCTTGATGGTTGATGAGTGGAGAGTGTGCTCAGAGTGACTGAAGCTTCCTGCTCTGGGCTAAAGCGTGCTGTAACAGCCTGAGATTAACGTTTTTAGAGCCTGACCTGGGAGCCAGTGGCGTCTCTCAGCAGGGTGCCGCTGCTGTGACCTTCACAGACCCGACAGCCCCGCAGGCTGCTCAGTGCGGAGCAGAGCGGCAGAGTCAAGGTCGGGCGCTCGGCTCGTTCCTCTCCGTGTTTTTGTTCTCGCAGAATTTTGACAGTTTTTGCTTTTGTCGTTTCATTAAATAGATAAAGAAATAATGTGCAGCATGATGTCATGATGTGAGGCGCAATGTCCACATATTTGTCCACATATTTCTTGTTCTATTTCTTAATCCTGGCAGTCAGCACCTCATATAATACATGATGGGTTTATTTTAATCAGGAGAGCTGCGGTGTTTAATCTAGAACATTCACAGTGAAGATTGTTCTGTTTGTCTCCATTTGTCTTTATGTCAGTGTTCCATGTGATTTATGTGAAGTCGTCACAGTTGAGTGACTCTTCAGGATGGAGTGTGTTGTGGTGGACGTCAACAGGATTTCTACGAGCACATTTCTCTGTTTCAGGGTTGAAGAAGATCTCTGAATCCTATGTTTCCTGTCCTTTTGCAGATCTTCGTCTTTGAGAACAACGTCTACTACCGCTCCACGGTGGAGAGCCGCTCCATCCGCCTGGTCTCCACCGGCAAGGAGGGCGTCATCTTCAACGGGCTCAGCGATTGGCTGTACGAAGGTAAGCCTGAACATATTAAAGCTCTGATGTAGCTTTGATGGGCTGACCTTTGTGTCTGAAGCACCAAAGTCACGACAGCCAGCATGAAAAATATGTTCCATTAACGTTTTCCTTCTCACTGCTTATAATATTTACATACGCAGGAATATGTGCATTAGCAAGTAATGACACGAGACAAAGTGACCCCCAAAGGTCTGCATGGACATGAGTCTCACACGCAGGACGTCTGGACTCACTGAAGGTGAATTGGAAAGGAAAAGGAATGAAAGTTCTACATCCATCATTTTGCTTAATTAAAGAAGTAAGAATAAGATGTTGCAGCCACCAATCACTCGCACCAGCGACCACAGCTCCGTCTGCCTGACAGGAAGCAGGACGGGCGCCGGGGTAACGCCGCAGTAATGAATTTATATCCTCGCCGCTCCAGCGAATCTGCTCTGTAATACCAGAGGAAAGGGAGACAGGAAGGCGAGACAGGGAAGAGAGGAACATGGGGGGGCAGCTCGGCTTTGATTCCACCCGTTCACCTCGTCGACGGTTTGGTTCCGTCTGCCGAGGAGAGAGGAGAGGATTTATGACACGGAGGGGACACGATGGTTTTAGTCCGGTGTGATAATAAGAGGAGATTCATGACCGCAGTAAAAGCTAAACGATCTCGTATAATGAAGCTAGCGCCTTGTAACTTAAATGTTCTTTGGCTATTCTATTGTTCTCTCTGTTGGCCTCAGCCGTTGTTTTACTTTGTGTTTGTATGCAACACTGCTGCCCTCTGTTGGAACCTTTAGGGTATTATATTCTGAATATAGGAGTTGTGTTTGTACAGATCTTCAGCACGACACTGGAAGGTGACCAATGTGTCCTTGGCCACCGTGATGTCATCCAAAGTCGTCCCCAGGACCTTTGATTGATTGATTTGTTCATTATTTTCCTCTTTAGTCGAGTCTGAATCTGCCATGAAGTCACGTCGGCCACTTGACTCACAATCGCGGCGTCTCGTGTATTAAAAATGTCGCTGGGTCTATCAGAGTCCTACAGACCTGAAGAGGAGAAGAAGAACATCTACACACTGACAGAGGAACACACAGAGGAACACACACCCTTTAAAGCCACAAACATCTCTTTGGTTCCGCTCCCGGTGCTCTGCCTCTTGAACACTTTGTACCTGAATCCCAGCGTTTCCTGCTGAGCAGCACCAGCAGGCTCCTCATCGGCGCCTCAGGCGAGCAACGGCAAACTCCAGCAAATGTCACCGTTGTCGCCGTTTGCACCTGATGAGCGGAGTGTGAAGGTGCTGCAGGCCGAGCGTGCGGTGAAGCGAGGCCTCAGACGGCAGGCGTACCTCAGCAGTGTGAACGGACTGAGGCCTTCATATGAACATGCTGCATATAAAGTCACTCCACAGTTAATGAAAATGCTAATTGGTGTGTCTTAATTCCCTGGAGGCGGCACACAGACGCACAGATAAACAGCATTAATGACATTTTAATTGCAAAAGTAGCTTTAGATGTAGCTCGTGGGAAATTGAGCTATAAGTGGAACAATAATGTTGATGCCATCCGTCCTGTAGATTTAATCATGTGTGTGAATGTACGCCCTGGATTAATATTGTCAAAAGGTTTTTTCATACACACATAGGATCAAGGACACACACACACGCACATTTAGATACTTTATTTATGTCCACATACTGTAAAGAAGAAAAGTAAAGAAAAGAAGAAGAAAAGCCTTGCTTCAACCTCACATTCCACTTCACACCTCACAGGGAACAGAATTGCATTGTGGGTGCAACAGGTAGCTGTGTAGTAGCTGTAACAGCAGTAAGTAGCTGTGTAGCTGTGTTTAGTGTCACACACACACACACACACACGTCTCATGGGAACTTTCCATGTCACAAAGTTCTGTTGGTGAAGTTAGTTTCTGTGTGTTGTCACTGAGACACACACACACACACACAAACCACCCAAAAACCAAAGTTGTCAGGTGTAAGGACATTGCGTGTTGCTTTTTGGTGGGGAGAAATTGGTTTTGGGTTCATTTGTGGGAAACGCAGCAGAGTTCTATTCTGGGCCATCCTGAGATTAAAGGCTGCTGTGATTTATGACCTCAGGATTTGGTGTGGGTGTGTGTGTGTGTGTGTGCATCCAAACATAGAAGACAAGTGAAGCAAAGAGTCGTGTGCAGAAAGCAGTTAGTTTTGCTTCAAGGGCAACGATTCAAATCTATTTTTAGGGGCACTTTTGGGGGTCATTCTGCCATCTTGTCTCATCGGATACAGAGCGACTCTGACACATCTGTTTGCAATATCGGCTCCATTTTCTGTCCCTGAACACACTTCAGTGGATCGGCAAAGTCACAGACTCCCACAGATTCCCTACGCGAGCCCACAGGAGACACAGGTCACCTTCACACAGGAACAATGACAAGATAACAAGGACAAATGGCCGAGGAATAGTGGTCGAGTGTTTTAATGCAGTTTTCAAGGGCATTTCGCTGACACTCATTTCCTCTTCCAGAAGAGATCTTTCACTCCAACATCGCCCACTGGTGGTCTCCAGATGGCGCCCGGTTAGCATACGCTACCATCAACGACACGCTGGTGCCCAGGATGGAGCTGCCCATGTTCACAGGCTCGCTCTACCCTATGGGGAAGGAGTACCACTACCCTAAGGTCTGCAGGCCTTGAAAAGATGAAGAGGATGATGGTTTAAAGTGGACGTGAAGGTAACTCTCCTCCTTCCTTTGTCCCGTCCAGGCAGGCGAGGAGAACCCGGTCATCACTCTGTACGTCGTGAACCTGAACGGCCCCCTGCACACCATCGAGATGAAGAGGCCGGAGGACCCCAGGATAGGGTGGGGGAGTGCAAAGCGGTCATGTGACACACATCCTCCTTCTTCCTCCACATTCAGGCCATTACATAACCGTTTCATTTTCTTTCATGGACGAAATTCAAATGATTCTTTCTCGCTTCATTACTTTTTTTAAATTCTAATCTAATCAACCATTCGTTCATACAGAGTCCCTTCTTATTGAGTAATGCTTGTGTTTTTCAGTGAGTACTATGTAACCATGGTGAAATGGGCCACGACCACCAAACTGGCCATCAACTGGCTGAACAGAGCCCAAAACATCTCAATCCTCACATTGTGTGAGGCCACCACGGGAGTGTGCACAAAGGTGTGTGTGTGTGTGTGTGTGTGTGTGTGTGTGTGTGTGTGTGTGAGACTTAGTGACTCTGACTGAAAGCTTTCATCTGCTCTTTCCAGAAACACGAGGATGAAAGTGAAGGATGGCTGCACAGGCAGGTCAGCACTGTTGAATTGTCTTTGTTATAATTTAACCTAAAGTAGTTCTGTATTTTTACTTTCATGGCATTTGCTTTGATTTGTAACCTAAAACCTGCACTGGGCTAAATTTAGGTGTGAAAATGTTGACGTTTCTAACAAAACTGCAACAACAAATGAAGTGCTTCTGTTTCATTATGGATTCCAGATATAAATCTTGAAGAAATGCTTGGGGAAAAAAAACCCCATCTAATAATAGAAATGAATTTCCTGAAAAAAATGGGCTGTGATTGCAGTTGCTAAAACTTTTTGCCAAATGCTGAAGAAAGTGTCTGATTGAAGAGTGAAGGCCCAAAAAATGGGCAATTTGGGGGATAGATGCCTTGCTCGAGGGCACCTAGGCGATGTCCAGGAGATGCGCTGGCATCCCTCAAGCTACCAGTCCATCGTCCATTTTTGTGGTCTTCCTGAGACTCGAACCGGTGATCCTTCGGCTCCCAGCAAAGTCCCTCTGTCCCCAACATCTGGTCCATGTATACACTGTCGTTTTGGGAAATTGGACCAAAAAATTAATTTGCCCTAAACTTACAGAAAATAACCCCCATGTCCTGTAGATGCTGAGGTTTTAATTTCTAGAGCTCTAGCTCTTAAATTCGCCAAGATATGGGCTTTTTAGGAAAAACAAACAATTTGGTCCATGTATACACTCTTGTTTTGGGAAATTGGACCAAAAATTTAATTTGGGCTTTTCACAAAAGAAATGTCCTGCACTGTCTTACACAAACGTATGCATTACAGAGGGGCAGCCCACATCTCAGACAAAAAAGGAGGTTGAGAGCTTAAATGGCACACACAGCATCCAGAGGGCCAGATGATCAATGGGTGTGAGTTTGGAGCAAATTTAATTTTTGGTCCAATATTTAAAAGAGGTAAGGCTATTCTAGGTTTTTATCTTTCCTAGGCTAAGATATTGGATGTACCCCCAAATTTGAGCCATGTATAGCCTTACCTTTTTGGAATATTGGACCAAAGAGAGAAAGAATGGGAAAAGAGGGCAAAAAAGAACAATCAAACAAGAAAAGAAAGTGGTTGCTGTACCTGGTGCGAGAACCTTCTGATTACAACATAACTGCTCCTCCAGGGTCTGCAACTCTCACAGCAATAAATGAATGACGCAGATACATGTTGGGGATGTGGTGGGCTGGAGCTCTGGTGCAGATGAGGGCAGGATGGGGAGAAAACCTAAGAAAACCTGTGTTAAATACTTAGCATCTTTACATTTCCGCGTTTAAATTTAGGCGTAAAGCCTGAATTTAAAACTTTGTGACATTTTTGTGTCATGTCTTTTGGCTAAACTGTCATCTTTGGATATAACATTACGATCATTTGGCAGATGCTTTTATCCAAAGCGAATTACATTGCATTACTTCGCAGAGGGGGGAGCAATTGAGGGTTCGGTGCCTTGCTCAGGGGCACCTCGGCAGGGACTCGAACCGGCGACCCTCCGGTTCCCAAGCGGAAGCTCTACCCACTGAGCTACTGCCTTCCATATTTGAGGGGTTGTAGTTTCTGATTGAGAAGATACCACAGACATTTTATAACCTGATACAGATTAAGATTCTCTCCTTTGTCAATTAAACCAAGCTAATCCACCTTTATGAACACAGTACACAAGAAGTAATCGCTGCGAGCAGGGT
This sequence comes from Genypterus blacodes, assembly GCF_046128005.1. NCBI lineage: Eukaryota > Metazoa > Chordata > Actinopteri > Ophidiiformes > Ophidiidae > Genypterus > Genypterus blacodes. Next base: position 261,973 of record NW_027467017.1, on the reverse strand, counting down.
TCGCACCTGCGCGGGAAGATCCCATCGGATTTCAAGTCCAACGCCTTAACCACTCGGCCATCGCAGCTCCGTTGCACAAAGTTCTAGTCTCACGTCGGTTCATTGTAGTCATGTAATTCAAACGATTTCCTCCTCCAGAACGAGAGGCCGCTGTTTTCCAAAGACGGACTGAAGTTGTTCTTCACTCGGGCGATTCCTCAGGGAGGCCGGGGGAAGTTCTTCCATATCTCCATGTCCATCTCGCAGGTACGCCCAGGATTGTTTCACTCACGTTTACGTCATAAAGGTTTCAGGCTGAAACCAGAATCACATCTTTATATGAATACTTCTGCAGTAGTGTGTGGTATTGACTCCTCATTACATCATACAATTATTTGATGAATTTGCTCCCACCTCCAGCCTAACACCAGCACCGACACACTCCAGTCCATCACGTCTGGAGACTGGGACGTTACCGAAGTCCTGGCCTACAACGAGGACAGCCAGCTGATGTGAGTGCGTTGTGTGGAATATGTGATGTCATCGCGTCAGAGTGGGATTGGCTTTGTTTAGGTGGTCTTCAAAAAGTCCAAATTCTACTGTAGGATGTAAATAATGAAACTGTTTGGTTAAATTGATTCAGAGTTATTAAACTTTGTGAAATAATGGACGTCTTGAGAGAGTAGCCTGTCTCACCTCACTCGCACTCCGAGCTGCTGGGTGCGACGCATTCTCACGTGCTCGCTCATGAAGTCTGACAAACGAGAATGAGGCGTCCCTCTCTCACCACAGGTTCGCGACTGTGGGGGGAAAAAAGCAAACGAGAAAGAACTGAATGAGACAGAACGAGGGAAACGGCAAATAGAATGACAGAACAAGTAAAAAGAAAGGAGGAATAGCAGAACGACAGAAGTAGAATAAATCTGGCAAAAAAGAGAGAAGGAAGGAGAAGTTTGCTGCCCTCTGGTGTTGTGTTACTGTTGTGTTACTGTCACTTGTTTACTGCTACATTTATGTTGCAAACGGCCAACTGCCGTGCTGGGTTTGTGTCATTCTGGTTCCGGTTGTTCACAGATACTTCCTGAGCACTGAAGACGATCCGAAGCGAAGGCATCTGTACAGGTAAAGTCCCGCTTTTCTCCCTGCGTGTCGTTTGGATGAGAGCGGAGAAGGAATGTGTAATCTGTCTCCTCTTCCTGTTCCTGCAGCGCGGACACGGTCGGCCCGTTCAACCGCCGCTGCCTGTCATGTGACTTTTCCGACAGCTGCGGTTACGTCACGGGCTCCTTCTGCCACAACATGAGCTACTTCCTCCTCCACTGCCAAGGTACCAGCCGGTAACGCTGCATGTTTGTCTCCCGCTGTGGATTCGACTCCCGCTCCTCTCCATCTTATCTTACCTCTTACGTCTTAATCACAGCTGATTCAACGGGACAATCACCTCAAAGCCTCACCGCCAGCGCTCGCCACGGTCCTCTGCCGTGTCCCCAATTTGCTCAGAGCATCAATCACTTTGTTTTACTGTGTAGTGAGGTTTTAGGGCCGAGCGTCGGGGTTTGGTCTCCATTTGTGACCCAGATACTGTAAAGCTACTTCAGTGTTACAGAAAAATCAAATAAGGACACCCCAGATGGATTCTTTGCCCCTGGCTCACCTAAGAAAAGAAACTGTAGGTGAACCAAGGGCTGCCGATGCTGTTAAAAAGATTCAAATGTTTCAAACCTTCTCTGGTTCTCTCCTCAGGCCCTGACGTCCCGTTTGTTGCGGTGTACAACACAGAGGACAGAGAGAGTGAGTATTAGACCGGCCAGACTCTGAGGCGGGAGGAGTCGGTTCTCTGGTTGATCATGTGCGTTATTCCTCCTCTGATCACAGAAACACACGAGCTGGAGACCAATGAGAACCTGAGGATGACCCTGGACTCCATGCAGATGCCCATCGTGGAATACAAGGAGATCAACATGGAAGACTACAGTAAGATCAGATCAGAGGAGACCAGACTGCAGTTTCTACACTTTTCTACCTTTCTGGGACTTTTCCCAAACTAAGTCAAGCAACATTTGCTGTATAGTGAGCAGCCGCTTCACACACTGACCTAGACTGAACTCCGCTGCTTAGGTAAACGTGTGTTTGTGTTTAGGTGCAGCATTAGAGCAGGGCAGCTGTAGTTTATGTTGTTAGTTGTGGTTGATCATTTGTCTCATACGTTGTCCGTGTTCCAGCCTTGTCGCTGCAGATCCTTAAACCCGCCGGCTTTGTGGAGACGTCACACTACCCGCTGCTCCTGCTTGTGTACGTACGACACACACTCTCTCACACACACACACACACTGCTGCCTCGTGTTTACACTTCACTCCAAATGAAATGAGGACGTGTGCGTCAGAGGAGGCGGAGCTTAAATCTGCCTTATTAATCAAACGCTGGGCTTTGTCCTCCACTCTGGCTGCATCATGACTGTACTGGGAAGGAGGACGCTCTTCCTCTTTCATTAGCATTTCCTGCCTTCTCTCTGGTATTTCCTCTGCATTTTGAAGGACATGAGCTCACAGTCGGAGTGTTTGTACAGTCGAGGTTCCTCAGACTAAGTGTTGCTAAGTTGTAGAAAAATGATAGAAACAGAATGTGATTGATGTCGTTATCTGCATGTATTTGCTTATAAACCTCCTCATTGCATTGCCTTGTGTGTTCTGTGCTGGTGTGTGTGTGCAGTGATGGGACCCCTGGTGGCCAGCTGGTGTCAGAACACTTTGAGCTGGACTGGTCCACGGTGCTGGTCAGCAGCTTCGGGGCCATCGTGGCGCGCTGCGACGGCAGAGGCAGCGGCTTCCAGGGCACCAACCTGCTGCACAGGATCCAGAAGAAGCTGGGCCTGTTTGAGGAACAGGACCAGCAGGAGGCCATCAGGTACCGACCCACACGGCTCCTTGATTGACAGGAGACACATTATTTAGTTTGTTTGTTTCTTAATAACTGATGTTCGTCTTTTGCAGTGTCATTTCCAAGGAACCTTACATTGACAAAAGCAGAATAGGAGCTTTTGGAAAGGTAGGCATTTACTCAATAGACTTCCCTCAAGCCAGCCTGGATGTGTTACATGTTACATGCATGTTACGTGTTGTATGTTAAGGTGCAGTTAGTCACAAACTCAACAAACAAATCTTACCTGAGACAGAGCGTTTTGGATGTGCAAAGTTCCATGAATTCAGGCAGCGAGAGAGAGAGGGGAAGGGGGTGAGACAGAGAGAGGGGGGGTGAGACAGAGTCCTGGTCCAGCAGCAGTAGTCCAGTTAGTGAGTTGGGGTGTAAGCGTGGCTGGATGAGGTCCTGGGACATCTGAGGGTCAACACACTCAACGACTTTCTTCTACTGGAGAACTGCCAGAGAGAGAGAGGAGAGGGAGAGAGAGGAGAGGGAGAGAGAGAGAGGGGGAGAGAGAGTCTGAAACACGGCACACATCTGTCTGCACCTCTGTCCCGTCTCAGGTGTATGGAGGCTACGTGACCAGCATGCTGCTCAGCACTGAGGAATCCCCCGTAAAATGTGGAGCCGTTGCCTCGCCCATCACCGACTTTGAATTATACGGTAAGTGTGTGTGTGTGTGTGTGTGTGTGTGTGGTGAATGTGAAATAGGCTCAGGCTCCAAACTGTGCTTCCAGAGAGGACAAGACAAATGTACAGATGAAAGGCAGGTTGGCTGTGTGTGTGTGTGTGTGTGTGTGTGTGTGTGTGTGTGTGTGTGTGTGTGTGTGTGTGTGTGTGTGTGTGTGTGTGTGTGTGTGTGTGTGTGTGTGTGTGTGTGTGTGTGTGTGTGTGTGTGTGTGTGATGTGGCCAATATAGTCTAAATGTGGTTAACTACACCTCAGCTAGTAAGTGTGTATGTAGGAAGATGAAGGGCGAGAGAGAGAGAGAGAGAGAGAGCGCTGAGTCAGAAAAGTGCAAAAGAAGGCGTTGTCATGGTGTGACTGACCTCACCTCACTTTGCCTGAGGCTGCATGACAGAAGGCTTCAGTCTGGACGAGGCGCCGGTGAAGAGGGAGCAATGTTAGAATCAAGGGAAGAAGAAGAAAATACACTGTTAAAAGAAAAACCTGTTTTCCTTTCCAGCCTCTGCATTTTCAGAGAGATACCTGGGACTGCCGAAACCCGATCCCAGGGCTTACACGGTGAGCTTCCTCTTCATCTGAAGGGCTTCTAAACGAGGGCACCAATCGATCAAACAGAAGCTGCCACAGGGGGGCGGCGTTGCACTGAGTTACAGGAGTTCTGCAGGTTGAGACTGTGGGCTCAATCTCCCCTCACCTGATCTCGTTTGTTGCTCCTCAGATGGCAAACCTGGCCCACAGAGCGTCTCAGTTTACAGACAAGAAGTTTCTCATCATCCATCCCACAGCTGATGGTAGGAAAGCACCAGCGCCCGGTCGTTCCCTCCAGCTTCCTGTCACGCGTTGTGTCTCACACTCTGGTGTGTTTGCTTGTGTTTTCACAGAGAAAGTGCATTTCCAACACACGGCCAAATTCATTGCTCAGCTCATAAATGAAAAGGCAAACTACACCTTACAGGTAAGAGGATTCAATCAGTCTGTCTGGATGAGAGGTGAGACAAGATACACAGCTGCCATTTAAGACCAGACAGCCACATGTCACTGTCTAGAGTGGAGTAGACCAGCCTGCAGAGTCCAGGCCGTCCTGTGTCCTCTAATGAAGTCTTGGTGTACAGGTTAGGGCTGACAGCTGATTGAAACTCACTTGTTGGTGTTGCAGATCTACCCGGACGAAGGCCACTTCATCCACAGCGAGGCGACCAGGCAGCACCTCAGCCAATCCCTGGTGAACTTCTTTGAGGAGTGCTTCAGGCTACCAGACCGGGTGTTTGAGGAGACGCTGGAGGAGGAGAGCGAAGACGAGGGTTAACCAGGCGGCCTGCAGTCCCACATCCGCCCACTGATCAACTCAGCCCACATCCACTTTGAACCCCCTCCCCCCGCCCGTCCAAGCACAAGTGGCCTCCAGCTGTCCCCCCCCCCCCCCCCACCCCCCCTGCATCGTTTCGGTTCGACTCCCCGCATGCCAAACCCTGGACTGCCTTTCCAGCAGAGGAAAAATCCACGCCTCCTTTTCCCCCTTCGCCCCGACAACTCTACTCCCTCCTGTCCAAATCCATACCTCCCTCTGGAGAGACAAGCGAGACCAACGACCTGAAATACATTTGGGGGGAAAATGTCGAAGCGGGACGGATTTACGAGGAAGCCGTCTTCTTTTCACGGACCGGCTCCTCCAAACGTAGCGGAGAAGGAAAGTGTCGGCTCCCACACAAAACTTTCAGAAAAACTGCAAGAAGGAAAACTTTATAGCACACACACTTGTGAAATTGTATATTAATGAAAAAACAGAGGCCTGGTGGACGACGCTGGGAAGCCGGGGCATTCTGGAGCGATGTAACAGCTAATGTTACCATTTTTAAAAGTTGTGAAGAACTCTCCATGTTGGACTGTGGTTGTGTGTGTTGTTCTTTACAGTATATATAATAGCACACAAAGCATTCAGCCTGGCTCTTACTGATGTTTTTGTTTGTTGGTATCATCTCGTAGCTGCATTTTATATATTTCTGTGACGCTGACTAAACGTTCCAGCGGGTTTGTGAGAGATGGAACGCCGTCTCCCATTTCTTATGCTTTTTCTCGTGATCTGTTACTTTACGCCGCTTTTGTCAAATAACCCTGGAGGACTTATTTTAGTCACTGTGCCTTATTTTGAAAGACAAACCTCCTGCTGCGCTCATGAACAACATCGCGGCGTATTTGTGAGGTTGCCCAGACACACAGGCGAGGAAAACAAGCGCACCACGTCCTGTAGCCAGAGTGCAGCTTCACACCGGATCTCCCTTCCCCCACCCCCCCTATCTATGGACCCAGATAAGGCGCTGAAGGCCATCACATGACAGTTAGTGACACACAGTGTGATGTAAACCCAAACAGAGTCTCTTCGGCTTCAGGACGCCCACAAACGATTTTGCTTATCTGCATAGAACACCGGCAGCGTCTGGCAGTGAACCAGTGGAGTTAAGGTCCGTGTTGTAGGGGGAGGGGCCTCGTGTTGACAGCTGGACTCGGTCACGGTTGAAAGGATCGTGGCTGCAAGAAATGTCTCTAACTTTCTGAGGAAAGGCTTGATTTACATACAAATTGACACGAGAGCTCAAAACACCAAAATTGAACATTTAGCATTTGTGTTACGTGAGAGCAGAATTGTGACCTGAAATACCCTCGATTGAGAACCGAGGAGCCCCCTGAAAAAGAGTCCAAGCGCCAGTGACAGTGGCTCAAGTAGCCAGTAAACACCAAACGGTTAACTTCGTGGACTGACACTTGATTCTGAAGTTGAGCGTTGGGATGAAGGAGTCCTCTGGGCTACGAACCAACGAGTGAACATGTACAGTATTTGCATGCATCAATGTCCATTATAAGATGTCCATGAATGGTGAGTGTGTCTGCAGAGCACAGGAGCCACTCTCAGCGCCAAGCAGAGATCAGGGGAGGAAGAAAGAAGCGTTTAGTGTTTCCTGCTGAAGTTATTTATTTGTAAATAAGAGGTAATATGGAGTTGGTTTGCAACAAAAGTGTCGTACATTTCATACAAACTGTTACATTTAAGGCACGAGTCTAAGTTGTCATTTCATTTGTTTTCATACGTTTTCTTTGGACGCTCATCTCCGTTCTGTTTCGGTGCATGTTACCAGAAGTTTTGACATCTTGAATGTTTCTTACTGGATCGCATTATTACATTTCCAGTAGTGTTGTGATTGCGAGCGCAGTCTGGTCAGCTTGATGTGTAAATGTTACTCCAATATCATTTGATTCAGAAGAAGAAGAATTATCTGAGTGTTATTTGTGCATAAAAGCATTTTGGAACTCACACCTGACTTTGTTTGTTTTCTTTCTGCGCTCTGGTTGCGACCGCTTGAACTGAGATGAGAGCAGACTTTAGAATCGCCCACGGCAACAGTCACTAAGTGAAGGTGTAGGTTATCCTCTTACTGAGGCCAGAGACACCATTCTTCTCAAATGGAACAGAAACACCAGACAGATTTTTAGCGCCGGTCAGGTTTTGTTGATTTCCTGTTTGGCGTTTGATTGCTTTGTAATCATGGCTGCAGGTTTGCTAAACACAACACTGAGATCTAAACTTGGTCTCCAATGTGAAGAATCTCAAACCCCTAAGATCCAAACGCCGCCCCACCTCCGGCGTCTGAGTGACAAACGTTTAAGAAGAAAAGTCCCACCTGCCGACCGGAGCTTAGAGTTCAGCGACACCGTCTCGTCTTCAGAAGAGATAGATTTGCTCAAAGGCGCTGCGGTGGTTGTTCTTCCCGGTGTAGACAGGATTGTAGTTGTAGATCAGTGCCTTCTCCTCGTCTTCCTCACTGTCAAATCTGTGAAGGCTCTTTCTGGCTGTAAGCACAGAAACCACAACAAAAACAAGAAATGACACAAAGACCAAACTTTCTGATCATTTCTATTCGGCACCTACGATTACTTTTCAACGATTAATCTACAGATTATTTTTTCCGATTAGTCGATTATATATTATCGATTATCGATTATATTTATTACGCAATATAGCAATTATTTTTCACAAAATAAATATCAAAGTTATATCATTATTATTTTCTTCAATCATCTTCTCTTAAAAACAAAGAAATGCAACAAAAATGTTGCGATGCATTATTCCACAACTAGCCACACTTTGACTGATAATCTCCGTTTTATGAATCCTCTTCCTCCTGACCTGCACTTCAACACTCCTTCTCTCCACTCTGTTACATTATCCTCCAACAAAGTGGAGAGAAGGCAGAGAACAAACAACTGAAAGGCACAAACCTTCACTGACAAAGAAGTGGGCCATGTAGGAGGAGGTCTTTACGGCAGACGGAGTGTGTGGAATGAAGGTCCTGGTCCACTCAAATGCATTTTTCTCCGGGTGCCACTGCGTTGCATAAATGGGATAATGGTAGGCTGCAGAGAGGGGAGGAGACAGGAAGCATTACTGATCCAGTTGGTGCTCATGGATATTTGGCTTTGAGTGACAGTGAGTCGTACCTTCCAGTGTAGAAACAAACTCTGTTTCTCCATCTGTGCTTGTGGAAAGAACTTTGTAAAACTTCTTCAGTTCCTGGTCTGTGTTGAAAGTCTGAAACAGTCAGATTGGAGGTTTGTTGGACGGCACACAGCACTTCAGACTGATAAACACTGTGGTAAAGTTCATCTGAATGCTTGACCTCTATTCCCAGACTCCACTTGTGGACGTTTGCTGTCAGCGGCTCAGATGCCAGAGCTTCCAGAAGTTCAGCAGGGAAACCTTGAAACATCCTGCTGGCTTTGGTTTCTGGAAGAGAAACATCAGAGTAAGCTCAAGGCCCAACGCTCCAACTATGGCTTCACGTCTCCATGAAGATCTGATGGCATCAGGTTCATGTAAGTTCACCTGTTTGCATTATCCAATCATCAAAGAGGATCAATAAGAATAAAGTCACTCTAATGGAACGGAACAAACCATTAGTGAAGATCAGAGGGAGCGCCACGCCGCTGGTGTTGGTTGAAGACAGAACCACCGTCCCACTGGTGAGGTAGGCCAGCTGTTCAAATCCAAGACAGGTTCCCCACACTGGGAAGTAGTCGCCTCTCTGGTTGGCCTGAGAGGTCACACACACACACACACACACACACACACACACACACACACACACACACACACACACACACACACACACACACACACACACACACACACGCAGGCTGGTTCAGTATGAAACTCAACCCAACATTAAAACAGCAGATTCTGATGATTACAGTCCCACAAGTACCTCAATAGCAAGTTCATAGAAGATTCTGGCAGCCTTGGCATAAGCAGACGAGATGATGCTGAGCGACCCACCTGGGTAAAGGATCCTGTCACACAAACAATCAGCACACACACTTACTCATTACATTACGGTCATTTAGCAGACGCTGTTATCCAAAGCGACTTACAATAAGTGTGTTCAACAAAGGTAGATAAAAGAACTTCAGGTCACAAGACAAGAGCTTCAGGTCACAACACTCCCAACAGAAACCTTTAGCTTCTATCTTTGTGCTACAGAAGAAAGGACAACATGGATCCATAAGGGTCCATTCAGGGAAATACACACCTGAAGAGAAGCACAAACATCCTCACAATGACACAACTTACAGAAGGATCAGTGACCAAGTTTGGACCTGAAAGACTTGAGAATCATTTGAAGGAGTTCCAAGTAGGACCACAGCCAGTAATTCCTGCAATTGTGTCCAAACATGGATTCTGTCCATTTCTGTTTGTTATGGTCTGATCTTACACACCTTAATGTGACTCATAGTCCAATAACTAGCACACAACAACAACAACAACAACAAATTTGGAGGGAAATAAGTTTACCCATTAATGGAGCTGAAGACTGACTTGTACTCCTCCGCTGTCTGGTTGATCCTGCAGAACAGAAGAATATGTTTAGCAGTCAAACTAAACTAACAGTGAAGAGTTATTGGACAAAGACGTGACGAGATGAACGTGAAAACATTCTCACAGGACAGGAACAACTCTGGCCCCCGCTGACTCCACAAACTTGACATAAGAAGCAGCGATGTACGAACTCAGACTCAGCCGAGGGTTCATTTCCTGAGCCAGAACACCTTAGAAGAGAGAAACAAAGATAACCTCCACATGTTTCAGTGAGTTGGAGGGGCAGCTGCCATGATAGCTAAGTGGGGATCTTAACACTTTGCGTTAGCTTGAGCCGCGTGTTTGTGCCTTCAAAATTAAATAATGAACTTTTTCTTTTACCAATAATCGGACTGTCGTTTCTCTGCGCAGAAGAAACAAACAGCAAACACGAAACGAACGTGGCAAACTCCAACAACATGACGCTTGACTGGAACAAACTTCACCCGGAAAGACGACAAACACAAAACTACTGCTAAGCTAGTGAGAACAGGTATAGCACTTCCGCCGGGTTACTTCACAATAAAAGCACATTATTTACATTACATTTAGAGTCCTACTCACACCAAGTTAAATCAAACAATACTACGAATATACGTATAAATTCTTTCTTTTTTTAAAGACCACCACAGACACCTGTGTATTTATATGTATCAACCATTAGACCTGCACAGAGAGAAGAACAGAAGATGAAATCTGCAGGTCACTGGAGTTCATCCAAACATGCAGAGATCAAGGTACAAGCAGCTAAATGACCGGGCCACAACTTGTCACTCTGACTCAGACCCAGCAGCTTGCAGCACTATTCCAGCCCCCAAAAGAGAAACATGACAAGGTAACATTTGGATGAAGGAAGAGAGAGAAGCAGAAGAGAGAGGGACACAAAGAATCTTACAGCACTGCGTTGCAAACTTTGATGGCCCCGTCGGAGAGAAGCGTGTACGTGGCCTGAACACACTTTCCTTTTTCAAATACAGCAGGAAGTTTCTGAATTTCATACCAGGTTCCTGTGTACTAGAGACGGAAATCACAAGTTATAGGTGAGCCTCTGGAAATCATTGATTAATCCACCCAGTCAATAACAACATTTGCTTTTCCAACCTGACTGATAAAAAGTGGAATTTCTCCCAAACTGGAACATTTTCAAGGAAGTAGCAGAAAAGTACAGCATCAAAGAAACTCCTCCTCCGTTTACCTCTGCACCTCACAGATGAACAGAAGCATCATTTCCCTTTACCTGTGTGATGTCAAAGTCCCTCTGGACAGACGGACCAGGACATTTCCCCAGGTGGACAGACAGACCGACCATCAGCAGCTGCAGCAGCCAGGAGAAGCAGGAGCAGGACCTTCACACCAAATGAACCTTTGAGGGAAGATCTTGTTGTATGTGCTGCATGTGCGCTGTATTACTGAATGGAACAGACCAACAGGACCTGGAATGTCTCCATATCCATGTCGCCAGCAAAAACCCTCACAAAAACATCTTAGCACCTTAGAACAGAGGAGTTCAAGTTAGAGAAGAGCACATGACAACCTTTAACACTCTGGACGCCATCGCTTCACGAAGAGTATGAGACTGGACTGGACTGGACTGACACACACACACACACACACACACATGCGCATTAGGACTTTTTTCAATCATTGATTATTACTTATAAATCAGGTTCAACAGAAAAAAAACACACATGTGAATTCTTTCCACTAGATACAGCTAAGCGACTAACACACACACAGACACGCACGCACACACTCCAACACCCACAGGCACACACACACACACAAAGATACACACACAAAAACTCACACACACAGGCACAAGGACACACACACATTGAATTACGAGACCAAATAAGGCCACAGAGACCTCTCCCTGTACATCAGGACTTTATTTCTATTATTATTTATCTCTTTTACTGGTTGAAATGAAGTGCAACAGTACAACCTCTCCACTAGATGGTGCTAAGCGCCTCTCTCTCTCTCACACACGCACACGGATGTACTGTCAAAACAGAAAGTGAAACTTTGGTTCACATGAGGATCACAGCCAAGGAAGACGTGACGCAGCGTGAGTTTGAGTTTGATTCGATGATTATAAGGATCATACTTTGTTTTTCATACGTATATATAGGAGTGTGTGTGTTTGTGTGTGTGTGTGTGTGTGTGTGTGTGTGTGTGTGTGTGTGTGCTTTAATGCTCCCTCTGGTTTCATGTGTATTGTAGAGGTTCTGTATTTGTTGTCTTTATACCAGGGGGGGGGGACCTTTGTCGCGGACCATTTTGATGTTGCCATGTTGCTTAATTTCGGGCGCGCTTTGAAATTTGCGGAGCGATCTGCCGGTCGCGGACAAAACCTTTGTTGGGGGGCCCGAATTGCGGCCGGGCGGGCCTGATCGCCGGATCCACTCGCGGGCCGGACCAAACGGTCTCGGAGATTCCCCACCCCTGCTTTATACACTGGAGGGAGAGAGAGAGAAAGACAGAGCGAGAGGGAGAAAGAGGGAGGGCCGGACCAAATCCTACTTTATACACTCCTGCACATTGTTGTGTCTCTGTATTAAAGCTGATATACAAATAAAGCGTAATCGTTATTGTGCGTGTGTGTGTATGTGTGTTTCCCTTTCTGTAGTGTGGCGAAGATGAGTGATTATGGTGATGAAGATAACAACCTGAACAACAAGCGCGAAAGACCTCCAGACTTCAGTCATGAACTTGGAGCCTCACACAAAAAGTAAGAGGGGGGGGAGCACAGAGAGAGAGACAGAAAATATCTGATGTGTCTGTATCAAAACACAAACTTCCTGTATTTAGCCTTTAGCTCCTGTTAGCTGAGGGCGTTTTACTTCCTTTCACTTCCCTTTCAACATAAAAGAGTGAATCCTTCATAAGGGTGTAGATGAGTTTATCTGAAGTGACACACTGAACAGAAATGGACCAACAAACCACTGAACACATTTAAAGACACACACACACACACACACACACACACACACACACACACACACACACACACACACACACACACACACACACACACAGCATGGTAACTTGGGGGTCAGCCTTATGTTCCCTCAGCCCAATGGTCCCACAGCCCTATGTTCCCTCATTTCTAAGATTTTTTTCAAAATTAGGCCCTATGTTCCCTCAGCCCTATGTTCCCTCATTTCTAAGATTGTTTTCAAAATTAGGCCCTATGTTCCCTCATTTCTAAGGGTTAGGGTTAGGGTTAGAGTTAGGGTTAGAGAACATAGGGCTGAGGGAAGATAGGGCCTAATTTTGACAAAAATCTTAGAAATGAGGGAACATAGGGCCTAATTTTGAAAACAATCTTAAAAATGAGGGAACATAGGGCTGAGGGAACATATGGCCTAATTTTGAAAACAATCTTAGAAATGAGGGAACATAAGGCTGTGGGACCATTGGGCTGAGGGAACATAGGGCTGTGGGAACATAGGCTGAGGGAACATAGGGTAACTTGTCCGCTTCAATCCTCTGTTGTGTTGTCAATGCTGCGTTTATAGAGTTCACCAGCAGAGAGCAGACTCTCCTGTACCCAGCTGTGTGTCCATCAAGAGCCACTGGTCCATAGATCATCCTCCTGACTTCAGTGATGGACAGAAGCCTGCTAAAGAAAGGTCAGAGGTTAAATCAGATCACTCTGATATCATCAGTGTAGTTTTGTCTCAAGTCACTCAGAGAGAGAGGGAGGGAGGGAGGGGGAGAGAGAGAGAGAGAGAGAGAGAGAGAGAGAGACAGAGAGACAGACAGAGAGAGACACAGAGAGAGAGAGAGAGAGAGAGAGGGAGGTAGAGAGGGAGAGGGAGGGAGAGAGGGAGGGAGAGAGAGAGAGAAACTGAGGGCAGAGACAGAGACAGAGACAGAGAGACAGAAAATATCTGATGTAATGTCTTCTGTATCAAAACACAAACTTCCTGTATTTAGCCTTTAGCTCCTGTTAGCTGAGGGCGTTATACTTCCATTTACTTCCCTTTCAACATAAAAGAGTGAATCCTTCATAAGGGTGTAGATGAGTTTAACTGGAGTCACACACACACACACACACACACACACACACACACACACACACACACACACACACACTCACACAGCATGGTAACTTGTCTGCTTCAATCCTCTGTTGTGTTGTCAATGCTGTGTTTATAGAGTTCACCAGCAGAGGGCAGACTCTCCTGTACCCAGCTGTGTGTCCATGAAGAGTGACTGGTCCATAGATCATCCTCCTGACTTCAGTGATGGACAGAAGTCTGCTGAAGAAAGGTCAGAGGTTAAATCAGATCACTGTGATATCATCAGTGTCGTTTTTTTCTCAAGTCACTCAGCGAGAGAGAGAGAGAGAGAGAGAGAGAGAGGGAGAGGGAGGGAGGGAGGGAGATGAAAGGAGAAAAACAGAGGGGGGAGAGAGAGAGAGAGAGGGGGGGGGAGGGAGAGGGAGGGAGATAGACAGACAGAGAGAAAGGGGAGATGGAGGGAGGTAGAAACAGAGGATGGAGAAAGAGAAGATGGAGAGAGGGAGACAGAGAAAGAGAGAGAAACAGGGATACACATAGGGGGAGAGAGACAGAAAATATCCGATGTAATGTCGTCTGTATCAAATCACAAACTTCCTGTATTTAGCCTTTAGCTCCTGTTAGCTGAGGGCATTTTACTTCCTTTTACTTCCCTTTCAACATAAAAGAGTGAATCCTTCATAAGGGTGTAGATGAGTTTAACTGGAGTCACACACACACACACAAACACACACACACACACACACACACACACACACACCGAACACACACACACAGCATGGTAACTTATCTGCTTCAATCCTCTGTTGTGTTGTCAATGCTGTGTTTATAGAGTTCACCAGCAGAGGGCAGACTCTCCTGTACCCAGCTGTGAGTCCATGAAGAGCCACTGGTCCATAGATCATCCTCCTGACTTCAGTGATAGACAGAAGTCTGCTGAAGAAAGGTCAGAGGTTAAACCAGATCACTGTGATATCATCAGTGTAGTTTTGTCTCAAGTCATTCAGAGAGAGAGAGAGAGAGAGCGATCCTGTGATGCTCTGAGCTGCTTTGAGGGACCAGCAGACAGCAACGTTTCCTGATGTCTTAAACAAACAGACAGACATCACCATGACAACCTGTGTCTGTGTGTGTTTGCAGACTTCATGTTTCCTGATTTCTCCACAGAGTTCACCTGAAGAAGTCAGAGGTTTCCAGTGGTGTGTGTGTCCAGCAGCATCCAGCAGACCTGGACTCCATATTTACGGTGTGTAAATGTCCAGGCTCCGCCCACTTCCATATGGACGATGTCACCGGGTGGAGAATCTATTCCATAGAGAGATAAGAGATGTTTGACCAGAGCACTTGGTTCATTTAGTTTGACCAGTGAGAGTTCACTGGGAACCTAGTGTGAAGCATCACAACTGTTGCTATGGTTACCTGCATCTTCATCAAGCAGGAGGATTAGAACGCTGGTCAGCTGCGTGTTGTCAACATATAGACTGTAAACACACACCTGACAGCCAATCAGGAAGCAGGATCTTCTGTCCCCCTGCTATAAACTCACGTCTGACTCTTTCAGCTGCTGGAGGAGAACATTGTCAGGTTTGTGAAGGACGAGCTGAAGAGCGTCCAGAAGGTTCTGACCGCAGACTACCCACAATGCTTAGAGAGGCCGAGCGAGGACCCAGAGCAGAGGAGCAACAGAGAGGCGTTGGTGAAGCTCACAGTGAACTTCCTGAGGAGAATGAAGCAGGAGGAGCTGGCTGACTCTCTGCACAGCAGTAAGACCATTGAACAGCTTGAACATGATAAGGAAAGAGGAAACAGGACTAAAGCTTCACACTTACACTTAGAGCAGCTAATCACTCTCCTGCACAAAGAGACTGTGTTCACCTCCTGTTTATCAGCACTTTAGTCACATTCAAAGGCTCACCAACAGAAGTGTGTTTTTAGTGGGGATTTAAAGATCACAAGAGAGTTTGTCTCTTTGACTGGGGCAGGAAGTGGATTCCAAAGAAAAGGAGATCTGCTCTTGGTTGTTGGGATAGTGAGCAGGCCTGCTGAGATCTTAGAACAGGTGCAGGAACATCAGGGGTTAGAAGGTTAGAAGGTGTTCTATTATACTGCTCTAGTCACAAAGCTTTCTACTCCTAAATGCTTTTTTACTCTCTCTCTCTTTTCTTCTCCATGTTTCCCTCCTCTGACTGTTGTCTCTTCATCAGGAAGTTTTGGTCCACCCATAACACTCCAACGTAAACTGAAGTCTAAGCTGAAGCAGAAGTTCCAGAGTGTGTGTGAGGGGGTCGCTAAAGCAGGAAAGCAAACCCCTCTGAATGAGATCTACACAGAGCTCTACATCACAGAGGGAGGGGCTGGAGGGGTCAACCATGAACATGAGGTCACACACATTGAAGCAGCATCCAGGAAAGCACAGAGAGCAGAAACAACAATCAGATATGAAGACATCTTTAAAGCCTCACCTGGAAGAGATCAGCCAATCAGAACTCTGATGACAAAGGGTGTGGCTGGCATCGGGAAAACCCTCTTAACACAGAAGTTCACTCTGGACTGGGCTGAAGGCAAAGCCCACCAGAACATCCAGCTCACATTTCCATTCACCTTCAGAGAGCTGAATGTGCTGAGAGGGAGAAAGTTCAGCTTGGTGGAGCTTCTTCATCACTTCTTCACTGAAACCAAAGAAGCAGGAATCTTCAGCTTTGAAGACTTCCGGGTCATCTTCATCCTGGACGGTCTGGATGAGTGTCGACTTCCTCTGGACTTCCACAAAGGTGAGATCCTGACCGATGTTACAGAGTCCACCTCAGTGGATGTTCTGCTGACAAACCTCATCAGGGGGAACCTGCTTCCATCTGCTGCCCTCTGGATCACCACAAGACCTGCAGCAGCCAATCAGATCCCTGCTGAGAGCGTGGACATGGTGACAGAGGTCAGAGGGTTCACTGACCCTCAGAAGGAGGAGTACTTCAGGAAGAGACTCAGAGATGAGGAGCAGGCCAACAGCATCATCTCCCACATCAAGACCTCACGAAGCCTCCACATCATGTGCCACATTCCAGTCTTCTGCTGGATCACTGCCACAGTTCTGGAGGACATGATGAAGACCAGAGAGAGAGGAGAGCTGCCCAAGACCCTGACTGAGATGTACATCCACTTCCTGGTGGTTCAGACCAAAGTGAAGAACATCAAGTATGATGGAGGAGCAGAGACAGATCCACTCTGGAATACAGAGAGCAGGAAGATGATGGAGTCTCTGGGAAAACTGGCTTTTGATCAGCTGCAGAAAGGAAACCTGATCTTCTATGAGTCAGACCTGACAGAGTGTGGCATGGACATCACAGCAGCCTCAGTGTACTCAGGAGTGTTCACACAGGTCTTTAAAGAGGAGAGGGGACTGTACCAGGACCAGGTGTTCTGCTTCATCCATCTGAGCGTCCAGGAGTTTCTGGCTGCTCTTTATGTCCATCTGACATTCATCAACTCTGGAGTCAACCTGCTCGGCCCAACCTCTCGGTCACTAACAAGTCTCCACCAGAGTGCTGTGGACGAGGCCTTACAGAGTCCAAATGGACACCTGGACTTGTTTCTTCGTTTCCTTTTGGGCCTTTCACTGCAGACCAATAAGACTCTCTTAAAGGGTCTCCTGATAGAGACAGGAAGGAGCTCAGAGACCAACCAGAAAACAGTCCAGTACATCAAGAAGAAGATCAATCAGAAGGTCTCTGCAGAGAGAAGCATCAATCTGTTCCACTGTCTGAGTGAGCTGAAGGATCTTTCTCTAGTGAAGGAGATCCAAGAGTACCTGAGGTCAGGACATCTCTCCACAGCCACACTGTCTCCTGCTCAGTGGTCTGCTCTGGTCTTCATCTTACTGTCATCAGAGAAAGGTCTGGATGTGTTTGACCTGAAGAAATACTCTGCTTCAGAGGAGGCTCTTCTCAGTCTGCTGCCAGTGGTCAAAGCCTCCAGGAAAACTCTGTAAGTGTGGAGACACACAAAGATTTGGATCATTTTAGGGAACAGAAATAAAATGTTCAACTTTTCATTTTCAGGCTGAGTGGCTGTAATCTGTCAGAGAGAAGCTGTGAAGCTCTGTCCTCAGTCCTCTGCTCCCAGTCCTCCAGTCTGAGAGACCTGGACCTGAGTAACAATGACCTGCAGGACTCAGGAGTGAAGCTGCTGTCTGCTGGACTGGAGAGTCCTCACTGTCGGCTGGAGACTCTCAGGTCAGGACTCTGCTCTTTGTGTCAGTGACCATTTAAATGTTCCTGCTAAAGAAGTCCTGATGCAAACATCACTGAGACCTTTCTGTTTCCTGGAGGAGATTTGAGCTCCAGTCTGCTCCATGATTGACCAAACTCCCATTCACACAATCTCTCTCTCTCTGTCTGTCTGTCTGTCTCTCTCTCTCTCTCTCTCTCTCTCTCTCTCTCTCTCCCCCCCTCTCTCTCTCTCTCTCTCTCTCTCTCTCTCTCTCTCTCTCTCTCTGTGTTTCTGTCTCTCTGTCTCCCCTTTTCATTCCCCCCTCTCTTCCCCTTTTCTCTCCATCTCTCTCCCCCCTCTCTCTCACTCGCTCTCCCTCCCACCCCCCCCCCCTCTCTCTCTCTCTCTCTCTATTTCTGTCTCTCTCTCTCTCTCTCTCTCTCTCTCTCTCTGTGTTTCTGTCTCTCTGTCTCCCCTTTTCTCTCCCCCCTCTCTTCCCCCCTCTCTACCTCGCTCCCCCCCCCCCCCCCCCCCCCCTCTCTCTCTCTCTCTCTCTCATTCGCTCTCCCTCTCTCCCCCCCCCTTTCTCTTTCTCTGTCTCTCTCTATCTCTCTCTCTCTCTCTCTCTCCCCCCCCCCCTCTCTCTCTCTCTCTCAGGCTGTCAGGTTGTATGATCACACAGGAAGGCTGTGCTTCTCTGGCCTCAGCTCTGAGCTCCAACCCCTCCAGTCTGAGAGAGCTGGACCTGAGCTACAACCATCCAGGAGAGACAGGAGAGAAGCTGCTGTCTGCTGGAGTGAAGAGTCCAGGCTGGAGACTGGACACTCTCAGGTAAGGACACAACTACAGAGTGGACACTCAGGTGTGGACAGACTCCCTGTGGGTTGAAGGGAAAAACTCTGTCTCCAAATCAATAATCAATAACATGCTTCTGTGTGTGTGTGTGTGTGTGTGTGTGTGTGTTCCTGCAGGATGGATCATGGTGGACAGCAGAGGATCAAAGCTGGTGTGAGGAAATGTAAGTTTGATGTGACTTTGATTCCTCAGACCAAAGCTCTGGAATCTATCTTGTGCCAGATCCAAATAATGCAGAGATACTTTAGTGCAGTGGTTCCCAAACTTTTTCTGCAGCACCCCCTTTAGTAGATAAGAATATTTCCTTGTCTTTGCACTAATGACAGCTTCATCCCCACATCTTCTCAGTGACTGCTGTGGGCTCGCTTTGTGCTGCAGATCTTTTCTAATCGGGGTTGCAGCTGTCAGACTGACACTCTTAGTTCAGTTTCAATGTCCAGCTTCCACCTGGATTTGGTTTGGATTGAGGCTCACATAGGTAGGATGTGGCAGAAGGAAGGAGTGTGGCCATGGCTCTCCTACCTAGCAGAGGGGAATCGCTCATTCTCCTGCTGCCATACCAAGAAGCTGTTCATCATAATTATGACTTAAATCCCTCACAACTGGGCTTCTTATGCTAAACTAGCGGCTAGCCAAGCTGACGACTCCCATGTGTCGGCTGATGAGCACAAATGGTGAAGGGGCACCGATAAGAAAAAACAACAACAACAACCAGTAGTTGAGTATTTAGATATCAAAGGTGTGTCAGTAGAAAGTGACAGTGAGTCAGAGGACAAAGTGCAGTAGTGAATAAATGAGTGAATAATAAAGGCAGCAGCTGTGTTTGATGATAAACTGCTGCTGTTTGTGTCTTTTTCTGTCCATCAGATGTTTGTGAACTGGAACTGGACCCAAACACAGTGAGCAGAAAACTCAAACTGTCTGACAACAACAGGAATGTGAGAGATTTTGAAAAGGAGCAGCCACATCCTGATCATCCAGAGAGGTTTGATGGTCTCAGGCCTCAGCTGCTGTGTAGAACTGGTCTGACTGGTCGTTGTTACTGGGAGGTGGAGTGGGAAGGAGAAGTTCATATATCAGTGAGTTACAGAGGAATCAGGAGGAAAGGAGAGGGAACAGACAGCGAGTTTGGAGGAAATAATCAGTCCTGGAGTCTGACCTGCTCTGATCGTCATGGTTACTTTGTCAGTCACAATAACATAGTCACGTCCCTCAGTGTCCCTGTGCCCTCCTCTTTCCCTCACAGAGTAGGAGTGTATCTGGACTGTCCTGCTGGCACTCTGTCCTTCTACAGCGTCTCTGACACACTGATCCACCTCCACACCTTCACCACCACATTCACTCAACCTCTCTATGCTGGGTTTGGGTTCTGGGGGGTCAGGGAGTCACATGGTTCATCAGTGACTCTGTGTGATCTGTAGGACACACACACACACACTTTCTTTCTCACACACACTCACACTCGTACAAACTCACTCACGCACTATCTCTATCACACACACATACAAACACTTAACATATATATACACTCTGAAATGGCTAAATACTGGAAGTGTGTTCTCTCTCTCCCTCTCTGTCTCTCTGTGTCTCCCTCTCTCTCTGTCTCTGTCTCTCTCATCAAACCTGTGAAAAGGAAAGAATGAAAGTGTGGAGCAAGAAAGAAAGAATAAAGAGAATTTCTGAGTCCCTTTGAATTCTTTGGAGTCTAAAGTCATTCGGACACTTTGGGCTTTGATTTACGACTTGAAGCTGTTTTGATGATGATGTCATGTACAGCAAAGTGTTTAGCAGTAAAAATCTCTTCTTTCATCAGATTTGTTCTTGATGCTTTTTCTCTCCACAAACCACAAACTCAGCAAAAAGTCTGAGAATAGATTTGTTGCTCTTCAGACATATTTACAGATGGAGTTCAGATGTTTGACATGTTCTGCTGGATCCCGTCACAAATGAATCATCCTCATTTACTGACAGAGGCCTGAGGAGGAGGATGAAGATGAGGATGATGATGGTTTAGACCTCAGTAGAGAATCATTAGTGCAGAATATATTCAGCTAAAGAGATCAAATACAGAAATCGGCAACAATCAAACAGCTGTGCAGGACTAAATGTTGAATGAAGAGAGAGGGGGGAGACCAAGAGAGTAAGGGGGAGAGGGGAGTGAGAGAGAGAAAGACAGAGAGGGGAGGGAGAGGGAGGGTGGGGGAGAGAGGGAGGTGATGGGGGGCGGGGGGAGATGTTTCCTTCCTTGATGCTCAGTCACTTAGGAGCAGCTTTTTGTCTTTATATTGCCAAATATAGCAAATACTTTAGATGTTATAAGAAAATCTGTGCATCAAAAGTAAAAGCTGTGAGTGTGGGAGAAAATGTTCTATATCCATGACAATATTTGAATTATTATGTAAGTGAACCTTATGTTCTTGGCTTCCACTTATTTGTATGTAAGTGATCATTATTAGAAAGGAAGGACACAGTTTGTTCTTGGCATGATTGTTTTACCAGAATCATTCATCCATCATCAGAGAGGAAGAGACATTATGTCTTGGCAGGTCACTGTGACACGGTTACTAAGGTAACTGTGTGTATGTATCAATAACAAATCAAATGTGTTTAATTGATCAAATATAATCATCAATGATCAAGCATTTAATAATCAATCAAATGTGTTTTGTCAATCAAATCAAATCCTACAGTGTGTATGATGTGTGTGTCTTCACCTGTTACATATAAACCTGGAAATTGTTTAGGCTTCCATTGTGCCTGTTGTCGTACTCTCTGGCCTTGGGTCCGTAGAGGCGCCTGTGTATCTCTGTGCTGTGACTGGGAGTGGTGGACACCCAGAGGCGCCTCTGATGCTCTGGAACCATCCCACTTATTTACTTTTGCCCGTATAAGAAATCCTATCATGTATTGTATCTTGGTCTTTCTGTCTAACAACCAGAACTGACCCACTGCGGAGCAAAGGAATAAACTGATTCTTCTGTTTACTCCAGAGTCTTCTCTATTGTCTTGATGCCTAAGGTGAATTTCCACCACAGTAGCCAGGGTTAACAATAGAACAATGGAAAGGCAGCCACCCTGATACACTCTGATATAAAAAACATGTTTGATGTAGGAAGAAGTGCATGTATTCAGAGACGTGTGATGCATCTCTCCTGTATGACTGAATAAATGAAGAAACCTCAAACGTCTGCGCAAATTGATACATAGAATTATAATATATGAGCACTCGAGCCGAGACGCACGTCAGCAGGCAAAGAGCCGCAGGTTCTCCAGCCCTGGACTCAGTGTTGTTTCTGTGTTTCTGTTGGCGTAAATTGTCGTTCTAAAGCAGAGCTCCAGCTGTGACAGTCAGACTGGCCCTGATGGAGACAGACGCTGCTGACACACACACACACACACACACTGGAGTTCTGTGAACATGTTCAATATCATTTCAAATGTGTTAGAGATGCTGCAGCACTGAATGTAAGAGACACACAGTACCTGGAATGTCTTCACATCCACCACGCCAGCAGAGACCTCCACAGAACAATCTGCTGAAATAAGGATAAGGAAAACAGGATGATCTTAGCTCCTTAAGGCATACAGCAACTACACACAACTACACACTGTAGATCAAGAACCTTTGGTTTGGTGGAATATGTGATTATTAAAGTGACTCAAGAGAAAGTCAGCTTACACTGGACGACCTCAGGCGACCTCTTTGACCGCTGTCTGATGTCTGTTCTTCAGAGACGGAGACGTTTCACCGGAATTGACACTTTCACAAACTCAAGGGAATACGTCATGAAGCGCACCTCTACTCTCCCTGCGAGTGATTTGAGTGCTTCTCACACACACACACACACTCACACACACACACACACTTGGTTTGTGGTTGATCTGTAACATTTCCCAGCTGCTTCATGGTGACGTCTCCTTGAAATGCATCGGGGTTTAGAATGAAACAGCAGAAAGGTGTTTGTACATTTATCAGGAACAAAAGACACTTAAGACCAACACAGCTTCTTAAATGAAAAGTAAAATTTATTATTCCTGAACCACAAAATAGACTTCTTTGGTTGTACAAATACACTAGTTACAGTTTTGTATGAGCTCTAACACTCCACCCTCCGCTCAGCCCCCAAGAAAACAAGAGAAAGGAAAAGGAAAAAGAAAAAGAAAAGACAATGTTGAAAATGTGGAGAATCCCAGATTCTTAAGTGTGTAAGAATCTGATCTTACACACGTAAATGTGACTCATGGTCCAATAACTTAGCACACAACAAACTTGGACGGAAATACATTTACCCATTAATGGAGCTGAAGACTGACTTGTACTCCTCCGCTGTCTGGTTGATCCTGCAGAACAGAAGAATATGTTTAGCAGTCAAACTAAACTAACAGTGAAGTGTTATTGGACAAAGACGTGACGAGATGAACGTGAAAACATTCTCACAGGACAGGAACAACTCTGGCCCCCGCTGACTCCACAAACTTGACATAAGAAGCAGCGATGTACGAACTCAGACTCAGCCGAGGGTTCATTTCCTGAGCCAGAACACCTTAGAAGAGAGAAACAAAGATAACTTCCACATGTTTCAGTGAGTTGGAGGGGCAGCTGCCATGTTAGCTAAGTGGGGGATCTTAACACTTTGCGTTAGCTTGAGCCGCGTGTTTGTGCCTTCAAGATGAAATAATGAACTTTTTCTTTTACCAATAATCGGACTGTCGTTTCTCTGCGCAGAAGAAACAAACAGCAAACACGAAACGAACGTGGCAAACTTCAACAACATGACGCTTGACTGGAACAAACTTCACCCGGAAATACGACAAACACAAAACTACTGCTAAGCTAGTGAGAACAGGTGTAGCACTTCCGCCGGGTTACTTCACAATAAAAGCACATTATTTACACTACATTTAGAGTCCTACTCACACCAAGTTAAATCAAACAATACTACGAATATACGTATAATTTCTTTCTTTTTTTAAAGACCACAACAGACACCTGTGTATTTATATGTATCAACCATTAGACCTGCACAGAGAGAAGAACAGAAGATGAAATCTGCAGGTCACTGGAGTTCATCCAAACATGCAGAGATCAAGGTACAAGCAGCTAAATGACCGGGCCACAACTTGTCACTCTGACTCAGACCCAGCAGCTTGCAGCACTATTCCAGCCCCCAAAAGAGAAACATGACAAGGTAACATTTGGATGAAGGAAGAGAGAGAAGCAGAAGAGAGAGGGACACAAAGAATCTTACAGCACTGCGTTGCAAACTTTGATGGCCCCATCGTAGAGAAGCGTGTACGTGGCCTGAACACACTTTCCTTTTTCAAATACAGCAGGAAGTTTCTGAATTTCATACCAGGTTCCCGTGTACTAGAGACGGAAATCACAAGTTATAGGTGAGCTTCTGGAAATCATTTATTAATCCACCCAGTCAATAACATTTGCTTTTCCAACCTGACTGATAAAAAGTGGAATTTCTCCCAAACTGGAACATTTTCAAGGAAGTAGCAGAAAAGTACAGCATCAAAGAAACTCCTCCTCCGTTTACCTCTGCACCTCACAGATGAACAGACGCATCATTTCCCTTTACCTGTGTGATGTTAAAGTCCCTCTGGACAGACGGACCAGGACATTTCCCCAGGTGGACAGACAGACTGACCATCAGCAGCTGCAGCAGCCAGGAGAAGCAGGAGCAGGACCTTCACACCAAATGAACCTTTGAGGGAAGATCTTGTTGTATGTGCTGCATGTGCGCTGTATTACTGAATGGAACAGACCAACAGGACCTGGAATGTCTCCATATCCATGTCGCCAGCAAAAACCCTCACAAAAACATCTTAGCACCTTAGAACAGAGGAGTTCAAAAGTTAGAGAAGAGCACATGACAACCTTTAACACTCTGGACGCCATCGCTTCACGAAGAGTATGAGACTGGACTGGACTGACACACACACACACACACACATCTCGCTGTGCATTAGGACTTTATTTCAATCATAGTTTATCACTTATAAATCAGGCTTAACAGAAAAAAAACCACACATGTGAATTCTGTCCACTAGATGAAGCTAAGCGACTCACACACACAAACACACACACATAGACACACACAGACACAGACACAGACACGAAAACATGCACACACGCACACACGCACACACTCCAACACGCACGCACGCAGGCACACACACACACAAAGGTACACACACAAAAACTCACACACACAGGCACAAGGACACACACACATTGAATTACGAGACCAAATAAGGCCCCAGAGACCTCTCACTGTATATCAGGACGTTATTTCTATTATTATTTATCTCTTTTACTGATTGAAATGAAGTTCAACAGAACAAACCCCACTTCTACGGTCTGTCCACTAGATGGTGCTAAGCGACTCTCTCTCACACACACACGCACGTACTATCAAAACAGAAAGAAAGAGCAGCCGCGGAAGACGTGACGCAGCGTGAGATTGAGTTTGATTCGATGATTTTATGGATCGTAGTTTGTTTTTCATACGTATATATAGAATGATGGGATGGTCTCGGTCAACTGCAGGTACAGAGCAGCGCGCGATAAGATGAGTGACAGCTGGGGGACAAAAGCAGCATTTCGATGCATTTTAACAATTGTGACAGCATAAAGGCAGAATGCAGAATTTGCAGAATGGAGCTGTCAGGTGCACAAAAAACCTTCACAGACATGAGAACTGTGCATCCAACAGGTCAGTTGGAAGAAAAAAGAAGCTCCACCCAGGCCCTCAATCCAGCGTGTGTTCTTCCAAACAGAAAAACACTCATTCCAAATCTGTATGACAGAGAATGTGCTTCACTGCAAGAATATTCCAAAACTATTTTACTTTCTCATGAAAACAGCAGCACACTCTCTGTCATCTCACTAATATCAGAACAGACTGAATGCAGGTTCTGAAGTACAGATAAAGACAGGGAATTCCCTGAATTACAGGGAATGTGAAGGGAAATTGTGACAGTGATATGTAATTACATTGTTTTGCTTTCTATGAGATTAATATGATGTGAATTCATTAGTGTGAGCTTGACACCGGAAATGTATACAGAAAAAAAGAAGCTTATGTTGCTGAATTGAAGTGCATTTTGATACAAAATGTGAGTGTTGAATGTTGGATATCAACATTTTGTAAGTGTTTACACAAAAGACGCTTATCCAGCTGGTTTGGGTGGAGAATCAGCCATGTGGATGAATGTAACTAATAATAGTAGTTCTCGGACACTTTTATTTTGTCAAAGTAGCTCTCCAAGGCAAAAAGGTTGGAGACCCCTGGTTTAACTGGAGTCACACAATACTTTTTCTATCATTGTTTATCACTTATAAATCAGGTTTAACAGAAAAAAACCACAGTGAATTCTTTCCACTAGATAGAGCTAAGCGACTCACACACACAAACACAAATACACACACACAAGCACACACAGACACAGACAAAAAGATGCGCGCACACACACACAGGCACAAGGATACACACACATTGAATTACGAGACCTCTAACTGTATGTCAGGACTTTATTTCTATTATTATTTATCTCTTTTACTTAT
The DNA here is from genome assembly GCF_046128005.1 of Genypterus blacodes. Lineage (NCBI taxonomy): Eukaryota > Metazoa > Chordata > Actinopteri > Ophidiiformes > Ophidiidae > Genypterus > Genypterus blacodes. The sequence continues at coordinate 235,820 of NW_027467017.1, read as the reverse complement.
TTAAATGAAGTTCAACGGAACAAACCACACTTCTACAATCTGTCCACTAGATGGTGCTAAGCGACTCTCTCTCTCTCTCTCTCAAACACACACACACACACACACACACACACACACACACACACACAGGCGTACTGTCAAAACAGAAAGTGAAACTTTGGTTCAGACGGGGAAGAGCAGCAGAGGATGACGTGACGCAGCGTGAGTTTGAGTTTGATTCGATGATTTTATTGATCATAGTTTGTATGAGTGTGTGTGTGTACTTTAATGCTCCCTCTGGTTTCATATGTATTGTGGAGTTTCTGTATTTGTTCTCTTTATACCACGGGTGGGGAACCTTTTCCTATCGCAAGCCATTTTGTTTGCCATGTTGCCAAATTTCGGGCGCGCTTCGAAATTTGCGGAGCGATCTGCCGGTCGCCGAATTGCGGCCGGATCCGCTCGCGGGCCGGACCAAACGGCCTTGGAGGTTCCCCACCTCTGCTTTATACACTCCTGCACATTGTTGTGTCTCTGTATGAAAGCTGTTATACTAATAAATCTTATCGTTATTGTGTGTGTGTGTGTGTGTGTGTGCGTGTGTTTTTTTCCCTCTCTGTAGTGTGGTGAAGATGAGTGTTTGTGGTGATGAAGATGAGGGACCTCCAGACTTCAGTCATAAACCTGGACCCTCACACACACAGTAAGGGGAGGGGAGGGGGGGGGCTGAGTGAGAGAGACAAAGAGACAGAGGAAGACACACAGGGAGAGAGACAGAAAATATCTGATGTAATGTCGTCCTTATCAAAACACAAACTTCCTGTATTTAGCCTTTAGCCCCTCTTAGCTGACAGCGTTTTACTTCCTTTTACTTCCCTTTCAATATAAAAGAGTGAATCCTTCATAAGGGTGTAGATGAGTTTAACTGGAGTCACAAACTGAACAGAAATGTACCAACAAACCACTGAACACACAAGACGCACACACATAGCATGGTAACTTATCTGCTTCAATCCTCTGTTGTGTTGTCAATGCTGTGTTTATAGAGTTCACCAGCAGAGGGCAGACTCTCCTGTACCCAGCTGTGTGTCCATGAAGAGTGACTGGTCCATGGGTGAACCTCTGAACTTCAGTGATGGACAGAAGTCTGCTGAAGGAAGGTGTGAGAGAGAGAGAGAGAGACAGAGAGAGAGAGGGAGAGAGAAAGAGAGAAAGAAAATATCTGATGTAATAACGTTGGTATCAAAACACAAACTTCCTGTATTTTGCCTTTAGCTGACGCCGTTTTACTTTAACAAACCACTGAACACATTTAAAGACAAATCTGCTCCTTTAGAGAAAAATGCTACTATGACACGCGCACGCGCGCACACACACACACACACACACACACACACACACACACACACACACACACACACACACACACACACACACACACACACACCCACCCACCCACACCGACAGACAGCATGGTAACTTATCTGCTTCAATCCTCTGTTGTGTTGTCAATGCTGTGTTTATAGAGTTCACCAGCAGAGGGCAGACTCTCCTGTACCCAGCTGTGTGTCCATGAAGAGTGACAGGTCCATGGACAAACCTCCTGAATTCAGTGATGGACAGAAGTCTGCTGAAGAAAGGTCAGAGGTTAAAGCAGATCACTGTGATATCATCAGTGTAGTTTTGTAGTAGAAGACATCTCAAAGGACAGGTCTTCTTGAATGAAGGACACGTCTCTGTCCACCTGAGTGTTTGGATCAGAGCCTCAGAAGTTGAGCTGATGAGCTGAAGATTGATTCCAGGATCCTGTGATGCTCTGAGCTGCTTTGAGGGACCAGCAGACAGCAGCGTTTCCTGTTGCCTCAAACAGACAGACAGACATCACCATGACAACCTGTGCCTGTGTGTGTTTGCAGACTTCATGTTTCCTGATTTCTCCACAGAGTTCACCTGAAGAAGTCAGAGGTTTCCAGTGGTGTGTGTGTCCTGCAGCATCCAGCAGACCTGGACTCCATATTTACGGTGTGTAAATGTCCAGGCTCCGCCCACTTCCATATGGACGATGTCACCGGGTGGAGAATCTATTCCACAGAGAGATAAGAGATGTTTGACCAGAGCACTTGGTTCATTTAGTTTGACCAGTGAGAGTTCACTGGGAACCTAGTGTGAAGCATCACAACTGTTGCTATGGTTACCTGCATCTTCATCAAGCAGGAGTATTAGAACGCTGGTCAGCTGCATGTTGTCAACATATAGAATGTAAACACACACCTGACAGCCAATCAGGAAGCAGGATCTTCTGTCCCCCTGCTATAAACTCACATCTGACTCTTTCAGCTGCTGGAGGAGAACATTGTCAGGTTTGTGAAGGACGAGCTGAAGAGCGTCCAGAAGGTTCTGACCGCAGACTACCCACAATGCTTAGAGAGGCCGAGCGAGGACCCAGAGCAGAGGAGCGACAGAGAGGCGTTGGTGAAGCTCACAGTGAACTTCCTGAGGAGAATGAAGCAGGAGGAGCTGGCTGACTCTCTGCACAGCAGTAAGACCATTGAACAGCTTGAACATGATAAGGAAAGAGGAAACAGGACTAAACCTTCACACTTACACTTAGAGCAGCTAATCACTCTCCTGCACAAAGAGACTGTGTTCACCTCCTGTTTATCAGCACTTTAGTCACATTCAAAGGCTCACCAACAGAAGTGTGTTTTTAGTGGGGATTTAAAGATCACAAGAGAGTTTGTCTCTTTGACTGGGGCAGGAAGTGGATTCCAAAGAAAAGGAGATCTGCTCTTGGTTGTTGGGATAGTGAGCAGGCCTGCTGAGATCTTAGAACAGGTGCAGGAACATCAGGGGTTAGAAGGTTAAAAGGTGTTCTATTATACTGCTCTAGTCACAAAGCTTTCTACTCCTGAATGCTTTATTACGCTGTAGTTTTCTTTTCTTCTCCATGTTTCCCTCCTCTGACTGTTGTCTCTTCATCAGGAAGTTTTGGTCCACCCATAACACTCCAACGTAAACTGAAGTCTAAGCTGAAGCAGAAGTTCCAGAGTGTGTGTGAGGGGGTCGCTAAAGCAGGAAAGCAAACCCCTCTGAATGAGATCTACACAGAGCTCTACATCACAGAGGGAGGGGCTGGAGGGGTCAACCATGAACATGAGGTCACACACATTGAAGCAGCATCCAGGAAAGCACAGAGAGCAGAAACAACAATCAGATGTGAAGACATCTTTAAAGCCTCACCTGGAAGAGATCAGCCAATCAGAACACTGATGACAGCGGGCGTGGCTGGCATCGGGAAAACCCTCTTAACACAGAAGTTCACTCTGGACTGGGCTGAAGGCAAAGCCCACCAGAACATCCAGCTCACATTTCCATTCACCTTCAGAGAGCTGAATGTGCTGAGAGGGAGAAAGTTCAGCTTGGTGGAGCTTCTTCATCTCTTCTTTACTGAAACCAAAGAAGCAGGAATCTGCAGCTTTGAAGACTTCCGGGTCGTCTTCATCCTGGACGGTCTGGATGAGTGTCGACTTCCTCTGGACTTCCACAAAGGTGAGATCCTGACCGATGTTAGAGAGTCCACCTCAGTGGATGTTCTGCTAACAAACCTCATCAGGGGGAACCTGCTTCCATCTGCTCACCTCTGGATCACCACAAGACCTGCAGCAGCCAATCAGATCCCTGCTGAGAGCGTGGACATGGTGACAGAGGTCAGAGGGTTCACTGACCCTCAGAAGGAGGAGTACTTCAGGAAGAGACTCAGAGATGATGAGCAGGCCAGCAGCATCATCTCCCACATCAAGACCTCACGAAGCCTCCACATCATGTGCCACATTCCAGTCTTCTGCTGGATCTCTGCCACAGTTCTGGAGGACATGATGATGAAGACCAGAGAGAGAGGAGAGCTGCCCAAGACCCTGACTGAGATGTACATCCACTTCCTGGTGGTTCAGACCAAAGTGAAGAACATCAAGTATGATGGAGGAGCAGAGACAGATCCACTCTGGAATACAGAGAGCAGGAAGATGATGGAGTCTCTGGGAAAACTGGCTTTTGATCAGCTGCAGAAAGGAAACCTGATCTTCTATGAGTCAGACCTGACAGAGTGTGGCATGGACATCACAGCAGCCTCAGTGTACTCAGGAGTGTTCACACAGGTCTTTAAAGAGGAGAGGGGACTGTACCAGGACCAGGTGTTCTGCTTCGTCCATCTGAGCGTCCAGGAGTTTCTGGCTGCTCTTTATGTCCATCTGACATTCATCAACTCTGGAGTCAACCTGCTGTCACATGATCAACCAACCTCTCTGACACTAACAAGTCTCCACCAGAGTGCTGTGGACGAGGCCTTACAGAGTCCTAATGGACACCTGGACTTGTTTCTTCGTTTCCTTTTGGGCCTTTCACTGCAGACCAATCAGACTTTCTTAAAGGGTCTCCTGAGAGAGACAGGAAGGAGCTCAGAGACCAACCAGGAAACAGTCCAGTACATCCAGGAGAAGATCACTCAGAATGTCTCTGCAGAGAGAAGCATCAATCTGTTCCACTGTCTGAGTGAGCTGAAGGATCTTTCTCTAGTGAAGGAGATCCAACTGTACCTGAGGTCAGGATGTCTCTCCACAGCCACACTGTCTCCTGCTCAGTGGTCTGCTCTGGCCTTCATCTTACTGTCATCAGAGGAAGATCTGGATGTGTTTGACCTGAAGAAATACTCTGCTTCAGAGGAGGCTCTTCTCAGGCTGCTGCCAGTGGTCAAAGCCTCCAGGAAAACTCTGTAAGTGTGGAGACACACAAAGATTTGGATCATTTTAGGGAACAGGAATAAAATGTTCAACTTTTCATTTTCAGGCTGAGTGTCTGTAATCTGTCAGAGAGAAGCTGTGAAGCTCTGTCCTCAGTCCTCTGCTCCCAGTCCTCCAGTCTGAGAGACCTGGACCTGAGTCACAATGACCTGCAGGACTCAGGAGTGAAGCTGCTGTCTGCTGGACTGGAGAGTCCTCACTGTCAGCTGGAGACTCTCAGGTCAGGACTCTGCTCTTTGTGTCAGTGACCATTTAAATGTTCCTGCTAAAGAAGTCCTGATGCAAACATCACTGAGACCTTTCTGTTTCCTGTCCCATTTACACAATCTCTCTCTCTCTCTCTCTCTCTCTCTCTCTCTCTCTCTCTCTCTCTCCCTCTCTCTCTCTCTCTCTCCCCCTCTCTCTCTCCCCCTTTCTCAGGCTGTCAGGTTGTGTGATCACACAGGAAGGCTATTCTTCTCTGGCCTCAGCTCTGAGCTCCAACCGCTCTAGTCTGAGAGACCTGGACCTGAGTAACAATGACCTGCAGGACTTAGGAGTGAAGCTGCTGTCTGCTGGACTGGAGAGTCCTCACTGTCAGCTGGAGACTCTCAGGTCAGGACTCTGCTCTTTGTGTCAGTGACCATTTAAATGTTCCTGCTAAAGAAGTCCTGATGCAAACATCACTGCGACCTTTCTGTTTCCTGTCCCATTTACACAATCTCTCTCTCTCTCTCTATCTCTCTCTCTATCTCTCTCTCTCTCTCTCTCTCCCCCTATCTCAGGCTGTCAGGTTGTGTGATCACACAGGAAGGCTGTTCTTCTTTAGCCTCAGCTCTGAGCTCCAACCGCTCCAGTCTGAGAGACCTGGACCTGAGTAACAATGACCTGCAGGACTTAGGAGTGAAGCTGCTGTCTGCTGGACTGGAGAGTCCTCACTGTCAGCTGGAGACTCTCAGGTCAGGACTCTGCTCTTTGTGTCAGTGACCATTTAAATGTTCCTGCTAAAGAAGTCCTGATGCAAACATCACTGAGACCTTTCTGTCTTCTGGAGGAGATTTGAGCTCCTTTCCATTCACACAATCTCTCCCTCTCTCTCTCTCTCTCTCCTCTCTCTCTCCCCCTTTCCTGCTCTCTCTCTCTCTCCCCCTCTCTCTCTTTCTCCCTCTCTCTCCCTCTCTTTTTCTCTTGCCCCCCACTCTCCCCTCTCTCTCTCCCCCCTCCTCCCTTTCTTTTCTCTCTCTCTCCCTCTCTCCCTCAGGCTGTCAGGTTGTATGATCACACAGGAAGGCTGTTCTTCTCTGGCCTCAGCTCTGAGCTCCAACCCCTCCAGTCTGAGAGAGCTGGACCTGAGCTACAACCATCCAGGAGAGAAAGGAGAGAAGCTGCTGTCTGCTGGAGTGGAGAGTCCACGCTGGAGACTGGACACTCTCAGGTAAGGACACAACTACAGAGTGGACACTCAGGTGTGGACAGACTCCCTGTGGGTTGAAGGGAAAAATTCTGTCTCCAAATCAATAATCAATAACATGCTGCTGCTGTGTGTGTGTGTGTGTGTGTGTGTGTGTGTGTGTGTGTGTGTGTGTGTGTGTGTGTGTGTGTGTGTGTGTGTGTGTGTGTGTGTGTGTGTGTGTGTGTGTGTGTCTTCCTGCAGGATGGATCATGGTGGACAGCAGAGGATCAAAGCCGGTCTAAGGAAATGTAAGTTTGATGTGACTTTGATTTCTCAGATCAAAGCTCTGGAATCTATCTTGTGCCGGATCCAAATAATGCAGAGATACTTTAGTGCAGTGGTTCCCAAACCTTTTCTGCAGCGCCCCCTTTAGTAGATAAGAATATTTCCTTGTCTTTGCACTAATGACAGCTTCATCCCCACATCTTCTCAGTGACTGCTGTGGGCTCGCTTTGTGCTGCAGATCTTTTCTAATCGGGGTTGCAGCTGTCAGACTGACACTCTTAGTTCAGTTTCAATGTCCAGCTTCCACCTGGATTTGGTTTTGATTGAGGCTCACATAGGTAGGATGTGGCAAAAGGAAGGAGTGTGGCCATGGCTCTCCTACCTAGCAGAGGGGAATCGCTCATTCTCCTGCTGCCATACCAAGAAGTTTTTCATCATAATAATGACTTAAATCCCTCACAACTGGGCTTCTTATGCTAAACTAGAGGCTAGCCAAGCTAACCACTCCCATGTGACAGAGCAGCTGATGAGCACAAACGCTGAAGCGGCACCAATAAACAACAACAACAACAACAACAACCAGTAGTTGAGTATTTAGATATGAAAGGTGTGTCAGTAGAAAGTGTCAGTGAGTCAGAGGACAAAGTGCAGTAGTGAATAAATGAGTGAATAATAAAGGCAGCAGCTGTGTTTGATGATAAACTGCTGCTGTTTGTGTCTTTTTCTGTCCATCAGATGTTTGTGAACTGGAACTGGACCCAAACACAGCGAGCAGAGAACTCAAACTGTCTGACAACAACAGGAAGGTGACATATGTGAGAGAGAAGCAGCCATATCCTGATCATCCAGAGAGGTTTGATGATTGCTGGGCTCAGCTGCTGAGTAGAAATGGTCTGACTGGTCGTTGTTACTGGGAGGTGGAGTGGAGAGGAGAAGTTAGTATATCAGTGAGTTACAGAGGAATCAGGAGGAAAGGAGACGGAGCAGACAGCAGGTTTGGAGGAAATAATAATCAGTCCTGGAGTCTGAGATGCTCTGTTGATGGTTACTTTGTCAGTCACAATAACAGAGTCACGTCCCTCAGTGTCCCTGTGCCCTCCTCTTTCCCTCACAGAGTAGGAGTGTATCTGGACTGTCCTGCTGGCACTCTGTCCTTCTACAGCGTCTCTCACACACTGATCCACCTCCACACCTTCACCACCACATTCACTCAACCTCTCTATGCTGGGTTTGGGTTCAGGTGGTTCTGGTGGGTCATGGGGGTCAGGGGGTCACATGGTTCATCAGTGACTCTGTGTGATCTGTAGGACACACACACACACACACTTTCTTTCTCACACACACTCACACTCATACAAACTCACTCACACTCTCTCTATCACACACACATTCAAACACTAAACATATATATACACTCTGAAACGGCTAAATACAGAAAGTGTGTTCTCTCTCTCCCTCTCTGTCTCTCTGTGTCTCCCTCTGTCTCTCTCTGTCTCCCTCTCTCTCTCTCTCCTCTCTCTCTCTCTCTCATCAAACCTGTGAAAAGGAAAGAATGAAAGTGTGGAGCAAGAAAGAAAGAATAAAGAGAATTTCTGAGTCCCTTTGAATTTGTCTAAAGTCTAAAGTCATTTGGACACTTTGGGCTTTGATTGACGACTTGAAGCTGTTTTGATGATGATGTCATGTACAGCAAAGTGTTTAGCAGTAAAAATCTCTTCTTTCATCAGATTTGTTCTTGATGCTTTTTCTCTCCACAAACCACAAACTCAGCAAAAAGTCTGAGAATAGATTTGTTGCTCTTCAGACATATTTACAGATGGAGTTCAGATATTTGACATGTTCTGCTGGATCCTGTCACAAATGAATCATCCTCATTTACTGACAGAGGCCTGAGGAAGAGGAGGATGAAGATGAGGATGATGATGGTTTAGACCTCAGTGGAGAATCATTAGTGCAGAATATATTCAGCTAAAGAGATCAAATACAGAAATCAGCAACAATCAAACAGCTGTGCAGGACTAAATGTTGAATGAAGCAATTTGTAGTTTTCATTTGGAGTGAAAATAGATTCTGCAGCTCAGTGAGAAGCTCAGATTCCACTTTAGAACTTCTGCTTTCAGACCTGTCGCGGGGTTCTACCTCTAACCTCCACAAAACACCAGGCGTAGTCGGAAGATAGCGTTGTGTTTTTTTTATTTCCGGCCTCCAAGGTGCAAAAGATACAAAAGAAAAATGCACAGGACTGCCAAACAAAAATAACCTTACAAAACAGGTTTCACACTCTAAGGAAAAGAAAAAAAGGAGTTCCTCAATAACTCCAACAGGTTTCCAATGTTTCCCAAAAACTAAACTTGACTCATTACAAAGCACGTCACTGTTACCTTCGGTGTAACCCAACCACGACTGCCCGCTCCCAGGCTGAGGCAGTCTCCTTTTATTTCCATAGCCCCTCCCACTAGGCTTTAAACAATTTCTTAAATCAATTAACCCAATTTCTACTCACAAAAACAGCAGTCACAGTTACCTTAACCTCAAATATAATTTACACAAATTATCCCTACTATCTCTCATTCTACAGAAATGAAAAGCAGGTCATTTGTAACTCAAAGAATGGATTCTGCAAACAAAAACAAATAATTCCCTTTCACGTCACCGTGCAAGGGCGTGAAACAATCCCATTTAAACCAAGCAAATGTGACGCCTCTGGTTGGCCAACCCACTCCGGCTGGGACATCGCGGAGCGAGCGCGCAGCGCATCTCAAGCCGCATGGTGCGTAAATGTAGGTTGCGATCACCAGTGTGCCGCTTTGGTTGCTGTGAAATTGTAACGGGGTTATTCAAACTGAGGGAGAACGGATAGGAGGGAGGGCGAAAGTGCGTGTGTGCGTGTGTGCGTGTGTGCGCTGACCAGAGTCATTGTCGGGGCCGCGCTGGCACAGTGCCGCTCCGTCACATTATCCCCCTCCTCCCGGAGGTTGGCGATGTGCGGCAACCTCGAAAGGTAGTCTGCCACTACATTCGTCTTCCCTGATCGGTGTCGGATGATGAATTTGAAGGGCTGTAGCGAGAGGTACCATCGAGTGAGGCGGCTGTTATGGTCCTTCATCGAGTTGATCCAAGTGAGAGCTCTGTGGTCAGTCTCTAGATCAAACTCCCGTCCAAGCAAATAATACCGCAGGCTCTCCAGCGCCCACTTAATGGCCAGGCCCTCTTTTTCCACCGTGGAATACCTGGTCTCCCGTGGCAGGAGCTTGCGGCTTAGGTACAGAACTGGTCTTTCCTCCCCAGGGGCTCCTTGGGCTAGGACTGCCCCGAGGCCGACCGCGGATGCGTCCACTTGAACCAGAAATCTTCCACTGAAGTCTGGGCTCTTGAGGACAGGGGAAGAACACAGGTGGGCCTTCAAGGTGCTGAAGGCTTTTTCACAGTCGTCCGTCCAAGTGACCGGGTTCCTATGTTCCTTACTGGTCAGTGCTGTGAGTGGGGCTGCTATGGTAGCGAACTGGGACACGAACCGCCTATACCAACCAGCCAATCCCAGGAAGGACCGTACCTCCTTCTTGGTGCGAGGTCGAGGGCAGTTCTGGATAGCTGCCACCTTATCCACTTGTGGACGCACCTCTCCTCGTCCCAGTCGGTATCCCAAGTAGCTCGTCTCCCGCTGTGCCCACTCACACTTGGAGGGGTTGAGTGTCAAACCAGCATTCCGTATCCGACCCAGCACCAGAGCTAGGTGTTGCACATGCTCCTCCCATGTCTTACTGTAGATCACAACATCATCCAGGTAAGCTGCGCTGCAGCTGTCACACCCCTGGAGGACCCTGTCCATCAGTCTCTGGAAAGTGGCTGGTGCTCCATGTAGTCCAAAAGGCATCACTGTGAACTGGAAAAGTCCAGCTGGTGTTCGGAACGCCGTGTATGGCCGACAGGACTCCTTCAACGGCACCTGCCAGTATCCTTTACATAAATCAAGGGTGGTTATGTACCTGGCAGCTCCGATTTTCTCCAGTAAATCGTCGATTCTTGGCATCGGGTAAGCATCAAACTCAGAGATGGCGTTCAGCTTCCTGAAGTCGATGCATATACGGAGTGAGCCATCTTTCTTGAACACGATGACGACTGGGCTGCACCACTCGGAGTTGGAAGGCTGAATTACTCCCAGCTTCAGCATCTCCTCCACCTCCTGCTGCAGCTTTCCCACCAGCTGTTGTGGGACACGATAGGGGCGTTGGCGGATTGGTCGTCCATCCTTGAGGCGAACAACATGCTCGATAAGGGTGGTTTTTCCTGGGTTGGCCGCAAAAAGGGAACGAGCCTGCTGGAAAACCTGGAAAAGCTGTTCAGCTTTCTTCGCTGGAAGATGGGCCAACGCAGGAGTAGCCGGCCTCGTTTGTGTCGGTTCCGGCTCCATTTCCTCTTCCATGTCCACCTCCCTCACCAGCAGAACCTTTTCTGGAGCCTGGACTGGACGGTCTTTCCACTCTTTCAGCAGGTTGATGTGGTAGGTCTGTTTTGGGTTTTTCCTTTCCGGGTGATGGACCTCGTACGTGACCGGGCCCATCCTGCGGGTGATACTGTATGGCCCTTGCCACTTTGCCAATAGTTTGTGGTTGGACGAAGGGAGGAGCAGCAGGACTTTTTGGCCAGGCTGGAACTCCCTGTGGCGAGCCTGTTGATCATACCAGCGCTTCTGGCTCTTCTGGGCCTCACGCAGGTTGACCTCTGCCTCCTCCTGGTATTTTTCCAGCCGATTCCTCATGTCCAGCACAAACTGCACCACACTTCTATCACTTGGAGTGGTGCGAGGGGCCTCCCAGCTTTTCCGAAGCAAATCCAATGGCCCCTGTACATCCCAGCCATACAGCAGCTCGAAAGGCGAGAAACCTGTTGAGGCCTGGGGAACTTCTCTGTAGGCAAACAGTATAAATGGCAGCCAGCGGTCCCAGTCCTTGCCAGTGTCATCCACAAATTTTTTCAACATTTTCTTCAGGGTCTGGTTGAATCTTTCGACCAGGCCATCAGTCTGTGGGTGGTAAGGTGTAGTCTTAATGGCGGAGATGCCCAGTTGTTTATTGAATAATTGCATTAACCTTGAGGTGAAGTTGGTCCCCTGGTCCGTTAGGATCTCATCTGGTATCCCCACTCTGGAGAATAGTTGGACCAGCGCACGTAGCACAGTGGGAGCGGTGATGGTGCGCAGGGGGAAGGCCTCTGGGAAACGGGTGGCATAGTCACTCACAACCAAAATGTACTGGTGACCACTGCTGCTTCTCACCAGAGGGCCCACGATGTCCATGGCTATCCTGCGGAAGGGAGTGGAGATGACAGGCAGAGGCTGCAGGAATGCTCTGTCAGACCTGCGGGCAGTGCATGTTTTCTGACATGTGGGGCATGTTGCGCAATAGCTCTGGGTGTCTGTGTACATAGAGGGCCAAAAGAAACGTGAACTGATGCGAAGGTAGGTTTTGTGGCGGCCAAGGTGGCCGGCCCATGGGAGTGTGTGTGCCAGGTGCATAACAAGTGCTCTACAGCTAGCAGGGATAACTAGACGTTTGTGGCAATCATCAACTGTAAACAACACATCATCATCAAGAATGAACCTTGTCGTTCCCATACAAATCCCAGTTGTTTCTCCCACCACCTTAGCAAACAGCGGTTTTAACGTTTCATCCTCCCTCTGCAACACAGAAATATTATCAGGTACCTCCCACATTTTATCAGACATTACACCCCTTTTCCCAGGTTCAGTTGGCCATAGCTGCTTTTCAAAGCGGCGTTGGCGACGAGATTTTCTTGGCCCCTTCGTGCCACCCTCACACAGACTGATGTCCAGGTCTGGGAGTGGTTGGACGCCAGCTTTCGCCATGGCACGAGTGACCACAGGACAAGACACATTCACCTCCCCTTTGTCCCCAGAGTCAGTTTCTGTCGGCAGGTTCTTTCCCTGTAGTAAGCCCATGAGTACCGGTAAATCCCACCCCAGGATGGCATCGACCGGCAAATGTTTTACCACCCCAACAGTCAACAAATATGGCTGGTTATCAATGGTCACAGTAATGTCCGCTTTGGGATACGGATGCTTATCTCCATGTACACACAAAACGTCCGTTTGCCTGCTATAATCCACACTGCCAAACGGCACCAGACTTTGCTTAATTAGCGACATAAAACTACCGGTGTCCAACAGTGCGGTAACTTGCTGGCCATTAACATTCACAGTTTTATATCGTTGCAGTCTTTCTTCCTCACCCCCGGTGAGCCCCATCTCCGGCCGCGGTGCATAACATGCGCCCGTGACCTTCCCTCTTCGTATGGGACACACAGATGCTTTGTGCCCCGACTGCTGGCAATAGAAACAAACAAGGTCCTTACCAAATGCTCTTGGGTTTGGGGCAGTGCTGGTGTTACCTCGCAGCTCCTGGCTGCTCTCCGTCCTTGTAGGTCTCGGCTGGGGTGGCTGGAGCGTCGGTCGGTGTGCTGTGGTGCTGGAGCGTATACCTGGTCCTCCTCTCCGCGCGTTGAGGTACTGCAGAGCCAGCTTAGCCGCTGTGAGCCCGTCCGATGGCTCATGCTCCTTTACCCAGGTCCTTGCCTCAAAAGGAAGCACCCGAAGTAGTTGCTCCAAAATGATGGTCTCGCCGACTTCCTCCTTGCTGTGTTGCTCCGGGCGGACCCAGCGCCGGTAGAGGCCCTTAAGGCGGTGGTACGTCTCAGTCGGGTTCTCGCCAGGCAGCACTGTATTTGCCCGGAACTGCTGCCGATAAGTCTCTGGTGAAATGTCAAATTTGGTCAGTAGTGCTGCTTTCAAGTCACTATAACAGTGGGCTCTCTCTTCATCCATTGCGGTATAGGCCTCCAATGCCTTACCCGACAGCAGTGGCACGAGTCGGCATGCCCACTCCCTCTCTGGCCATTGCCATGTCTTGCCAATACGCTCAAAGCGTAACAAATAGTTTTCAATGTCCTCACCCACCTGATACTGGGGAATTCTCGGCTCAGAAACGTGTCTCCATTCTGGCCTTGGAGTTTCAGGGGTTGGCAGTTCCAATCTGGGACTGCTTGCCGTCATGGTGCTAGGTGTCGGCTGGGCGGCATATCGAGGCGACTCGACAGTCACAGGAAGAGAAGCCCTCAAGCCTCGGATCTCCCCCATCAGACCCTCCTCTCTCCTTTGCTGTGCCACCAAGAAGTCCTTCATCATTGTCAGCAGTTCTCCACCTGCCGAGACTGGAGCCCTGGGAGCTGCGGAGGCCATCCCAGACCCAGCTTCTCGATCGTCCTCCTCTGACGATACCGATGACGATGCCACCGTGTCCCACCCTGGGTCTGCCGGCTCATCCTGCTTTCGCCGTTGAGACCGCAGTCCGGCGCGCTGCCTTGGGGTGCGGGTTACCTTCCGACTCGCCATCCCACTTCTGACACCATATGTCGCGGGGTTCTACCTCTAACCTCCACAAAACACCAGGCGTAGTCGGAAGATAGCGTTGTGTTTTTTTTATTTCCGGCCTCCAAGGTGCAAAAGATACAAAAGAAAAATGCACAGGACTGCCAAACAAAAATAACCTTACAAAACAGGTTTCACACTCTAAGGAAAAGAAAAAAAGGAGTTCCTCAATAACTCCAACAGGTTTCCAATGTTTCCCAAAAACTAAACTTGACTCATTACAAAGCACGTCACTGTTACCTTCGGTGTAACCCAACCACGACTGCCCGCTCCCAGGCTGAGGCAGTCTCCTTTTATTTCCATAGCCCCTCCCACTAGGCTTTAAACAATTTCTTAAATCAATTAACCCAATTTCTACTCACAAAAACAGCAGTCACAGTTACCTTAACCTCAAATATAATTTACACAAATTATCCCTACTATCTCTCATTCTACAGAAATGAAAAGCAGGTCATTTGTAACTCAAAGAATGGATTCTGCAAACAAAAACAAATAATTCCCTTTCACGTCACCGTGCAAGGGCGTGAAACAATCCCATTTAAACCAAGCAAATGTGACGCCTCTGGTTGGCCAACCCACTCCGGCTGGGACATCGCGGAGCGAGCGCGCAGCGCATCTCAAGCCGCATGGTGCGTAAATGTAGGTTGCGATCACCAGTGTGCCGCTTTGGTTGCTGTGAAATTGTAACGGGGTTATTCAAACTGAGGGAGAACGGATAGGAGGGAGGGCGAAAGTGCGTGTGTGCGTGTGTGCGTGTGTGCGCTGACCAGAGTCATTGTCGGGGCCGCGCTGGCACAGTGCCGCTCCGTCACAGTCTCCCTCTCTCTCTCTCTCCTCTCTCTCTCTCTCTCATCAAACCTGTGAAAAGGAAAGAATGAAAGTGTGGAGCAAGAAAGAAAGAATAAAGAGAATTTCTGAGTCCCTTTGAATTTGTCTAAAGTCTAAAGTCATTTGGACACTTTGGGCTTTGATTGACGACTTGAAGCTGTTTTGATGATGATGTCATGTACAGCAAAGTGTTTAGCAGTAAAAATCTCTTCTTTCATCAGATTTGTTCTTGATGCTTTTTCTCTCCACAAACCACAAACTCAGCAAAAAGTCTGAGAATAGATTTGTTGCTCTTCAGACATATTTACAGATGGAGTTCAGATATTTGACATGTTCTGCTGGATCCTGTCACAAATGAATCATCCTCATTTACTGACAGAGGCCTGAGGAAGAGGAGGATGAAGATGAGGATGATGATGGTTTAGACCTCAGTGGAGAATCATTAGTGCAGAATATATTCAGCTAAAGAGATCAAATACAGAAATCAGCAACAATCAAACAGCTGTGCAGGACTAAATGTTGAATGAAGCAATTTGTAGTTTTCATTTGGAGTGAAAATAGATTCTGCAGCTCAGTGAGAAGCTCAGATTCCACTTTAGAACTTCTGCTTTCAGACCTCCTGGACCCCAGCAGACTGACAACTCAAACTGTCTGACAACAACAGGAAGGTGACATGTGAGAGAGAAGCAGCCACATCCTTATCATCCAGAGAGGTTTGATCACTGGGCTCAGCTGCTGAGTAGAAATGTTCTGACTGGTCGTTGTTACTGGGAGGTTCGAGAGGAGAGGAGAAGTTTATATATCAGTGAGTTACAGAGGAATCAGGAGGAAAGGAGACAGAAGAAGACAGCAGGTTAGGAAGAAATAATAATCAGTCCTGGAGTCTGAGCTGCTCTGATCGTCATGGTTACTGTGTCTGTCACAATAACAGCTTCAAGTCCCTCAGTGTCCCTGTGTCCTCCTCTGTCCCTCTCAGAGTAGGAGTGTATCTGGACTGTCCTGCTGGCACTCTGTCCTTCTACAGCGTCTCTCACACACTGATCCACCTCCACACCTTCACCACCACATTCACTCAACCTCTCTATGCTGGGTTTGGGCTGGGTTTGGGCTCTGGAG
>NW_027467017.1:140000-215000 GCF_046128005.1 Genypterus blacodes | reverse complement strand
CACAGAGAGCAGAAACAACAATCAGATGTGAAGACATCTTTAAAGCCTCACCTGGAAGAGATCAGCCAGTCAGAACACTGATGACAACGGGCGTGGCTGGCATCGGGAAAACCCTCTTAACACAGAAGTTCACTCTGGACTGGGCTGAAGGCAAAGCCCACCAGAACATCCAGCTCACATTTCCATTCACCTTCAGAGAGCTGAATGTGCTGAGAGGGAGAAAGTTCAGCTTGGTGGAGCTTCTTCATCTCTTCTTTACTGAAACCAAAGAAGCAGGAATCTGCAGCTTTGAAGACTTTCGGGTCGTCTTCATCCTGGACGGTCTGGATGAGTGTCGACTTCCTCTGGACTTCCACAAAGGTGAGATCCTGACCGATGTTAGAGAGTCCACCTCAGTGGATGTTCTGCTGACAAACCTCATCAGGGGGAACCTGCTTCCATCTGCTGGCCTCTGGATCACCACAAGACCTGCAGCAGCCAATCAGATCCCTGCTGAGAGCGTGGACATGGTGACAGAGGTCAGAGGGTTCACTGACCCTCAGAAGGAGGAGTACTTCAGGAAGAGACTCAGAGATGATGAGCAAGCCAACAGCATCATCTCCCACATCAAGACCTCACGAAGCCTCCACATCATGTGCCACATTCCAGTCTTCTGCTGGATCACCGCCACAGTTCTGGAGGACATGATGATGAAGACCATAGAGAGAGAAGAGCTGCCCAAGACCCTGACTGAGATGTACATCCACTTCCTGGTGGTTCAGACCAAAGTGAAGAACATCAAGTATGATGGAGGAGCAGAGACAGATCCACTCTGGAATACAGAGAGCAGGAAGATGATGGAGTCTCTGGGAAAACTGGCTTTTGATCAGCTGCAGAAAGGAAACCTGATCTTCTATGAGTCAGACCTGACAGAGTGTGGCATGGACATCACAGCAGCCTCAGTGTACTCAGGAGTGTTCACACAGGTCTTTAAAGAGGAGAGGGGACTGTACCAGGACCAGGTGTTCTGCTTCATCCATCTGAGCGTCCAGGAGTTTCTGGCTGCTCTTTATGTCCATCTGACATTCATCAACTCTGGAGTCAACCTGCTGTTAGAAGATCAACCAACCTCTCGGTCACTAACACGTCTCCACCAGAGTGCAGTGGACGAGGCCTTACAGAGTCCAAATGGACACCTGGACTTGTTTCTTCGTTTCCTTTTGGGTCTTTCACTGCAGACCAATCAGACTCTCTTAAAGGGTCTCCTGAAAGAGACAGGAAGGAGCTCAAAGACCAACAAGGAAACAGTCAAGTACATCAAGGAGAAGATCAATCAGAAAGTCACTGCAGAGAGAAGCATCAATCTGTTCCACTGTCTGAGTGAGCTGAAGAATCTTTCTCTAGTGAAGGACATCCAAGAGTACCTGAGCTCAGGACGTCTCTCCATGTTCACACCGTCCCCTGCTCAGTGGTCTGCTGTGGCCTTCATCTTACTGTCATCAGGGGAAGATCTGGATGTGTTTGACCTGAAGAAATACTCTGCTTCAGAGGAGGCTCTTCTCAGGCTGCTGCCAGTGGTCAAAGCCTCCAGGAAAACTCTGTAAGTGTGGAGACACACAAAGATTTGGATCATTTTAGGAAACAGAAATAAAATGTTCCACTTTTCATTTTCAGGCTCAGTTGCTGTAATCTGTCAGAGAGAAGCTGTGAAGCTCTATCCTCAGTCCTCTGCTCCCAGTCCTCCAGTCTGAGAGACCTGGACCTGAGTAACAATGACCTGCAGGACTCAGGAGTGAAGCTGCTGTCTGCTGGACTGGAGAGTCCTCACTGTCAGCTGGAGACTCTCAGGTCAGGACTCTGCTCTTTGTGTCAGTGACCATTTAAATGTTCCTGCTAAAGAAGTCCTGATGCAAACATCACTGAGACCTTTCTGTTTCCTGGAGGAGATTTGAGCTCCAGTCTGCACCATGATTGACCAAACTCCCATTCTCTCTCTCTCTCTCTCTCTCTCTCTCTCTCTGTGTTTTTGTTTCTGTCTTCCCCGCCCTCTCTCTCCCTCTCCCCCCTCTCTCTCTCTCCCTCTCTCCCACTCTCTCTCTGTCTGTCTCTCTCTCTCCATTGCTCTATCTCCCCCCCTCTCTCTCTCCCCACCTCTCTCTCTCTCTCTCTCTCTCTCTGTCTGTCTCTCTCTTTCCATTGCTCTCTCTCCCCCCTCTCTCTCTCCCCCCCTCTCTCTCTCCCCACCTCTCTCTCTCTCTCTCTCTCTCTCAGGCTGTCAGGTTGTATGATCACACAGGAAGGCTGTGCTTCTCTGGCCTCAGCTCTGAGCTCCAATCCCTCCAGTCTGAGAGAGCTGGACCTGAGCTACAACCATCCAGGAGAGGCAGGAGAGAAGCTGCTGTCTGCTGGACTGGACAGTCCACGCTGGAGACTGGACACTCTCAGGTAAGGACACAACTACAGAGTGGACACTCAGGTGTGGACAGACTCCCTGTGGGTTGAAGGGAAAAACTCTGTCTCCAAATCAAAAATCAATAATGTGCTGCTGTGTGTGTGTGTGTCCGTGCGTGCGTGCGTGCGTGCGTGCGTGCGTGCGTGCGTGCGTGCGTGCGTGCGTGCGTGCGTGCGTGCGTGCGTGCGTGCGTGCGTGCGTGCGTGCGTGCGTGCGTCTCTTCCTGCAGGATGGATCATGGTGGACAGCAGAGGATCAAAGCCGGTCTGAGGAAATGTAAGTTTGATGTGACTTTGATTCCTCAGACCAAAGCTCTGGAATCTATTTTGTGCCAGATCCAAATAATGCAGAGATACTTTATTGCAGTGGTCCCCAAACTTTTTCTGCAGCGCTCCCTTTAGTAGATAAGAATATTTCCTTGTCTTTGCACTAATGACAGCTTCATCCCCACATCTTCTCAGTGACTGCTGTGGGCTCGCTTTGTGCATCTTTTGTAATCGGGGTTGCAGCTGTCAGACTGACACTCTTAGTTCAGTTTCAATGTCCAGCTTCCACCTGGATTTGGTTTTGATTGAGGCTCACATAGGTAGGATGTGGCAAAAGGAAGGAGTGTGGCCATGGCTCTCCTACCTAGCAGAGGGGAATCGCTCATTCTTCTGCTGCCATACCAAGAAGTATTGCCTCCTTCATCTGCCTTTCCTCGTCCCCCCGCCCCCCACTTTGGGAACCACTGCTTTAGAGTCGAGGAATGTGACGCTCTGCCTCACAATGCGCAGTAAATCCTGAGTGTGGCGCTGTCAGAGCCGGAGCTCCGTCTGTTGTGGTTCAGGGAGGCAGTGGCTCAGTGGGTAGTGCTTCCGCTTGGGAACCGGAGGGTCGCCGGTTCGAGGCCGAGGTGCCCCTGAGCAAGGCACCGAACCCTCAATTGCTCCCCTCTCTGCGAAAGGTGGTAATGTAAGTCGCTTTGGATAAATGATCGTAATGTAATGTAATGTTCACGATGAGTTTGTTGGTCAAAGTAGCTGCTAGCATCGTTCTGCGCTGAAGTTCGCTGCTCCTCCACTTGGAACAACTTCGACAAAGACTTGAAATGATCTAAGCCGCTTTCTTCTGGAGTTAGTTTCCCTTCTAAAGGACTTGTGATTGCGTCTGTTGCTCATCCAGATGCTCTCCATCCAGATGGAGGTGTGACTGTGACAGAACAGTTGATAGTTTCTCTTGTTTGTTCTCATGTCTGCCTGTGTGATGCTGCTTTCTTGGCCCAGACATTTGGACCTGCTTACATAAAAGTTCTATTAGAAAGATTAGGAGAGGAAACAAGCTGGGAATTCCTAAGAAAAGTGGTGGATTGATTGATATTGAAATGGATCATTAGTTGATGGTTGGATTTGTTTTCTAAATCCAAACATTGATGACGGTGTTGAGGGAAACTTTCAGATTCTTGTTGTTTTGTTCACATTGATTTGTGATCAAACAGGAAAATCAAATCAGGTGTGTTTTCCTGTTTAGATCTGATATCTGTGAGCATGAAAACAAAGACAGGCTTGTTATTGATTGAGTATTTAGATATCAAAGGTGTGTCAGTAGAAAGTGACAGTGAGTCAGAGGACAAAGTGCAGTAGTGCATAAATGAGTGAATAATAAAGGCAGCAGCTGTGTTTGATGATAAACTGCTGCTGTTTGTGTCTTTTTCTGTCCATCAGATGTTTGTGAACTGGAACTGGACCCAAACACAGCGAACAGAGACCTCAAACTGTCTGACAACAACAGGAAGGTGACACATGTGAGAGAGGAGCAGCCACATCCTGATCATCCAGAGAGGTTTGATCTCAGGCCTCAGCTGCTGAGTAGAAATGGTCTGACTGGTCTCTGTTACTGGGAGGTGGAGTGCAGAGGAGACGTTCAAATATCAGTGAGTTACAGAGGAATCAGGAGGAAAGGAAGCAGAAGAGATAGTGAGTTTGGAGGAAATAATAATCAGTCCTGGAGTCTGAGCTGCTCTTATCATTATGGTTACTCTGTCCGTCACAATGACAGCCTAACGCCCCTCAGTGTCCCTGTGTCCTCCTCTGACCCTCACAGAGTAGGAGTGTATCTGGACTGTCCTGCTGGCACTCTGTCGTTCTACAGAGTCTCTCACACACTGATCCACCTCTACACCTTCACCACCACATTCACTCAACCTCTCTATGCTGGGTTTGGGTTCTGGTGGATCGGGGGGTCACATAGTTCTTCAGTGACTCTGTGTGATCTGTAAGACACACACACACTCTCAAACACCATGCTTTTTCTCTCCACAAACCACAAACTCAGCAAAAAGTCTGAGAATAGATTTGTTGCTCTTCAGACATATTTACAGATGGAGTTCAGATGTTTGACATCCTTAACTCTCTTTGCTGCAGATTATAAACGGTCAAAGTGATGAAGAATAAATGAGATAAGATCCACTTTTAAATGTAGAGCCAGATGTTTCTCTGCATGTGAGCTCAGTTCACTTTAGGACACATATGGACACAGGTGTTTGTCTTTCTATTCATTCAGACCATTTACTGAATGATTCCAGTGTAAATAAACACAAAAGAAAAAACCCTCCTAAGCATTTAGTCTCTAAAAACTGTTTTTGCAAATGATGTCATCAATAATCAATAATCAAAGTGAGTGGTTCTGATTTAAAAGTCTAACTCGTTCAAGTGAACTGAATGGACTCATACCAGGTTTGGGGATTTGAACCGGACTCTTAAAGTTCCAGCTGAACCTCCTGAGCCTTCAGTGTCTGCTGGGACATCATCCTGTGTTCATCTACCCACAAGGCTAGACTGGACTCGTGTTGGAATCGCTGCTAATCCTTGCAGCCCGTTTGGTCGGTGTCCCTCATCTTGAACAGGTCGATTCCCTCGTTCATCAGCAGCTGGCAGGCGTAATCCGCCGTCTCGTGCGGCAGGAATGGAGCGCAGCCCAGGATCCGGGCGTACTCCACGTGGAAGATATGGAGGATGTCGTAGCACGAGTACACGACGGACAGGCTGGAGTAATCTGTACTCAGCACCCAGTATGGACTGTAGGGAGTAACTGGGAAGACACACAGAGATAAAGATGAGGAAACTTTTTCAATAATAGATCGACACCAGAGAAGAAGAACGTTCATTAGGACTTAATTTCCAGCATCTATTTAACTTATTGAAATGAAGTTCAACAGAAGAAACGACACTTCTACAACCTGTCCACTAGATGGTGCTAAGCGGCAAACACAGACACACACGTACTGTCAAAACAGAAAGTGAACTTTGGTTCAGATGAGGAAGAGCAGCAGAGGAAGACGTGACGCAGCGTGAGTTTGAGTTTGATTCGATGATTTAATGGATCATAGTTTGTTTTTCACGTGTGTGTGTGTGTTCGGCGTGTATGGGTGTATTCATATATATGTTTGTGTGTGTGTGTGTGTGTGTACTTTTATGCTCCCTGTGGTTTCATATGTATTGTGGAGTTTCTGTATTTGTTCTCTTTATACACTCCTGCACATTGTTGTGTCTCTGTATGAAAGCTGATATACAAATAAAGCCAGTGGCGGTCCGAGCATTTCACACCTAGGACTTCTGTTTTTATCGTGTCCTCTAAATGAAAGTTCCGGTTTACCCAAAAAACAGGACACATTCAATCAGTCTTTTCAATATTTCTCTATTTTTGCTCACCCCTTCGTTGTGGAGCTCCGTTTCCCCGCGCACCTGTTCGTTGAGCTGTAGATCCACTCGGGTGTCCCCAAAGATTTCCAAAGCAACATTGCTTGTAAGTGTCCAGCCGTGCTTTGATGTTTCGTTGCTGCCTTGGTTAGACAACTCAAGTTTGCAAATCCAGTGAGGCGCCAAACACCACATCGATCAGTTGCAAATAGCAGGCATTCCCAGCAGTACAATTTGCAGTGCCTCTCAGAGGCTGTGAGCCAGGGGTACCGCTCGTAGTTAGTGATTTGAAAGTAGCGGACAAACCCTTTCCCCCGCTGTAAGAGGCTCGCTGTCGTCGGGGTTGCCCGTTCTCTTTTCACAATGGCTAGTTTTCGTTGAAAAGTTCGTTGCGAAAATGGCGTTGTAATTATATCTGCCACAACATCGTACTCTTCTCCTCCTTAAGCCATTGTAAATTAATTAAAAACAGCTTGTCCTTGTAGAAATCTACACAAACTAGCTAATTCAAGTTCAATTAGCTAGGTCTGCCTAGCTCTGCCTCTCAATAGTGCGTATCCAATCAAAAGACGTCCATGTGCTGACGTTATCCTACGCCTGCTAGAAGGCCCGTAGAAGCCAACTCGAAATCTGATTGGTTAACGCCACAGTTTCGTTTGCGTTGACTTTAAGCTACAGGGGCCAGCACTGTTGATTCTGAAGGCCTAAGGGCAGATTTCATGGAATCTGGCAACGCATTAAGGCTGAAATATGATTGGATAAAAGCTATGAAATGAAGCCCAGCCCCCTCCGTCTTTTGTTATGAGGCTGGAAGCAGCGCAACCAAGACGGAAGCTTTTAAATGAAGAGAATAGACTACGGGGAAAAATTAAATACATATTTGTGAAAAAAAAAAAAATCAAAATTACATTTATATTCTGATGATGTTTAGGCCTTACTGGCCCTGACGGGTCGCCACTGAATAAAGCTTATCGTTATTGTGTGTGTGTGTGTGTGTGTGTGTGTCCCTCTCTGTAGTGTGGTGAAGATGAGTGTTTGTGGTGATGAAGATGAGGGACCTCCAGACTTCAGTCATGAACCTGGACCCTCACACACACAGTAAGGGGGTGGGGGGGGGGGTCATTATGATGATGAGCACAGGTGAGTGGAGTTCTGATCCTTCTCTGCATGGAGCGACTGAATGTTAGTTTATAAACAGATGCAGATACTGGACTGGACTGTCCACATTTCATAGCCCTCTAGAACAGTGGTTCTCAAACTTTTTACATCGGGTACCCCCTCAGAAAATATTTGGCTCTCCAAGTACCAACCCTATTCAGCTGCTATGCAAAATACACACTGGAAGCAAATTTATTCCTCATCAGAATATTATTTAATTTGACCTTTGTCAGTCACAGCCACATTGTACAAAGTGGTACTAGAACTTCCTGATATGAACAACTCTCCTATATGGGGCAGTCCCTTTCACACACACACACACACACACACAGCATGTGAGAACATTAATAACAACACGCATGCATACAAACACGCACGCACACATACAAACACGCACGCACGCACGCACGCAACTATTTATAACTCCTATAAACCTGACAGAACAGAAAGTCCTCCTAAGCTGCACCATCATGCTCATATCTGACATAAAGAAGCAAATTGGCCAAACCTGCATCTTCAGTAGTCTCGTCCAGTTCGATGGAATAATAGCGACTATTTTTAATGCGTTCAACCAGTGTCTTCTTACCGTCATCTGCCATGGCTCCTATTCTCCGCGACAGTGTCATTTGAAAGTGGCACCAGATTTAACTGTTTGGCGATCTTCTCTCCACACATAATGTGTACCATCTCTTTTGCTAATGGTAAACACAGCTGTTCACCAATTGTGTGAGGCTTACCTGCTTTCACTATGCGGAGGCTGGGCACGATAAGAAGCCTCCTGCGCTTTAACCACAGGTGCACCACGGAACTGAATTGCGCATTTGGACTGCCTCAGTTCATCACGTTTGCGTACAAAAAACTCCACTGGTTTGTCTTTCAGCATTGTGTGTTTTGTTGTAAGATGCCGTTTGAGATGCGAAGGTTTCATGGACTCATTGCTGAGATCACTACCACATACACACACACTGTGGCTTTGGCTCGTCCTCCGCTCCGCATTTTTCCGTATTGTTTTTCGCTTTTTGCAGCCAGCTACCGGTGCTGTGGACACTTCACACTACTTATGTTGTTGCTAACGTTCGCACTCCGTTCACCGTCGTTCAGGCTGTTTAAAATATTCTCCTCCTGACCCGCAGACTTCTTCCTTTTAGTTCCCCTCTGGAGCTACGACTTAAGGATTTGGACCGCTCATACTTTTTTTCCTCTATCTCTGCTCACCACCTTGCCATCACAGTTAAGTTTAGCCTGTAATAGTCAGCTAACGGCGCCAGTACTGGTAAGGGGTAGTAGTGTGCCGTGTGCAAACATTTATTTTAAGTCGGCATTTACATTTTTTCCGCGTACCTCCGTATACCACCGGTGGTACGCATACCACAGTTTGAGAATCACTGCTCTAGACAATAAAGACTCTTATCTTATCTGACTGACTGACTGAAGTACAAAGGTTGAGGGGGAATCAGGCGTCGCCATTAGAAGTCAGAGGAGGCACAGCTCCAGTCTGGGAAGAGTTCAACCATGTTCCTGATGTTGTGGGTCTGTAAAGCCCTTTGAGACTTTGGATGTGATGTTGGGCTGGAGAAATAAAATTGACTTGACTTTCTCACATTTGACCTCATGGCCTTCTGCTACAATCCTCTGTTGTGTTGTCAATGCTGTGTTTATAGAGTTCACCAGCAGAGGGCAGACTCTCCTGTACCCAGCTGTGTGTCCATGAAGAGTGACTGGTCCATGGGTCCACCTATGAACTTCAGTGATGGACAGAAGTCTGCTGAAGAAAGGTCAGAGGCTAAACCAGATCACTGTGATATCATCAGTGTAGTTTTGTAGTAGAAGACATCTCAAAGGACAGGTCTTCTTGAATGAAGGACACGTCTCTGTCCACCTGAGTGTTTGGATCAGAGCCTCAGAAGTTGAGCTGATGAGCTGAAGATTGATTCCAGGATCCTCAACCTCTCTATGCTAGGTTTGGGTTCTGTAGGTGCTGGGGGATCAGCCCGTTCAGGGTGTTCAGGGAGTCACATGGTTCATCAGTGACTCTGTGTGATCCGTAGGACACACACTCACACACACTGTCTTTCTCACACACACTCACACTCGTACAAACTCACTCACACGCACTCTCTCTATCACACACACATACAAACACTTAACATATATATACACTCTGAAACGGCTAAATACAGGAAGTGTGTTCTCTCTCTCCCTCTCTGTCTCTCTGTCTCCCTCTCTCTCTCTCTCTCTCTCTCTCCTCTCTCTCTCTCTCTGTCTCTCCCATCAAACCTGTGAAAAGGAAAGAATGAAAGTGTGGAGCAAGAAAGAAAGAATTAAGAGAATTTCTGAGTCCCTTTTCAATTAGTCTAAAGTCTAAAGTCATTTGGGCTTTGATTGACGACTTGAAGCTGTTTTGATGATGATGTCATGTACAGCAAAGTGTTTAGCAGTTAAAATCTCTTCTTTCATCAGATTTGTTCTTGATGCTTTTTCTCTTCACAAACCACAAACTCAGCAAAAAGTCTGAGAATAGATTTGTTGCTCTTCAGACATATTTACAGATGGAGTTCAGATGTTTGACATGTTCTGCTGGATCCTGTCCCAAATGCATCATCCTCATTTACTGACAGAGGCCTGAGGAGGAGGGAGAGATGAGGATGATGATGGTTTAGACCTCAGTGGAGAATCATAAGTGCAGAATATATTCAGCTAAAGAGATCAAATACAGAAATCAGCAACAATCAAACAGCTGTGCAGGACTAAATGTTGAATGAAGAGAGAGAGGGGGGAGAGAGAGAGAGAGAGTAAGGGGGAGAGGGGAGTGAGAGAGAGAAAGACAGAGAGGGGAGGGAGAGAGGGGGGGAGAGAGATGGGTGGGGGAGAGAGGGAGGTGATGGGGGGCGGGGGGGGAGGGGAGATGTTTCCTTCCTTGATGCTCAGTCACTTAGGGGTCACTTAGGAGCAGCTTTTTGTCTTTATATTGCCAAATATAGCAAATACTTTAGATGTTATAAGAAAATCTGTGCATCAAAAGTAAAAGCTGTGAGTGTGGGAGAAAATGTTCTATATCCATGACAATATTTGAGTTATTATGTAAGAGAACCTTATGTTCTTGGCTTCCACTTATTTGTATGTAAGTGATCATTATTAGAAAGGAAGGACACAGTTTGTTCTTGGCATGATTGTTTTACCAGAATCATTCATCCATCATCAGAGAGGAAGAGACATTATGTCTTGGCAGGTCACTGTGACACGGTTACGAAGGTAACTGTGTGTATGTATCAATAACAAATCAAATGTGTTTAATTGATCAAATATAATCATCAATGATCAAGCATTTAATAATCAATAAAATGTGTTTTGTTAATCAAATCAAAACCTACAGTGTGTATGATGTGTGTGTCTTCACCTGTTACATATAAACCTGGAAATTGTTTAGGCTTCCATTGTGCCTGTTGTCGTACTCTCTGGCCTCGGGTCCGTAGAGGCGCCTGTGTATCTCTGTGCTGTGACTGGGAGTGGTGGACACCCAGAGGCGCCTCTGACGCTCTGGAACCATCCCACTTATTTACTTTTGCCCGTATAAGAAATCCTATCATGTATTGTATCTTGGTCTTTCTGTCTAACAACCAGAACTGACCCACTGCGGAGCAAAGGAATAAACTGATTCTTCTGTTTACTCCAGAGTCTTCTCTATTGTCTTGATGCCTAAGGTGAATTTCCACCACAGTAGCCAGGGTTAACAATAGAACAATGGAAAGGCAGCCACCCTGATACACTCCTATATAAAAAACATGTTTGATGTAGGAAGAAGTGCATGTATTCAGAGAGACGTGTGATGCATCTCTCCTGTATGACTGAATAAATGAAGAAACCTCAACCGTCTGCGCAAATTGATACATAGAATTATAATATATGAGCACTCGAGCCGAGACGCACGTCAGCAGGCAAAGAGCCGCAGGTTCTCCAGCCCTGGACTCAGTGTTGTTTCTATGTTTCTGTAGCTTGTCGTTCTAAAGCAGAGCTCCAGCTGTGACAGTCAGACTGGCCCTGATGGAGACAGACGCTGCTGACACACACACACACACACACACACACACACACACACACACACACACACACGCTGGAGTTCTCTGAACATGTTCAATATCATTTCAAATGTGTTAGAGATGCTGCAGCACTGAATGTAAGAGACACACAGTACCTGGAATGTCTTCATATCCACCACGCCAGCAGAGACCTCCACAGAACAATCTGCTGAAATAAGGATAAGGAAAACCGGATGATCTTAGCTCCTTAAGGCATACAGCAACTACACACAACTACACACTGTAGATCAAGAACCTTTGGTTTGGTGGAATATGTGATTATTAAAGTGACTCAAGAGAAAGTCACCTTACACTGGACGACCTCAGGCGACCTCTTGGACCGCTGTCTGATCTTCAGAGACGGAGACGTTTCACCGGAATTGACACTTTCACAAACTCAAGGGAATACGTCATGAAGCGCACCTCTACTCTCCCTGCCAGTGATTTGAGTGCTTCTCTCTCTCACACACACACACACACACACACACACACACACACAGCTGCAGTCTGTGGCCTCAACTCATTTAGTTTGTGGTTGATCTGTAACATTTCCCAGCTGCTTCATGGTGACGTCTCCTTGAAATGCATCGGGGTTTAGAATGAAACAGCAGAAAGGTGTTTGTACATTTATCAGGAACAAAAGACACTTTAGACCCACACAGCTTCTTAAATGAAAAGTAAAATTTATTATTCCTGAACCACAAAATAGACTTCTTTGGTTGTACAAATTCACTAGTTACAGTCTTGTATGAGCTCTAACACTCCACCCTCCGCTCAGCCCCCAAGAAAACAAGAGAAAGAGAAAAAGAAAAGACAATGTTGAAAATGTGGAGAATCCCAGATCCTTAAGTGTGTAAGAATCTGATCTTACACACGTAAATGTGACTCATGGTCCAATAACTTAGCACACAACAACAACACACTTGGACGGAAATAAGTTTACCCATTAATGGAGCTGAAGACTGACTTGTACTCCTCCGCTGTCTGGTTGATCCTGCAGAACAGAAGAATATGTTTAGCAGTCAAACTAAACTAACAGTGAAGTGTTATTGGACAAAGACGTGACGAGATGAACGTGAAAACATTCTCACAGGACAGGAACAACTCTGGCCCCCGCTGACTCCACAAACTTGACATAAGGAGCAGCGATGTACGAACTCAGACTCAGCCGAGGGTTCATTTCCTGAGCCAGAACACCTTAGAAGAGAGAAACAAAGATAACTTCCACATGTTTCAGTGAGTTGGAGGGGCAGCA
The DNA here is from genome assembly GCF_046128005.1 of Genypterus blacodes. Lineage (NCBI taxonomy): Eukaryota > Metazoa > Chordata > Actinopteri > Ophidiiformes > Ophidiidae > Genypterus > Genypterus blacodes. The sequence continues at coordinate 202,403 of NW_027467017.1, read as the reverse complement.
GCCATGCTAGCTAAGTGGGGGATCTTAACACTTTGCGTTAGCTTGAGCCGCGTGTTTGTGCCTCCAAGATTAAATAATGAACTTTTTCTTTTACCAATAATCGGACTGTCGTTTCTCTGCGCAGAAGAAACAAACAGCAAACACGAAACGAACGTGGCAAACTTCAACAACATGACGCTTGACTGGAACAAACTTCACCCGGAAAGACGACAAACACAAAACTACTGCTAAGCTAGTGAGAACAGGTGTAGCACTTCCGCCGGGTTACTTCACAATAAAAGCACATTATTTACACTACATTTAGAGTCCTACTCACACCAAGTTAAATCAAACAATACTACGAATATACGTATAATTTCTTTCTTTTTTTAAAGACCACAACAGACACCTGTGTATTTATATGTATCAACCATTAGACCTGCACAGAGAGAAGAACAGAAGATGAAATCTGCAGGTCACTGGAGTTCATCCAAACATGCAGAGATCAAGGTACAAGCAGCTAAACGACCGGGCCACAACTTGTCACTCTGACTCAGACCCAGCAGCTTGCAGCACTATTCCAGCCCCCAAAAGAGAAACATGACAAGGTAACATTTGGATGAAGGAAGAGAGAGAAGCAGAAGAGAGAGGGACACAAAGAATCTTACAGCACTGCGTTGCAAACTTTGATGGCCCCATCGTAGAGAAGCGTGTACGTGGCCTGAACACACTTTCCTTTTTCAAATACAACAGGAAGTTTCTGAATTTCTACTAGGGACGGAAATCACAAGTTATAGGTGAGCCTCTGGAAATCATTGATTAATCCACCCAGTCAATAACAACATTTGCTTTTCCAACCTGACTGACAAAAAGTCGAATTTCTCCCAAACTGGAACATTTTCAAGGAAGTAGCAGAAAAGTACAGCATCAAAGACACTCCTCCTCCGTTTACCTCTGCACCTCACAGATGAACAGAAGCATCATTTCCCTTTACCTGTGTGATGTTAAAGTCCCTCTGGACAGACGGACCAGGACATTTCCCCAGGTGGACAGACAGACCGACCATCAGCAGCTGCAGCAGCCAGGAGAAGCAGGAGCAGGACCTTCACACCAAATGAACCTTTGAGGGAAGATCTTGTTGTATGTGCTGCATGTGCGCTGTATTACTGAATGGAACAGACCAACAGGACCTGGAATGTGTCCATATCCATGTCGCCAGCAAAAACCCTCTCAAAAACATCTTAGCACCTTAGAACAGAGGAGTTCAAAAGTTAGAGAAGAGCACATGACAACCTTTAACACTCTGGACGCCATCGCTTCACGATGAGTATGAGACTGGACTGGACTGACACACACACACACATCTCGCTGTGCATTAGGACTTTATTTCAATCATAGTTTATCACTTATAAATCAGGTTTAACAGAAAAAAAACCATACATGTGAATTCTGTCCACTAGAATTACGAGACCAAATAAGGCCCCAGAGACCTCTCACTGTATATCAGGACTTTATTTCTATTATTATTTCACTGATTTTTGAGAGTCGGGACAAAACATGTCCCACATAGACAAGTCTTATTTATATCAAAAATAAATTAATTAATAATGATTGACATACTCACAAAGTTAGATCTAAAGGTATTGTGAATACTGATGTTCTGTTTTAGCATAGATAATTACTTTTTTGAGGGTTATTTGTTTAAATGTATGACCAGTGGTTAGACGGCCCATGTTATTTCTCTTGTCCTCAGCATCCTCAGAATATTCACCAGCCCCCAAAATCTTTAAAAACCTCTACAATTGTGAAAACATTTATATCAAATCAAACATATGGGTTATGAATGTGTAAAACAATGCATGCCATGAACATCTAAAAATATTTTCCATAGAAATCTGCCTATCAAAGTTGTGTCCTCTGTTTCCGTCAACTCCGTCAGATTTTGTCATAAACCTCATTAAATCAGGCAATAGCATGGTCAGCTATATCCCTGAAGGTCCCTTTTCATTCCCCTGGCTGTGGTGAATACATCAATACCACACATTGTCTGGTTTGTTTGACATTTTTTGATATTTTAGATGAACAATGTCAATTTTCCTATGGTCACAGCTGGAGCATGTCAACACCATCTTTCTGTTATGATACCTTTTAATAAACCATATTGGATTCAATGAAAGTATTTTATTGAGATAGCTAGCAATAGCCAAAAAACTAGCTAGCTAGCTGCTCTGTTTTTTTCTTCATAAAACTCCGTCAGAGTCAACTCCGTCAGGTTTTATGTCTGACGGAGTTGACATGTAAGCTGACGGAGTTGACAAATCCACCAATAACCGCTTAATGTGCCAATATTATACCCTCTTGTGTCTTATTCCCTTAAGGATTTTTTTTCTTTAGTGGTAAAATAAAAGATAAAGTTTGAAAATGCAATTTTTTAGAAATTTGTGTATTCATAACAGTGTGAAATTAAGCCGTTAGTTTATATATTATATTTGATTGCGTATAAGAGTAACTAAACACTATTACAACATACATCAGAACTTAAGATTCTTGTTGGGCTATTATAATTATATAAATATATACTTTTAGTGTGTCTGACGTAGTTGACACAAATCAAGTTTAAACAAGGTAAACATGTGAATTTATTAAAAATGTGTTTTAACCTCCAGCCTGCACCTTTACATGGTTAAATAGCACAGATCTTAATCTACATGAATATATAACTCTAATCAATATAGTGTACATTTTCAAAAAAAAAATTTCAGAAAGTGTTTTGTCCCGACTCTCAAGAATCAGTGATTTATCTCTTTTACTGGTTGAAATGAAGTTCAACAGAACAACCCACACTTCTACAACCTGTCCATTAGATGGTGCTAAGCGACCCTCTCTCTCTCACACACAGGTGTGTGTGTGTCAAACAGAAAGTATAACTTTGGTTCAGACGAAGAAGAGCAGCAGAGGAAGACGTGACGCAGCGTGAGTTTGATTCGATGATTTTAATGATCATAGTTTGTTTTTCATACGTATATATATGAGTGTGTGTGTACTTAAATGCTCCCTCTGGTTTCATATGTATTGTAGAGTTTCTGTATTTGTTCTCTTTATACCAGGGGTGGGGAACCTTTTCCTATCGCGGGCCATTTTGTTTGCCATGTTGCCAAATTTCGGGCGCGCTTCGAAATTTGCGGAGCGATCTGCCGGTCGCCGGATTGCGGCCAGATTGCGACCGGATCCGCTCGCGGGCCGGACCCAACGGCCTTGGAGGTTCCCCACCTCTGCTTTATACACTCCTGCACATTGTTGCGTCTCTGTATGAAAGCTGATATACAAATAAAGCTTATCGTTATTGTGTGTTTCCCTCTCTGTAGTGTGGTGAAGATGAGTGTTTATGGTGATGAAGATAACAACCTGAACAACAAGCGTGAAAGACCTCCAGACTTCAGTCATGAACCTGGACACTCACACAAAAAGTAAGGGGGGGGAGCACAGAGAGAGAGACAGAAAATATCTGATGTGCCTGTATCAAAACACAAACTTCCTGTATTTAGCCTTTAGCTCCTGTTAGCTGACAGCGTTTTACTTCCCTTTCAACATAAAAGAGTGAATCCTTCATAAGGGTGTAGATGAGTTTAACTGGAGTCACAAACTGAACAGAAATGTACCAACAAACCACTGAACACATTTAAAGACACACACACACACACACACACAGCATGGTAACTTGAGAGAGAGAGAGAAAATATGTGATGTAATAACGTTGGTATCAAAACACAAACTTCCTGTATTTAGCCTTTAGCTCCTTTTAGCTGACGCCGTTTTACTTCAACAAACCACTGAACACATTTAAAGACAAATCTGCTATTAAAATGCTATTAAAAATGCTATTAAAATGCTACTATGACACACACACACACCCACACCGACAGAGAGCATGGTAACTTATCTGCTTCAATCCTCTGTTGTGTTGTCAATGCTGTGTTTATAGAGTTCACCAGCAGAGGGCAGACTCTCCTGTACCCAGCTGTGTGTCCATGAAGAGTGACAGGTCCATGGAACCACCTCTGGGATTCAGTGATGGACAGAAGTCTGCTGAAGAAAGGTCAGAGGTTAAACCAGGTCACTGTGATATCATCAGTGTAGGTTTGTAGTAGAAGACATCTCAAAGGACAAGTCTTCTTGAATGAAGGACACATCTCTGTCCACCTGAGTGTTTGGATCAGAGCCTCAGAAGTTGAGCTGATGAGCTGAAGATTGATTGGTATTTTGATAGAGGTTGAGGGCGTAAATCGAGCGGTTCCATCAGAAGTCAGAGTCCAATTCATGAAGTTTGAGTCTGCAAGAAGTTCCTGGATATTCCTAGACGCTCACTGGCCACGCCTCCCACAGCCAGTCTGCACATGAATGAATGTCACGGATGTTTGTTTCTAACATTGTGACCTTATGATGATAGGGGGGGCTGAGTGAGAGAGAGAGACACACACACACAGAGAAAGACACACAGGGAGAGAGACAGAAAATATCTGATGTGTCTGTATCAAAACACAAACTTCCTGTATTTAGCCTTTAGCTCCTGTTAGCTGAGGGCGTTTCACTTCCTTTACTTCCCTTTCAACATAAAAGAGTGAATCCTTCATAAGGGTGTAGATGAGTTTAACTGGAGTCACAAACTGAACAGAAATGTACCAACAAACCACTGAACACATTTAAAGACACACACACACACACACACACACACACACACACACACACACACACACAGCATGGTAACTTATCTGCTTCAATCCTCTGTTGTGTTGTCAATGCTGTGTTTATAGAGTTCACCAGCAGAGGACAGACTCTCCTGTACCCAGCTGTGTGTCCATGAAGAGTGACTGGTCCATGGATCCTCCTCTGAGATTCAGCGATGGACAGAAGTCTGATGAAGAAAGGTGAGAGAGACAGAGAGAGAGAGAGAGAGAGAGAGAGAGAGAAAATATCTGATGTAATGACGTTGGTATCAAAACACAAACTTCCTGTATTTAGCCTTTAGCTCCTGTTAGCTGACGCAGTTTTACTTTAACAAACCAATGAACACATTTAAAGACAAATGTGCTCCTTCAGAGAAAAATGCTACCATGACACGCACGCACACACACACACACACACACACACACACACACACACACACACACACACACACACACACACACACACACACACACACACACACACACACACACACACACACAGCCACAGAGGGCTCTCCTGTACCCAGCTGTGTGTCCATGAAGAGTGACTGGTCCATGGATCCAACTCTGGTATTCAGTGATGGACAGAAGTCTGCTGAAGAAAGGTCAGAGATTAAACCTGTGATATCATCAGTGTGATATCATCAGTGTAGTTTTGTAGTAGAAGACATCTCAAAGGACAGGTCTTCTTGAATGAAGGACACGTCTCTGTCCACCTGAGTGTTTGGATCAGAGCCTCAGAAGTTGAGCTGATGAGCTGGAGATTGATTCCAGGATCCTGTGATGCTCTGAGCTGCTTTGAGGGACCAGCAGACAGCAGCGTTTCCTGTTGCCTCAAACAGACAGACAGACATCACCATGACAACCTGTGCCTTTGTGTGTTTGCAGACTTCATGTTTCCTGATTTCTCCACAGAGTTCACCTGAAGAAGTCAGAGGTTTCCAGTGGTGTGTGTGTCCAGCAGCATCCAGCAGACCTGGACTCCATATTTACGGTGTGTAAATGTCCAGGCTCCGCCCATTTCCATATGGACGGTGTCATCGGGTGGAGAATCTATTCCATAGAGAGATTAGAGATGTTTGACCGGAGCACTTGGTTCATTTAGTTTGACCAGTGAGAGTTCACTGGGAACCTAGTGTGAAGCATCACAACTGTTGCTATGGTTACCTGCATCTTCATGAGGTCGGAGATTTAGAACGCTGGTCAGCTGCGTGTTGTCAACATATAGACTGTAAACACACACCTGACAGCCAATCAGGAAGCAGGATCTTCTGTCCCCCTGCTATAAACTCACGTCTGACTCTTTCAGCTGCTGGAGGAGAACATTGTCAGGTTTGTGAAGGACGAGCTGAAGAGCGTCCAGAAGGTTCTGACCGCAGACTACCCACAATGCTTAGAGAGGCCGAGCGAGGACCCAGAGCAGAGGAGCGACAGAGAGGCGTTGGTGAAGCTCACAGTGAACTTCCTGAGGAGAATGAAGCAGGAGGAGCTGGCTGACTCTCTGCACAGCAGTAAGACCATTGAACAGCTTGAACATGATAAGGAAAGAGGAAACAGGACTAAAGCTTCACACTTAGAGCAGCTAATCACTCTCCTGCACAAAGAGACTGTGTTCACTTCCTGTTTATCAGCACTTTAGTCACATTCAAAGGCTCACCAACAGAAGTGTGTTTTTAGTGGGGATTTAAAGATCACAAGAGAGTTTGTCTCTTTGACTGGGGCAGGAAGTGGATTCCAAACAAAAGGAGATCTGCTCTTGGTTGTTGGGATAGTGAGCAGGCCTGCTGAGATCTTAGAACAGGTGCAGGAACATCAGGGGTTAGAAGGTTAGAAGGTGTTCTATTATACTGCTCTAGTCACAAAGCTTTCTACTCCTAAATGCTTTTTTACTCTGTAGTTTTCTTTTCTTCTCCATGTTTCCCTCCTCTGACTGTTGTCTCTTCATCAGGAAGTTTTGCTGCACTGTGCCAACGTAAACTGAAGTCTAAGCTGAAGCAGAAGTTCCAGAGTGTGTGTGAGGGGGTTGCTAAAGCAGGAAAGCAAACCCCTCTGAATGAGATCTACACAGAGCTCTACATCACAGAGGGGGGGGCTGGAGGGGTCAACCATGAACACGAGGTCACACACATTGAAGCAGCATCCAGGAAAGCACAGAGAGCAGAAACAACAATCAGATATGAAGACATCTTTAAAGCCTCACCTGGAAGAGATCAGCCAATCAGAACTCTGATGACAAAGGGTGTGGCTGGCATCGGGAAAACCCTCTTAACACAGAAGTTCACTCTGGACTGGGCTGAAGGCAAAGCCCACCAGAACATCCAGCTCACATTTCCATTCACCTTCAGAGAGCTGAATGTGCTGAGAGGGAGAAAGTTCAGCTTGGTGGAGCTTCTTCATCTCTTCTTTACTGAAACCAAAGAAGCAGGAATCTGCAGCTTTGAAGACTTCCGGGTCGTCTTCATCCTGGACGGTCTGGATGAGTGTCGACTTCCTCTGGACTTCCACAAAGGTGAGATCCTGACCGATGTTAGAGAGTCCACCTCAGTGGATGTTCTGCTGACAAACCTCATCAGGGGGAACCTGCTTCCATCTGCTCGCCTCTGGATCACCACAAGACCTGCAGCAGCCAATCAGATCCCTGCTGAGAGCGTGGACATGGTGACAGAGGTCAGAGGGTTCACTGACCCTCAGAAGGAGGAGTACTTCAGGAAGAGACTCAGAGATGAGGAGCAGGCCAACAGCATCATCTCCCACATCAAGACCTCACGAAGCCTCCACATCATGTGCCACATTCCAGTCTTCTGCTGGATCACTGCCACAGTTCTGGAGGACATGATGAAGACCAGAGAGAGAGGAGAGCTGCCCAAGACCCTGACTGAGATGTACATCCACTTCCTGGTGGTTCAGACCAAAGTGAAGAACATCAAGTATGATGGAGGAGCAGAGACAGATCCACTCTGGAATACAGAGAGCAGGAAGATGATGGAGTCTCTGGGAAAACTGGCTTTTGATCAGCTGCAGAAAGGAAACCTGATCTTCTATGAGTCAGACCTGACAGAGTGTGGCATGGACATCACAGCAGCCTCAGTATACTCAGGAGTGTTCACTCAGGTCTTTAAAGAGGAGAGGGGACTGTACCAGGACCAGGTGTTCTGCTTCGTCCATCTGAGCCTCCAGGAGTTTCTGGCTGCTCATTATGTCCATCTGACATTCATCAAGTCTGGAGTCAACCTGCTGTCACATGATCAACCAACCTCTCTGACACTAACAAGTCTCCACCAGAGTGCTGTGGACGAGGCCTTACAGAGTCCTAATGGACACCTGGACTTGTTTCTTCGTTTCCTTTTAGGTCTTTCACTGCAGACCAATCAGACTCTCTTAAAGGGTCTCCTGAAAAAGACAGGAAGGAGCTCAGAGACCAACAAGAAAACAGTCCAGTACATCAAGAAGAAGATCAATCAGAATTTCTCTGCAGAGAGAAGCATCAATCTGTTCCACTGTCTGAGTGAGCTGAAGGATCTTTCTCTAGTGAATGAGATCCAAGAGTACCTGAGGTCAGGACGTCTCTCCACAGCCAAACTGTCTCCTGCTCAGTGGTCTGCTCTGGTCTTCATCTTACTGTCATCAGGGGAAGATCTGGATGTGTTTGACCTGAAGAAATACTCTGCTTCAGAGGAGGCTCTTCTCAGGCTGCTGCCAGTGGTCAAAGCCTCCAGGAAAACTCTGTAAGTGTGGAGACACACAAAGATTTGGTGCATTTTAGGGAACAGAAATAAAATGTTCAACTTTTCATTTTCAGGCTGAGTGGCTGTAATCTGTCAGAGAGAAGCTGTGAAGCTCTGTCCTCAGTCCTCTGCTCCCAGTCCTCCAGTCTGAGAGACCTGGACCTGAGTAACAATGACCTGCAGGATTCAGGAGTGAAGCTGCTGTCTGCTGGACTGGAGAGTCCTCACTGTCAGCTGGAGACTCTCAGGTCAGGACTCTGCTCTTTGTGTCAGTGACCATTTAAATGTTCCTGCTAAAGAAGTCCTGATGCAAACATCACTGAGACCTTTCTGTTTCCTGGAGGAGATTTGAGCTCCTTTCTGCTCCATGATTGACTAAACTCCCATTCTCTCTGTCTGTCTGTCTGTGTGTGTGTGTGTCTCTCTCTCTCTCTCTCTCTCTCTCTTTCTCTCTCTCTCTCTCTCTCTCTCTCTCTCCCTCCCTCTCTCTCTCTCTCTCTCTCTCTCTCAGTCTGTCAGGTTGTATGATCACACAGGAAGGCTGTGCTTCTCTGGCCTCAGCTCTGAGCTCTAACCCCTCCAGTCTGAGAGAGCTGGACCTAAGCTACAACCATCCAGGAGAGGCAGGAGAGAAGCTGCTGTCTGCTGGAGTGGTGAGTCCAGGCTGGAGACTGGACACTCTCAGGTAAGGACACAACTACAGAGTGGACACTCAGGTGTGGACAGACTCCCTGTGGGTTGAAGGCAAAAACTCTGTCTCCAAATAATCAATAACGTGCTGCTGTGTGTGTGTGTGTGTGTGTGTGTGTCTTCCTGCAGGATGGATCATGGTGGACAGCAGAGGATCAAAGCTGGTCTGAGGAAATGTAAGTTTGATGTGACTTTGATTCCTCAGACCAAAGCTCTGGAATCTATCTTGTTCCAGATCCAAATAATGCAGAGATACTTAAGTGCAGTGGTTCCCAAACTTTTTCTGCAGCGCCCCCTTTATTAGATAAGAATATTTCCTTGTCTTTGCACTAATGACAGCTTCATCCCCACATCTTCTCAGTGACTGCTGTGGGCTCGCTTTGTGCTGCAGATCTTTTCTAATCGGGGTTGCAGCTGTCAGACTGACACTCTTAGTTCAGTTTCAATGTCCAGCTTCCACCTGGATTTGGTTTTGATTGAGGCTCACATAGGTAGGATGTGGCAAAAGGAAGGAGTGTGGCCATGGCTCTCCTACCTAGCAGAGGGGAATCGCTCATTCTCTTATAATAATGAGTTAAATCCCTCACAACTGGGCTTCTAATGCTGAACTAGCGGCTAGCCAAGCTAACGACTCCCATGTGTTAGAGCTGATGTGTGAGTAGTGAAGAAGTAAAGTGCAGTAGTGAATAAATGAGTGAATAATAAAGGCAGCAGCTGTGTTTGATGATAAACTGCTGCTCTTTGTGTCTTTTTCTGTCCATCAGATGTTTGTGAACTGGAACTGGACCCAAACACAGCGAGCAGAAAACTCAAACTGTCTGACAACAACAGGAAGGTGACACGTGTGGAAGAGAAGCAGCCATATCCTGATCATCCAGAGAGGTTTGATCTCTGTGCTCAGCTGCTGAGTAGAAATGCTCTGACTGGTCGTTGTTACTGGGAGGTGGAGTGGAGAGGAGAAGTTTATATATCAGTGAGTTACAGAGGAATCAGGAGGAAAGGAGGTAGAGCAGACAGCATGTTTGGAGGAAATAAGCAGTCCTGGAGTCTGAGCTGCTCTGATCGTCATGGTTACTCTGTCAGTCACAATAACAGCTCCACGTCCCTCCGTGTCCCTGTGTCCTCCTCTGACCCTCACAGAGTAGGAGTGTATCTGGACTGTCCTGCTGGCACTCTGTCCTTCTACATCGTCTCTCACGCACTGATCCACCTCCACACCTTCACCACCACATTCACTCAACCTCTCTATGCTGGGTTTGGGTTCTGGAGGTCAAATGATTCATCAGTGACTCTGTGTGATCTGTAGGACACACACACACTTTCTTTCTCAAACTCACTCACACGCACTCTCTCTATCACACACACATACAAACACTAAACATATATATACACTCTGAAACGGCTAAATACAGGAAGTGTGTTCTCTGTGTCTCCCTCTCTCTCTGTCTCTGTCTCTCTCATCAATGATGTCATGTACAGCAAAGTGTTTAGCAGTAAAAATCTCTTCTTTCATCAGATTTGTTCTTGATGCTTTTCATCTCCACAAACCACAAACTCAGCAAAAAGTCTGAGAATAGATTTGTTGCTCTTCAGACATATTTACAGATGGAATTCAGATGTTTGACATGTTCTGCTGGATCCTGTCACAAATGAATCATCCTCATTTACTGACAGAGGCCTGAGGAGGAGGATGAAGATGAGGATGATGATGGTTTAGACCTCAGTGGAGAATCATTAGTGCAGAATATATTCAGCTAAAGAGATCAAATACAGAAATCAGCAACAATCAAACAGCTGTGCAGGACTAAATGTTGAATGAAGAGAGAGGGGGGAGACCAAGAGAGTAAGGGGGAGAGGGGAGTGAGAGAGAGAAAGACAGAGAGGGGAGGGAGAGAGGGGGGGAAAGGGAGGTGATGGGGGGCGGGGGGGGAGGGGAGATGTTTCCTTCCTTGATGCTCAGTCACTTAGGAGCAGCTTTTTGTCTTTATATTGCCAAATATAGCAAATACTTTAGATGTTATAAGAAAATCTGTGCATCAAAAGTAAAAGCTGTGAGTGTGGGAGAAAATGTTCTATATCCATGACAATATTTGAATTATTATGTAAGTGAACCTTATGTTCTTGGCTTCCACTTATTTGTATGTAAGTGATCATTATTAGAAAGGAAGGACACAGTTTGTTCTTGGCATGATTGTTTTACCAGAATCATTCATCCATCATCAGAGAGGAAGAGACATTATGTCTTGGCAGGTCACTGTGACACGGTTACTAAGGTAACTGTGTGTATGTATCAATAACAAATCAAATGTGTTTAATTGATCAAATATAATCATCAATGATCAAGCATTTAATAATCAATCAAATGTGTTTTGTCAATCAAATCAAATCCTACAGTGTGTATGATGTGTGTGTCTTCACCTGTTACATATAAACCTGGAAATTGTTTAGGCTTCCATTGTGCCTGTTGTCGTACTCTCTGGCCTCGGGTCCGTAGAGGCGCCTGTGTATCTCTGTGCTGTGGCTGGGAGTGGTGGACACCCAGAGGCGCCTATGACGCTCTGGAACCATCCCACTTATTTACTTTTGCCCGTATAAGAAATCCCATCATGTATTGTATCTTGGTCTTTCTGTCTAACAACCAGAACTGACCCACTGCAGTGTAAAGGAATAAACTGATTCTTCTGTTTACTCCAGAGTCTTCTCTATTGTCTTGATGCCTAAGGTGAATTTCCACCACAGTAGCCAGGGTTAACAATAGAACAATGGAAAGGCAGCCACCCTGATACACTCTGATATAAAAAACATGTTTGATGTAGGAAGAACTGCATGTATTCAGAGACGTGTGATGCATCTCTCCTGTATGACTGAAAAAATGAAGTAACCTCAACCGTCTGCCATATTGATACATAGAATTATAATATATGAGCACTCGAGCCGAGACGCACGTCAGCAGGCAAAGAGCCGCAGGTTCTCCAGCCCTGGACTCAGTGTTGTTTCTATGTTTCTGTAGCTTGTCGTTCTAAAGCAGAGCTCCAGCTGTGACAGTCAGACTGGCCCTGATGGAGACAGACGCTGCTGACACACACACACACACACACACACACGCTGGAGTTCTCTGAACATGTTCAATATCATTTCAAATGTGTTAGAGATGCTGCAGCACTGAATGTAAGAGACACACAGTACCTGGAATGTCTTCATATCCACCACGCCAGCAGAGACCTCCACAGAACAATCTGCTGAAATAAGGATAAGGAAAACCGGATGATCTTAGCTCCTTAAGGCATACAGCAACTACACACAACTTCACACTGTAGATCAAGAACCTTTGGTTCTGTGGAATATGTGATTATTAAAGTGACTCAAGAGAAAGTCACCTTACACTGGACGACCTCAGGCGACCTCTTGGACCGCTGTCTGATCTTCAGAGACGGAGACGTTTCACCGGAATTGACACTTTCACAAACTCAAGGGAATACGTCATGAAGCGCACCTCTACTCTCCCTGCCAGTGATTTGAGTGCTTCTCTCTCTCACACACACACACACACACACACACAGCTGCAGTCTGTGGCCTCAGCTCGTTTAGTTTGTGGTTGATCTGTAACGTTTCCCAGCTGCTTCATGGTTCTCCTTGAAATGCATCGGGGTTTAGAATGAAACAGCAGAAAGGTGTTTGTACATTTATCAGGAACAAAAGACACTTTAGAACCACACAGCTTCTTAAATAAAAAGTAAAATTTATTATTCCTGAACCACAAAATAGACTTCTTTGGTTGTACAACTTCACTAGTTACAGTCTTGTATGAGCTCTAACACTCCACCCTCCGCTCAGCCCCCAAGAAAACAAGAGAAAGAGAAAAAGACAATGTTGAACATGTGGAGAATCCCAGATCCTTAAGTGTGTAAGAATCTGATCTTACACACGTAAATGTGACTCATGGTCCAATAACTTAGCACACAACAACAACAAACTTGGACGGAAATACATTTACCCATTAATGGAGCTGAAGACTGACTTGTACTCCTCCGCTGTCTGGTTGATCCTGCAGAACAGAAGAATATGTTTAGCAGTCAAACTAAATAACAGTGAAGTGTTATTGGACAAAGACGTGACGAGATGAACGTGAAAACATTCTCACAGGACAGGAACAACTCTGGCCCCCGCTGACTCCACAAACTTAACATAAGAAGCAGCGATGTACGAACTCAGACTCAGCCGAGGGTTCATTTCCTGAGCCAGAACACCTTAGAAGAGAGAAACAAAGATAGCTTCCACATGTTTCAGTTAGTTGGAGGGGCAGCTGCCATGTTAGCTAAGTGGGGGATCCTAACACTTTGCGTTAGCTTGAGCCGCGTGTTTGTGCCTTCAAAATTAAATAATGAACTTTTTCTTTTACCAATAATCGGACTGTCGTTTCTCTGCGCAGAAGAAACAAACAGCAAACACGAAACGAACGTGGCAAACTTCAACAACATGACGCTTGACTGGAACAAACTTCACCCGGAAAGACGACAAACACAAAACTACTGCTAAGCTAGTGAGAACAGGTATAGCACTTCCGCCGGGTTACTCCAAAATAAAAGCACATTGTTTACCCTACATTTAGAGTCCTACTCACACCAAGTTAAATAATACAATACTACGAATATACATATATATTCTTTTTTATAAGACCACATGAGACACTTGCGTATTTTACTGAGCTAGATCAGTTTACTATATATATTATATCAACCATAAAGTACATTAAAGGACCATTGAGATGTCAATGTTGTTGTCTGTTGTTTTATTGGAAGGCAGTGAAGGTTTGCAGAGGATGGGGGGATGTGTTTATGATGATTGGTGCCAGTGATAATAATGGAATAGAAACATTTCTTGATCACACCTTCCTTTTTCTTGAACACACTTTTCCTTTTTCAAATAAAGCAGGAAGTTTCTGAATTTCATACCAGGTTCCCATGTATAACCCTAACCCTAACCCACTGCATTTCATTGGCTTGTACCTGTACTTGCTCATTGACAATAAAGTTGAATCCAATCTAATCTAATCTAATGTACTTGAGACGGAAATCACAAATTATAGATGAGCCTCTGGAAATCATTTATTAATCCACCCAGTCAATAACAACATTTGCTTTTCCAACCTGACTGATAAAAAGTCGAATTTCTCCCAAACTGGAACATTTTCAAGGAAGTAGCAGAAAAGTACAGCATCAAAGAAAGTCTTCCTCCGTTTACCTCTGCACCTCACAGATGAACAGAAGCATCATTTCCCTTTACCTGTGTGATGTTAAAGTCCCTCTGGACAGACGGACCAGGACATTTCCCCAGGTGGACAGACAGACCGACCATCAGCAGCTGCAGCAGCCAGGAGAAGCAGGAGCAGGACCTTCACACCAAATGAACCTTTGAGGGAAGATCTTGTTGTATGTGCTGCATGTGCGCTGTATTACTGAATGGAACAGACCAACAGGACCTGGAATGTCTCCATATCCATGTCGCCAGCAAAAACCCTCACAAAAACATCTTAGCACCTTAGAACAGAGGAGTTCAAGTTAGAGAAGAGCACATGACAACCTTTAACACTCTGGACGCCATCGCTTCACGATGAGTATGAGACTGGACTGGACTGACACACACACACACACAAACACACACATCTCGCTGTGCATTAGGACTTTATTTCAATCATAGTTTATCACTTATAAATCAGGTTTAACAGAAAAAAAACCACACATGTGAATTCTGTCCACTAGATGAAGCTAAGCAACTCACACACACAAACACACACACATAGACACACACAGACACAGACACAGACACAAAAACACGCACACACGCACACTCTCCAACACGCACGCACGCAGCCACACACACACACAATGATACACACACAAAAACTCACACACACAGGCACAAGGACACACACACATTGAATTACGAGACCAAATAAGGCCACAGAGACCTCTCACTGTATATCGGGACTTTATTTCTATTATTATGTATCTCTTTCACTGATTGAAATGAAGTTCAACAGAACAAACCCCACTTCTACGGTCTGTCCACTAGATGGTGCTAAGCGACTCTCTCTCACACACACACGCACGTACTGTCAAAACAGAAAGAGAGAGCAGCCGAGGAAGACGTGACGCAGCGTGAGTTTGATTCGATGATTTTATGGATCGTAGTTTGTTTTTCATACGTATATATACATATATGTGTGTGTGTGTGTGTGTGTGTGTGTGTGTGTGTGTGTGTCCTACCTCCCAGACAGCAGAACTGGGGTTGTGAAACTTGTCAGGAAGAAAAACCTTTCTGTCCTGAATCCTTGATTGGTGTGTGTGTGTGTGTGTGTGTGTGTGTGTGTGTGTGTGTGTGTGATCTGAACTGTAGACAAAGTAAAGACTTGTTGTGATGAAGAATACTAGAAACACACCCAGCAGAAGGAGTGTGTGTGTGTACTTTAATGCTCCCTCTGGTTTCATATGTTTTGAAGTTTCTGTATTTGTTCTCTTTATACCAGGGGTGGGGAACCTTTGTCCTATCGCGTGACACACACACACACACACACACACACACACACACACACACACACACACACACACACACACACACACACACACACACACACACACACACACACATCTCGCTGTGCATTACAACTTTTTTCAATCATTGTTTATCACTTATAAATCGGGTTTAACAGAAAAAAACACACATGCGAATTCTTTCCACTAGATGGTGCTAAGCGACTCCCACACACAAACACAAATACACACACAGACACAGACACAAAGGCACACACACGCACACACTCCAACACGCACGGAGACACACAGACACACACACATACACATAAACTCACACACACACATTGAATTACGAGACCAAATTAGGCCCCAGAGACCTCTCACTGTATATCAGGACTTTATTTCTATTATTATTTATCTCTTTTACTGGTTGAAATGAAGTTCAACAGAACAACCCACACTTCTACAACCTGTCCACTAGATGGTGCTAAGCGACTCTCTCTCTCCCACACAGGTGTGTGTGTGTCAAACAGAAAGTATAACTTTGGTTCAGACGAAGAAGAGCAGCAGAGGAAGACTTGACGCAGCGTGAGTTTGATTCGATGATTTTAATGATCATAGTTTGTTTTTCATACGTATATATATGAGTGTGTGTGTACTTAAATGCTCCCTCTGGTTTCATATGTATTGTGGAGTTTCTGTATTTGTTCTCTTTATACCAGGGGTGGGGAACCTTTTCCTATCGCGGGCCATTTTGTTTGCCATGTTGCCAAATTTCGGGCGCGCTTCGAAATTTGCGGAGCGATCTGCCGGTCGCCGGATTGCGGCCGGATCCGCTCGCGGGCCGGACCAAACGGCCTTGGAGGTTCCCCACCTCTGCTTTATACACTCCTGCACATTGTTGCGTCTCTGTATGAAAGCTGATATACAAATAAAGCTTATCGTTATTGTGTGCATGTGTGTGTGTGTGTGTTTCCCTCCCTCTCTGTAGTGTGG
Organism: Genypterus blacodes; assembly: GCF_046128005.1. Taxonomy (NCBI): domain Eukaryota; kingdom Metazoa; phylum Chordata; class Actinopteri; order Ophidiiformes; family Ophidiidae; genus Genypterus; species Genypterus blacodes. The sequence continues at coordinate 185,756 of NW_027467017.1, read as the reverse complement.
TGAAGATGAGTGTTTATGATGATGAAGATAACAACCAGCATGAAAGACCTCCAGACTTCAGTCATGAACCTGGACACTCACACTCAAAGTACGGGGGGGGGGGGGGAAGCACAGAGAGAGAGACAGAAAATATCTGATGTGTCTGTATCAAAACACAAGCTTCCTGTAGTTAGCCTTTAGCTCCTGTTAGCTGACAGCGTTTTACTTCCTTTTACTTCCCTTTCAACATAAAAGAGTGAATCCTTCATAAGGGTGTAGATGAGTTTAACTGGAGTCACAAACTGAACAGAAATGTACCAACAAACCACTGAACACATTTAAAGACACACACACACACACACACAGCATGGTGACTTGAGAGAGAGAGAGAAAATATCTGATGTAATAACGTTGGTATCAAAACACAAACTTCCTGTATTTAGCCTTTAGCTCCTTTTAGCTGACGCCGTTTTACTTTAACAAACTAATGGACACATTTAAAGACAAATCTGCTCCTTTAGAGAAAAATGCTACTATGACACACCCACCCACTCAGACAGACAGCATGGTAACTTATCTGCTTCAATCCTCTGTTGTGTTGTCAATGCTGTGTTTATAGAGTTCACCAGCAGAGGGCAGACTCTCCTGTACCCAGCTGTGTGTCCATGAAGAGTGACAGGTCCATGGATCCACCTCTGAAATTCAGTGATGGACAGAAGTCTGCTGAAGAAAGGTCAGAGGTTAAACCTGTGATATCATCAGTGTGATGTCATCAGTGTAGTTTTTAGTAGAAGACATCTCAAAGGACAGGTCTTCTTGAATTAAGGACACGTCTCTGTCCACCTGAGTGTTTGGATCAGAGCCTCAGAAGTTGAGCTGATGAGCTGAACATTGATTGGTATTTTGATAGAGGTTGAGGGCGTAAATCGAGCAGTGCCATCAGAAGTCAGAGTCCAATTCATGAAGTTTGAGTCTGCAAGAAGTTCCTGGATGTTCCTGGACGCTCACTGGCCACGCCTCCCACAGCCAGTCTGCACATGAATGAATGTCACGGATGTTTGTTTCTAATATTGTGACCTTATGATGATAGGGGTGGCTGAGTGAGAGAGAGACACACACACAGAGAAAGACACACAGGGAGTGAGACAGAAAATATCTGATGTGTCTGTATCAAAACACAAACTTCCTGTATTTAGCCTTTAGCTCCTGTTAGCTGAGGGCGTTTCACTTCCTTTTACTTCCCCTTAAACATAAAAGAGTGAATCCTTCATAAGGGTGTAGATGAGTTTAACTGGAGTCACAAACTGAACAGAAATGTACCAACAAACCACTGAACACATTTAAAGACACACACACACACACACACACACACAGCATGGTAACTTGAGAGAGAGAGAGAGAAAATATGTGATGTAATAACGTTGGTATCACAACACAAACTTCCTGTATTTTGCCTTTAGCTCCTTTTAGCTGACGCCGTTTTACTTTAACAAACCACTGAACACATTTAAAGACAAATCTGCTCCTTTAGAGAAAAATGCTACTATGACACACACACACACACACACACAGCATGGTAACTTATCTGCTTCAATCCTCTGTTGTGTTGTCAATGCTGTGTTTATAGAGTTCACCAGCAGAGGGCAGACTCTCCTGTACCCAGCTGTGTGTCCATGAAGAGTGACTGGTCCATGGATCCACCTCTGAAATTCAGTGATGGACAGAAGTCTGCTGAAGAAAGGTCAGAGGTTAAACCAGATCACTGTGATATCATCAGTGTAGTTTTGCAGTAGAAGACATCTCAAAGGACAGGTCTTCTTGAATGAAGGACACGTCTCTGTCCACCTGAGTGTTTGGATCGGAGCCTCAGAAGTTGAGCTGATGAGCTGAAGATTGATTCCAGGATCCTGTGATGCTCTGAGCTGCTTTGAGGGACCAGCAGACAGCAGCGTTTCCTGTTGCCTCAAACAGACAGACAGAGACATCACCATGACAACCTGTGTCTGTGTGTGTTTGCAGACTTCATGTTTCCTGATTTCTCCACAGAGTTCACCTGAAGAAGTCAGAGGTTTCCAGTGGTGTGTGTGTCCAGCAGCATCCAGCAGACCTGGACTCCATATTTACGGTGTGTAAATGTCAAGGCTCCGCCCACTTCCATATGGACGATGTCACCGGGTGGAGAATCTATTCCATAGAGAGATAAGAGATGTTTGACCAGAGCACTTGGTTCATTTAGTTTGACCAGTGAGAGTTCACTGGGAACCTAGTGTGAAGCCTCACAACTGTTGCTATGGTTACCTGCAACTTCATCAAGCAGGAGTATTAGAACGCTGGTCAGCTGCATGTTGTCAACATATAGACTGTAAACACACCTGACAGCCAATCAGGAAGCAGGATCTTCTGTCCCCCTGCTATAAACTCACGTCTGACTCTTTCAGCTGCTGGAGGAGAACATTGTCAGGTTTGTGAAGGACGAGCTGAAGAGCGTCCAGGAGGTTCTGACCGCAGACTACCCACAATGCTTAGAGAGGCCGAGCGAGGACCCAGAGCAGAGGAGCGACAGAGAGGCGTTGGTGAAGCTCACAGTGAACTTCCTGAGGAGAATGAAGCAGGAGGAGCTGGCTGACTCTCTGCACAGCAGTAAGACCATTGAACAGCTTGGACATGATAAGGAAAGAGGAAACAGGACTAAAGCTTCACACTTACACTTAGAGCAGCTAATCACTCTCCTGCACAAAGAGACTGTGTTCACCTCCTGTTTATCAGCACTTTAGTCACATTCAAAGGCTCACCAACAGAAGTGTGTTTTTAGTGGGGATTTAAAGATCACAAGAGAGTTTGTCTCTTTGACTGGGGCAGGAAGTGGATTCCAAACAAAAGGAGATCTGCTCTTGGTTGTTGGGATAGTGAGCAGGCCTGCTGAGATCTTAGAACAGGTGCAGGAACATCAGGGGTTAGAAGGTTAGAAGGTGTTCTATTATACTGCTCTAGTCACAAAGCTTTCTACTCCTAAATGCTTTTTTACTCTGTAGTTTTCTTTTCTTCTCCATGTTTCCCTCCTCTGACTGTTGTCTCTTCATCAGGAAGTTTTGCTGCACTGTGCCAACGTAAACTGAAGTCTAAGCTGAAGCAGAAGTTCCAGAGTGTGTGTGAGGGGGTTGCTAAAGCAGGAAAGCAAACCCCTCTGAATGAGATCTACACAGAGCTCTACATCACAGAGGGAGGGGCTGGAGGGGTCAACCATGAACATGAGGTCACACACATTGAAGCAGCATGCAGGAAAGCACAGAGAGCAGAAACAACAATCAGATGTGAAGACATCTTTAAAGCCTCACCTGGAAGAGATCAGCCAATCAGAACACTTATGACAAAGGGCGTGGCTGGCATCGGGAAAACCCTCTTAACACAGAAGTTCACTCTGGACTGGGCTGAAGGCAAAGCCCACCAGAACATCCAGCTCACATTTCCATTCACCTTCAGAGAGCTGAATGTGCTGAGAGGGAGAAAGTTCAGCTTGGTGGAGCTTCTTCATCTCTTCTTTACTGAAACCAAAGAAGCAGGAATCTGCAGCTTTGAAGACTTCCGGGTCGTCTTCATCCTGGACGGTCTGGATGAGTGTCGACTTCCTCTGGACTTCCACAAAGGTGAGATCCTGACCGATGTTAGAGAGTCCACCTCAGTGGATGTTCTGCTGACAAACCTCATCAGGGGGAACCTGCTTCCATCTGCTGGCCTCTGGATCACCACAAGACCTGCAGCAGCCAATCAGATCCCTGCTGAGAGCGTGGACATGGTGACAGAGGTCAGAGGGTTCACTGACCCTCAGAAGGAGGAGTACTTCAGGAAGAGACTCAGAGATGATGAGCAGGCCAGCAGCATCATCTCCCACATCAAGACGTCACAAAGCCTCCACATCATGTGCCACATTCCAGTCTTCTGCTGGATCACTGCCACAGTCCTGGAGGACATGATGAAGACCAGAGAGAGAGGAGAGCTGCCCAAGACCCTGACTGAGATGTACATCCACTTCCTGGTGGTTCAGACCAAACTGAAGAACATCAAGTATGATGGAGGAGCAGAGACAGATCCACTCTGGAATAAAGAGAGCAGGAAGATGATGGAGTCTCTGGGGAAACTGGCTTTTGATCAGCTGCAGAAAGGAAACCTGATCTTCTATGAGTCAGACCTGACAGAGTGTGGCATGGACATCACAGCAGCCTCAGTGTACTCAGGAGTGTTCACACAGGTCTTTAAAGAGGAGAGGGGACTGTACCAGGACCAGGTGTTCTGCTTCGTTCATCTTAGCGTCCAGGAGTTTCTGGCTGCTCTGTATGTCCTTCTGACATTCATCAACTCTGGAGTCAACCTGCTGTTAGAAGATCAACCAACCTCTCTGACACTAACAAGTCTCCACCAGAGTGCTGTGGACGAGGCCTTACAGAGTCCAAATGGACACCTGGACTTGTTTCTTCGTTTCCTTTTGGGTCTTTCACTGCAGACCAATCAGACTCTCTTAAAGGGTCTCCTGAAAGAGACAGGACGGAGCTCAGAGACCAACAAGGAAACAGTCCAGTACATCAAGGAGAAGATCAATCAGAAGGTCTCTGCAGAGAGAAGCATCAATCTGTTCCACTGTCTGACTGAGCTGAAGGATCTTTCTCTAGTAGGGGAGATCCAGTGGTACCTGAGATCAGGACTTCTCTCCACAGCCACACGGTCTCCTGCTCAGTGGTCTGCTGTGGCCTTCATCTTACTGTCATCAGAGGAAGATCTGGATGTGTTTGACCTGAAGAAATACTCTGCTTCAGAGGAGGTTCTTCTCAGGCTGCTGCCAGTGGTCAAAGTCTCCAGGAAAACTCTGTAAGTGTGGAGACACACAAAGATTTGGATCATTTTAGGGAACAGGAATAAAATGTTCAACTTTTCATTTTCAGGCTGAGTGGCTGTAATCTGTCAGAGAGAAGCTGTGAAGCTCTGTCCTCAGTCCTCTGCTCCCAGTTCTCCAGTCTGAGAGACCTGGACCTGAGTCACAATGACCTGCAGGATTCAGGAGTGAAGCTGCTGTCTGCTGGACTGGAGAGTCCTCACTGTCAGCTGGAGACTCTCAGGTCAGGACTCTGCTCTTTGTGTCAGTGACCATTTAAATGTTCCTGTTAAAGAAGTCCTGATGCAAACATCACTGAGACTGAACTTTCTGTTTCCTGGAGATTTGAGCTCCAGTCTGCTCCATGAGCCATGACTCTCCCTCTCACTCTCCCCCTCTCTTTCTCTCTCTCTCTCTCTCTCTCTCTCTCTCTCTCTCTCTCTCTCTCTCTCTCTCTCTCTCTCTCTCTCTCTCTCTCTCTCTCTCTCTCTCTCTCTCTCTCTCTCTCTCTCAGGCTGTCAGGTTGTATGATCACACAGGAAAGCTGTGCTTCTCTGGCCTCAGCTCTGAGCTCCAACCCCTCCAGTCTGAGAGAGCTGGACCTGAGCTACAACCATCCAGGAGAGGCAGGAGAAAAGCTGCTGTCTGCTGGACTGGAGAGTCCACGCTGGAGACTGGACACTCTCAGGTAAGGACACACCTACAGAGTGGACACTCAGGTGTGGACAGACTCCCTGTGGGTTGAAGGGAAAAGCTCTGTCTCCAAATCAATAATCAATAACATGCTGGTGTGTGTGTGTGTGTGTGTGTCTTCCTGCAGGATGGATCATGGTGGACAGCAGAGGATCAAAGCTGGTGTGAGGAAATGTAAGTTTGATGTGACTTTGATTCCTCAGACCAAAGCTCTGGAATCTATCTTGTTCCAGATCCAAATAATGCAGAGATACTTTAGTGCAGTGGTTCCCAAACTTTTTCTGCAGCGCCCCCTTTAGTAGATAAGAATATTTCTTTGCACTAATGGCAGCTTCATCCCCACATCTTCTCAGTGACTGCTGTGGGCTCGCTTTGTGCTGCAGATCTTTTCTAATCGGGGTTGCAGCTGTCAGACTGACACTCTTAGTTCAGTTTCAATGTCCAGCTTCCACCTGGATTTGGTTTTGATTGAGGCTCACATAGGTAGGATGTGGCAAAAGGAAGGAGTGTGGCCATGGCTCTCCTACCTAGCAGAGGGGAATCGCTCATTCTCCTGCAGCCATACCAAGAAGTATCGCCTCCTTCTTCTGCCTTGCCTCGTCCTGTGACAGAACGGTTGATAGTTTCTCTTGTTTGTTGTCATGTCTGCCTGTGTGATGCTGCTTTCTTGGCCCAGACATTTGGACCTGCTTACATAAAGGTTCTATTAGAGATGTTGATGTTGATGGAATGGATGTTTGTGATCAAACAGGAACATCAAATCAGGTGTGTTTTCCTGTTTAGATCTGATATCTGTGAGGATGAAAACAAAGACAGGCTTGTTATTGATTGAGTATTTAGATATCAAAGGTGTGTCAGTAGAATTTTTTTTGTACAGTCATTTAGCTAGACGCTTTTATCCAAAGCGACTTACTGACTTGCACCCCCTCATATCACACACACAAACACATGCATTACAGAGAGGGGTGCAGGGCAGCCATTTATGGCGCCCATAGAGCAGTTGGGGGTTCGGTGCCTTGCTCAGGGGCACCTCGGCAGTGCCATGGAGGCAAACTGGCAACTCACCAGCTACTAGTCCGCGTTCTTGGTCCATACGGGACTCGAACGGGCGACCCTCCAGTTCCCAAGCTGAATCCCTATGGACTGAGCTACTGCCGCCCCCGAAAGTGACAGTGAGTCAGAGGACAAAGTGCAGTAGTGAATAAATTAGTGAATAATAAAGGCAGCAGCTGTGTTTGATGATAAACTGCTGCTGTTTGTGTCTTTTTCTGTCCATCAGATGTTTGTGAACTGGAACTGGACCCAAACACAGCGAGCAGAAACCTCAAACTGTCTGACAACAACAGGAAGGTGACACGTGTGGAAGAGAAGCAGCCATATCCTGATCATCCAGAGAGGTTTGATCTCTGTGCTCAGCTGCTGTGTAGAAATGGTCTGACTGGTCTCTGTTACTGGGAGGTGGAGTGGAGAGGAATCGTTGATATATCAGTGAGTTACAGAGGAATCAGGAGGGAAGGAGCCGGAGCAGACAGCTGGTTTGGAGGAAATATTCAGTCCTGGAATCTGAGATGCTCTGATCGTCATGGTTACTCTGTCAGTCACAATAACAGAGTCACGCATCTCCGTGTCCCTGTGTCCTCCTCTGTCCCTTACAGAGTAGGAGTGTATCTGGACTGTCCTGCTGGCACTCTGTCCTTCTACAGCGTCTCTCACACACTGATCCACCTCCACACCTTCGCCACCACATTCACTCAACCTCTCTATGCTGGGTTTGGGGTCTGGTGGATCATGGAGTCACATGGTTCATCAGTGACTCTGTGTGATCTGTAGGACACACACACACACACAGAATGTTTGTGTGGTGGAAAAAGAGGAAGTAAAGGTGTCTTTGGAAAAAAGCCCTTGATTAAAATACCTAAAAGAATCTGTACTGGTAATATAGTGCAATTTAATAAGCATAAATGATTTAAAATGTGTTAACAATATAAAGAAGATAACTAGTGTAATGTTGATGATTACATGTACTCAAATAACGTAACACCTGCATCCTGTGTGAGGATGTAGGGAAAGTACAAACGAGAACTGAAGCTTACACAAGAGAGCGAGAGAGATTTCTCGTTAAGTGCCCTGAGATCTCGAAATTGCGCATTGCCATCAGGACTAAAAGGATTATCTCTTGGATTACTAGAGGGAGTTCGTGAGCGGACCTACCCAGGCTGGACTAGGAGATTTTTGCCCAGTAAGGATGACCCTGTATGGAAAAGAAGCTGAACCATCTTCCAACCAAATTGCTGGGGACTTAGCTGATTTGCTCTGATGTCTAGGAAGCTCACACAACCCACAGGGAGAGTAGGCCAGCTTGTGTGCCACCCTCAGACCTTGGACGGGGTCGGGGGGGCTCACTGGGCTCCACCTCTGGGTGTAAAAGGACCGTTAATCAGGCCAGGTTAACTCCTCTCTCTCTCTCCCTAAAATGTAGATATTATTTATTAGACCTCAGCTCATAATTTATACTAGAAACAGGTTAGAACGAGATTAGTTAAGTTTTAAACATACTAAAAGTGTATTAAACTAAATTACACTGAAGTCAGATGAGGAAACTTAACAAGAGTATGTTAATAATTAGGTTACACTAGAAACAGAGTTTTGAATTTAATGGAAGTAAATTAATGACTAAGCTTCGAAGCATCTAAATAATTAAGTTACACTAGAATCTGAGTTTTAAGCTTAAGGGAAGCATCTTAATAGTTAAATTACACTAGGATCAAATTAGAGAAGTTAACAAAAGCAAGTTAGTAATTAGTTTACAGTGGACTCAGATTAACTTCATAAAAATATATATTGATAATCAATTTACAATTTATAAGAATAGGTTCTAATTAAACAGACCCTTGGGGCTCCGCTCTCATAAACACGAGCCACTAAAACCTAACCTAGCAATTTACCAAGTGCACCGATTCATTTAGAGGAGAGCTGCCGTGAGCAAACGCGACCAGCTACGGTCACCGGCCCACACGGGTTATTTTGCCGGGGGTCAGCCGGGGGAAGCAGGGTAGACGTTTGGAGGAGGAGGGCAGTTAGCAGCTAAGCCAGTCTCCTCACCACCAGCTTCATTAATCGCCAGTCAGATCTTAGTGAGAACCCTCTGAGGTAAGACCTCGTGGGAACTGACGAATCGGACCCTTTAAACGGAGAGCTGGACTAGTACCCCCCTGTTGTCAGGGGAGACTTGCGGATTAAACAGACAGGACACACACACACACAGAGTCAGAGAGAAGACGTGGACAGAGGCAGTGCCTTTGATGTCGAGGCAGAGGTCCGTACTCACTAGAGAGTTGACCACCTGGATGGTTCCGTCGGCTCGTACGGCATAGTTGGCCTCGACGCACTTTCCCTTCTCGAAGGAGGCAGGGAGCTTCTCGATCTCGTACCACCTGCCCAGGTACTGAGAGACAAAGGCTAACGTCCCTCATTCCATTTAACAAAGAGGAATTTGCTCCTATCAACTTTTGTACCAATTTAATTTTAACTTTTTACAATAAAGAAATTGATGGAAACACTGAGGTTGTGTTTGTGTGTGTGTGCGTGTGTGTGTGTGTGTGTTACCTCCTGAAGGCTGAAGCCCGGCTGGATTTTGGGCGTTGGGCATGGACCCCAGCGATTCGTCTGGGCCGAGACCACAGGCAGCAGCAGCAGGAGCAGACACACGGCAGACATGTTTCCTTCAGTAGGGATCATGAGAAAGAACGGAGGAAAAGGCTCCAGACTCACTCTGGGCCTGTACAGGGTTGCTAAGGTGGCTAACTCTGTGTGGTTTCTAAGCTGGTTGCTGTGTTGATCTGGGTGAGTTTTAGGCTGGTTGCTATGGTGTTTGGGGCGGTTGCTATGGTTTTCTAAGTTGTTATTATGGCGACTGCGGGGGTTGTTGTGGTAACCCATGTGGTTGCCATGCTGTTCTTGGTTGGTTCCTCTAAAGATGTAAAATAATACGGGTCGGCCGATCGGTCTGAGGCTGGAGAGTTGTGGTAAAAACAGACAAACCTGAGGGACAAACACATGGTGCTAACCTTAACCCTAACCCCCCCTCCCTCCCGGAATAGCTGTGCGCGCCCCCCACTTTGGGAAACGCTGGTTTAGGAGATCTGGATGTAAATCAATAATAGATAGGGAGGGAGAGAGAAGAAGAACTTTCATTAGGACTTAATTTCCAGCATCTATTTAACTCATTCAAATGAAGTTCAACAGAAGAAACCACACTTCTACAACCTGTCCACTAGATGGTGCGCGCACACACACACACACACACAGGTATACTGTCAAAACAAAGTGAACTTTGGTTCCGATGATGAAGAGCAGCAGAGGAAGACATGACGCAGCGTGAGTTTGAGTTTGATTCGATGATTTAATGGATCATAGTGTGTGTGTGTGTGTGTGTTTGTTCCCCCTCACACACACAAGTCACTATGGAGACGCTGTTTTCTTTCATCTAAGTGTAAACATGTCCATTTTATGATGACTCTATGTTGATGAAGCTGCTTGACTCTTCATCCTAGGCTCATTCTGATGATGAGCACAGGTGAGTGGAGCTCTGATCCGTCTCTGCATGGCAGAGACAATAAAGACTCTGATCTTATCTGACTGACTGACTGAAGTACAAAGGTTGAGGGGGAATCAGGCGACACCATTAGAAGTCAGAGGAGGCACAGCGCCAGTCTGGGAGGAGTTCCCAGAGACAGAGAGAGAGAGAGGGAGGGGGGGCGGGGAGAGATAGAAAATATCTGATTTAGTGAAGCTTCAGAGTGCTTCAAATGCTGCTATGACACACCCACACCCACCCCATGATGTTGGGCTGGAGAAATAAAATTGACTCAACTCTCTCACATTTGACCTCATGACCTTCTGCTACAATCCTCTGCTGTGTTGTCAATGCTGTGTTTATAGAGTTCACCAGCAGAGGGCAGACTCTCCTGTACCCAGCTGTGTGTCCATGAAGAGTGACTGGTCCATGAATGAACCTCTGAACTTCAGTGATGGACAGAAGTCTGCTGAAGAAAGGTCAGAGGTTAAACCAGATCACTGTGATATCATCAGTGTAGTTTTGTCTCAAGTCATTCAGAGAGAGAGAGAGAGAGAGACAGAGAGGGAGAGAGAGGGAGGGAGCGAGAGAGAGAGAGAAAGAGAGGGAGGGAGGGAGAGAAAGAGAGGGAGAGAGAGAGAGAGAGAGAGAAAGAGGGAGGGTTAGAGAGAAAGAGAGGGAGAGAGAGAGCGAAAGACAGGGAGGGAGAGAGTGATAGAAAGAGGGGGAGGGAGAGACAGAGAGAGAAAGAGAGAGAGGGAGAGACAGAGAGACAGAGAGAGTCACAGGGAGAGGGAGGAAGAGAGAGAGGGAGAAAGAGAGAGATAGAGGGAGGGAGAGAGAGAGAGAAAGAGACAGACAGACAGACAGAGGGAGAGAGATAGAAAGAGAGAGGGGGGGAGAGAGACAGAGAGGGGGGAGGGAGGGAGGGAGGGAGAGACAGAGAGAAAGAGGGAGAGGGAGAGACAGAGAGAGAGAGAAAAAGAGAGGGAGAGAGACAGGGAGAGGGAGGGAGAGACAGGGAGAAAGAGAGAGAGCGACAGAGGGAGGGAGAGAGAGGGAGGAAGAGACAGAGAGAGAGGGAGGGAGAGAGAGAAAGAGAGGAGGAGGGAGGGAGAGAGAGAAAGAGAGAGGGAGTTAAAGAGAGATAGAAAGAGAGAGGGGGAGAGTGAACGCACTTATTGTAAGTCGCTTTGGATAAAAGCGTCTGCTAAATGATCGTGATGTAATGTAATGTAGTGAGAGGGAGGGAGAGACAGAGAGAGAGAAAGAGAGAACGAGGGAGAGGGGGAGAGAGAGAGAGAAAGACAGACACAGAGAGAGAGAGAGAGAGAAAGAGAGAGAGAGAGAGAGCGAGAGAGCGAGAGAGCAAGAGAGAAAATATCTGATTTAGTAACGCTTCAAAGCAAAATACTGCTATGACACACACACACACACACACACACACACACACACAGCATGGTAACTTATCTGCTTCAATCCTCTGTTGTGTTGTCAATGCAGTGTTTATAGAGTTCACCAGCAGAGGGCAGACTCTCCTGTACCCAGCTGTGTGTCCATGAAGAGTGACTGGTCCAGGTGGAGAATCTATTCCATAGAGAGATAAGAGATCTTTGACCGGAGCACTTGGTTCATTTAGTTTGACCAGTGAGAGTTCACTGGGAACCTAGTGTGAATGGTTATGCTATGGTTACCTGTATCTTCATCAGGCCGGAGATTTAGAACGCCGGTCAGCTGCATGTTGTCAACATACGTAAACACACACCTGACAGCCAATCAGGAAGCAGGATCTTCTGTCCCCCTGCTATAAACTCACGTCTGACTCTTTCAGCTGCTGGAGGAGAACATTGTCAGGTTTGTGAAGGACGAGCTGAAGAGCGTCCAGAAGGTTCTGACCGCAGACTACCCACAATGCTTAGAGAGGCCGAGCGAGGACCAAGAGCAGAGGAGCGACAGAGAGGCGTTGGTGAAGCTCACAGTGAACTTCCTGAGGAGAATGAAGCAGGAGGAGCTGGCTGACTCTCTGCACAGCAGTAAGACCATTGAACAGCTTGAACATGATAAGGAAAGAGGAAACAGGACTAAAGCTTCACACTTACACTTAGAGCAGCTAATCACTCTCCTGCACAAAGAGACTGTGTTCACCTCCTGTTTATCAGCACTTTAGTCACATTCAAAGGCTCACCAACAGAAGTGTGTTTTTAGTGGGGATTTAAAGATCACAAGAGAGTTTGTCTCTTTGACTGGGGCAGGAAGTGGATTCCAAAGAAAAGGAGCGCGGGATTTCCAAACATCTGCTCTTGGTTGTTGGGATAGTGAGCAGGCCTGCTGAGATCTTAGAACAGGTGCAGGAACATCAGGGGTTAGAAGGTTAGAAGGTGTTCCATTATACTGCTCTAGTCACAAAGCTTTCTACTCCTAAATGCTTTTTTACTCTGTAGTTTTCTTTTCTTCTCCATGTTTCCCTCCTCTGACTGTTGTCTCTTCATCAGGAAGTCTTGCTGCACTGTGCCAACGTAAACTGAAGTCTAAGCTGAAGCAGAAGTTCCAGAGTGTGTGTGAGGGGGTCGCTAAAGCAGGAAAGCAAACCCCTCTGAATGAGATCTACACAGAGCTCTACATCACAGAGGGAGGGGCTGGAGGGGTCAACCATGAACATGAGGTCACACACATTGAAGCAGCATCCAGGAAAGCACAGAGAGCAGAAACAACAATCAGATGTGAAGACATCTTTAAAGCCTCACCTGGAAGAGATCAGCCAATCAGAACACTGATGACAAAGGGCGTGGCTGGCATCGGGAAAACCCTCTTCCTTCCAGACTTCCTCTGGACTTCCACGAAGGTGAGATCCTGACCGATGTTAGAGAGTCCACCTCACTGGATGTTCTGCTGACAAACCTCATCAGGGGGAACCTGCTTCCATCTGCTGGCCTCTGGATCACCACAAGACCTGCAGCAGCCAATCAGATCCCTGCTGAGAGCGTGGACATGGTGACAGAGGTCAGAGGGTTCACTGACCCTCAGAAGGAGGAGTACTTCAGGAAGAGACTCAGAGATGATGAGCAGGCCAACAGCATCATCTCTCACATCAAGACCTCACGAAACCTCCACATCATGTGCCACATTCCAGTCTTCTGCTGGATCACTGCCACAGTTCTGGAGGACATGATGAAGACCAGAGAGAGAGGAGAGCTGCCCAAGACCCTGACTGAGATGTACATCCACTTCCTGGTGGTTCAGACCAAAGTGAAGAACATCAAGTATGATGGAGGAGCAGAGACAGATCCACTCTGGAATACAAAGAGCAGGAAGATGATGGAATCTCTGGGAAAACTGGCTTTTGATCAGCTGCAGAAAGGAAACCTGATCTTCTATGAGTCAGACCTGACAGAGTGTGGCATGGACATCACAGCAGCCTCAGTGTACTCAGGAGTGTTCACACAGGTCTTTAAAGAGGAGAGGGGACTGTACCAGGACCAGGTGTTCTGCTTCGTCCATCTGAGCCTCCAGGAGTTTCTGGCTGCTCTTTATGTCCGTCTGACATTCATCAACTCTGGAGTCAACCTGCTGTCACATGATCAACCAACCTCTCTGACACTAACAAGTCTCCACCAGAGTGCTGTGGACGAGGCCTTACAGAGTCCTAATGGACACCTGGACTTGTTTCTTCGTTTCCTTTTGGGTCTTTCACTGCAGACCAATCAGACTCTCTTAAAGGGTCTCCTGAAAGAGACAGGAAGGAGATCAAAGACCAACAAGAAAACAGTCCAGTACATCAAGAAGAAGATCAATCAGAAGGTCTCTGCAGAGAGAAGCATCAATCTGTTCCACTGTCTGAGTGAGCTGAAGAATCTTTCTCTAGTGAAGGAGATCCAACAGTACCTGAGGTCAGGACGTCTCTCCAGAGCCACACTGTCTCCTGCTCAGTGGTCTGCTCTGGCCTTCATCTTACTGTCATCAGAGGAAGATCTGGATGTGTTTGACCTGAAGAAATACTCTGCTTCAGAGGAGGTTCTTCTCAGGCTGCTGCCAGTGGTCAAAGTCTCCAGGAAAACTCTGTAAGTGTGGAGACACACAAAGATTCTGATCATTTTAGGGAACAGAAATAAAATGTTCAACTTTTCATTTTCAGGCTGAGTCACTGTAATCTGTCAGAGAGAAGCTGTGAAGCTCTGTCCTCAGTCCTCTGCTCCCAGTCCTCCAGTCTGAGAGACCTGGACCTGAGTCACAATGACCTGCAGGATTCAGGAGTGAAGCTGCTGTCTGCAGGACTGGAGAGTCCTCACTGTCAGCTGGAGACTCTCAGGTCAGGACTCTGCTCTTTGTGTCAGTGACCATTTAAATGTTCCTGCTAAAGAAGTCCTGATGCAAACATCACTGAGACCTTTCTTTTTCCTGGAGGAGATTTGAGCTCCTTTCTGCTCCATTATTGACTAAACTCCCATTCTCTGTCTGTCTGTCTGTGTGTGTGTCTGTCTGTGTGTGTGTGTGTGTCTCTCTCTCTCTCTCTCTCTCAGGCTGTCAGGTTGTATGATCACACAGGAAGGCTGTTCTTCTCTGGCCTCAGCTCTGAGCTCCAACCCCTCCAGTCTGAGAGAGCTGGACCTGAGCTACAACCATCCAGGAGAGGCAGGAGAGAAGCTGCTGTCTGCTGGAGTGGAGAGTCCAGGCTGGAGACTGGACACTCTCAGGTAAGGACACAACTACAGAGTGGACACTCAGGTGTGGACAGACTCCCTGTGGGTCAAAGGGAAAAACTCTGTCTCCAAATAATCAATAACGTGCTGCTGTGTGTGTGTGTGTGTGTGTGTGTGTGTGTGTGTGTGTGCGTGCGTGCGTGCGTGCGTGCGTGCGTGCGTGCGTGCGTGCGTGCGTGCGTGCGTGCGTGCGTGCGTGCGTGCGTGTCTTGCTGCAGGATGGATCATGGTGGACAGCAGAGGATCAAAGCTGGTCTGAGTAAATGTAAGTTTGATGTGACTTTGATTCCTCAGACCAAAGCTCTGGAATCTATCTTCTTCCAGATCCAAATAATGCAGAGATACTTTAGTGCAGTGGTTCCCAAACTTTTTCTACAGCGCCCCCTTTAGTAGATAAGAATATTTCCTTGTCTTTGCACTAATGACAGCTTCATCCCCACATCTTCTCAGTGACTGCTGTGGGCTCGCTTTGTGCTGCAGATCTTTTCTAATCGGGGTTGCAGCTGTCAGACTGACACTCTTAGTTCAGTTTCAATGTCCAGCTTCCACCTGGATTTGGTTTTGATTGAGGCTCACATAGGTAGGATGTGGCAAAAGGAAGGAGTGTGGCCATGGCTCTCCTACCTAGCAGAGGGGAATCGCTCATTCTCTATAATAATGAGTTAAATCCCTCACAACTGGGCTTCTAATGCTAATCTAGCGGCTAGCCAAGCTTACGACTCCCATGTGTCAGAGCTGATGTGTGAGTAGTGCAGTAGTGAATAAATGAGTGAATAATAAAGGCAGCAGCTGTGTTTGATGATAAACTGCTGCTGTTTGTGTCTTTTTCTGTCCATCAGATGTTTGTGAACTGAAACTGGACCCAAACACAGCGAGCAGATACCTCAAACTGTCTGACAACAACAGGAAGGTGACATATGTGGAAGAGGAGCAGCCACATCCTGATCATCCAGAGAGGTTTGATCCCTGGGCTCAGCTGCTGAGTAGAAATGTTCTGACTGGTCGCTGTTACTGGGAGGTGGAGTGGAGAGGAGACGTTAATATATCAGTGAGTTACAGAGGAATCAGGAGGAAAGGAGACGGAGGAGACAGCGTGTTTGGAGGAAGTAATAATCAGTCCTGGAGTCTGAACTGCTCTGATCATGATGGTTACTCTGTCAGTCACAATACCAGAGACACGTCCCTCAGTGTCCCTGTGTCCTCCTCTGTCCCCCACAGAGTAGGAGTGTATGTGGACTGTCCTGCTGGCACTCTGTCCTTCTACAGCGTCTCTCACACACTGATCCACCTCCACACCTTCATCACCACATTCACTCAACCTCTCTATGCTGGGTTTGGGTTCAGGTGGTTCTGGGGGGTCAGGGGGTCACATGGTTCATCAGTGACTGTTTGATCTGTAGGACACACACACAATCACTCTCTCTCACACATATACACTCTAAGACACACAAGTTCTAAACTCCGGAAGAAATCCCAACTCTTGATACATGAACATGACAGTAGCATATACCCTTTAAAGTACTACGTACCACTATGTTACCACTATGTCCATATGTACAGTACGTACCACCCACTATATAGCACACTTACCTCATTATGAAGATACGATTGCATGCAGACGTCTGGCATCACGTGTGTGCTGTATCCCTGTGAAATGTTAGGAAAAAAAACACTTTACTGCAAAGTAAAAATAAAGAGAATTTCTGAGTCCCTTTAAATTCTTTGGAGTCTAAAGTCATTTGGACACTTTGGGCTGTGATTGACGACTTGAAGCTGTTTTGATGATGATGTCATGTACAGCAAAGTGTTTAGCAGTAAAAATCTCTTCTTTCATCAGATTTGTTCTTGATGCTTTTTCTCTCCACAAACCACAAACTCAGCAAAAAGTCTGAGAATAGATTTGTTGCTCTTCAGACATATTTACAGATGGAGTTCAGATGTTTGACATGTTCTGCTGGATCCTGTCTTAAATGCATCATCCTCATTTACTGACAGAGGCCTTAGAAGGAGCAGGAGGAGGAGAAGAATGAAGATGAGGATGATGATGGTTTAGACCTCAGTGGAGAATCATAAGTGTAGAATATATTCAGCTAAAGAGATCAAATACAGAAATCAGCAACAATCAAACAGCTGTGCAGGACTAAATGTTGAATGAAGCGTTTTGTAGTTTTCATTTGGTGTCAGAGTGAAAATAGATTCTGCAGCTCAGTGCGAAGCTCAGATTCCACTTAAGAACTTCTGCTTTCAGACCTCCTGGACCCCAGCAGACTTTAATACAACTATTACACAAACTCAACACTGCAGCATACTGGACTGATATTATACTGCACTGTGTTTTATTACACTGCTATATTATATGTTAATGTTGATATGTTATATTATACTGTTATATTAAACTTTAGCAGTCAAACTAAACTAACAGCGAAGTGTAATTGGACAAAGACAGGAACAACTCTGGCCCCCGCTGACTCCACAAACTTGACATAAGAAGCAGCGATGTACGAACTCAGACTCAGCCGAGGGTTCATTTCCTGAGTCAGAACACCTTAGAAGAGAGAAACAAAGATAACTTCCACATGTTTCAGTGAGTTGGAGGGGCAGCTGCCATGTTAGCTAAGTGGGGGATCTTAACACTTTGCGTTAGCTTGAGCCGCGTGTTTGTGCCTTCAAGATTAAAAACTAAACTTTTTCTTTTACCAATAATCGGCCTCTCGTTTCTCTGCGCAGAAGAAACAAACAGCAAACACGAAACGAACGTGGCAAACTTCAACAACATGACGTCACGTTTGACTGGCACAAACTTCACCCGGAAAGACGACAAACACAAAACTACTGCTAAGCTAGTGAGAACAGGTATAGCACTTCCGCCGGGTTACTTCACAATAAAAGCACATTATTTACACTACATTTAGAGTCCTACTCACACCAAGTTAAATCAAACAATACTACGAATATACGTATAATTTCTTTCTTTTTTTAAAGACCACAACAGACACCTGTGTATTTATATGTATCAACCATTAGACCTGCACAGAGAGAAGAACAGAAGATGAAATCTGCAGGTCACTGGAGTTCATCCAAACATGCAGAGATCAAGGTACAAGCAGCTAAATGACCGGGCCACAACTTGTCACTCTGACTCAGACCCAGCAGCTTGCAGCACTATTCCAGCCCCCAAAAGAGAAACATGACAAGGTGACATTTGGATGAAGGAAGAGAGAGAAGCAGAAGAGAGAGGGACACAAAGAATCTTACAGCACTGCGTTGCAAACTTTGATGGCCCCATCGGAGAGAAGCGTGTACGTGGCCTGAACACACTTTCCTTTTTCAAATACAGCAGGAAGTTTCTGAGCTTCATACCAGGTTCCCGTGTACTAGAGACAGAAATCACAAGTTATAGGTGAGCCTCTGGAAATCACTTATTAATCCACCCAGTCATCAACAACATTTGCTTTTCCAACCTGACTGATAAAAAGTCGAATTTCTCCCAAACTGGAACATTTTCAAGGAAGTAGCAGAAAAGTACAGCATCAAAGAAAGTCTTCCTCCGTTTACCTCTGCACCTCACAGATGAACAGAAGCATCATTTCCCTTTACCTGTGTGATGTCAAAGTCCCTCTGGACAGACGGACCAGGACATTCCCCCAGGTGGACAGACAGACCGACCATCAGCAGCTGCAGCAGCCAGGAGAAGCAGGAGCAGGACCTTCACACCAAATGAACCTTTGAGGGAAGATCTTGTTGTATGTGCTGCATGTGCGCTGTATTACTGAATGGAACAGACCAACAGGACCTGGAATGTCTCCATATCCATGTCGCCAGCAAAAACCCTCACAAAAACATCTTAGCACCTTAGAACAGAGGAGTTCAAGTTAGAGAAGAGCACATGACAACCTTTAACACTCTGGACGCCATCGCTTCACGAAGAGTATGAGACTGGACTGGACTGACACACACACACACACACACACACATCTCGCTGTGCATTAGGACTTTATTTCAATCATAGTTTATCACTTATAAATCAGGTTTAACAGAAAAAAAACCACACATGTGAATTCTGTCCACTAGATGAAGCTAAGCGACTCACACACACAAACACACACACATAGACACATGCACACACGCACACCCATCAACACGCACGCACGCACGCAGGCACACACACACACAAAGATACACACACAAAAACTCACACACACAGGCACAAGGACACACACACATTGAATTACGAGACCAAATAAGGCCCCAGAGACCTCTCACTGTATGTCAGGACTTTATTTCTATTATTATTTAGCTCTGTTACTGATTGAAATGAAGTTCAACAGAACACACCCCACTTCTACGGTCTGTACACTAGATGGTGCTAAGCGACTCTCTCTCACACACACGCACGTACTGTCAAAACAGAAAGAAAGAGCAGCCGAAGACGTGACGCAGCGTGAGATTGAGTTTGATTCGATGATTTTATGGATCGTAGTTTGTTTTTCATACGTGTATATAGAATGATGGGATGGTCTCGGTCAACTGCAGGTACAGAGCAGCGCGCGATAAGATGAGTGACAGCTGGGGGACAAAAGCAGCATTTCGATGCATTTTAACAATTGTGACAGAATAAAGGCAGAATGCAGAATTTGCAGAATGGAGCTGTCAGGTGCACAAAAAACCTTCACAGACATGAGAACTGTGCATCCAACAGGTCAGTTGGAAGAAAAAAGAAGCTCCACCCAGGCCCTCAATCCAGCGTGTGTTCTTCCAAACAGAAAAACACTCATTCCAAATCTGTATGACAGAGAATGTGCTTCACTGCAAGAATATTCCAAAACTATTTTACTTTCTCATGAAAACAGCAGCACACTCTCTGTCATCTCACTAATATCAGAACAGACTGAATGCAGGTTCTGAAGTACAGATAAAGACAGGGAATTCCCTGAATTACAGGGAATGTGAAGGGAAATTGTGACAGTGATATGTAATTACATTGTTTTGCTTTCTATGAGATTAATATGATGTGAATTCATTAGTGTGAGCTTGACACCGGAAATGTATACAGAAAAAAAGAAGCTTATGTTGCTGAATTGAAGTGCATTTTGATACAAAATGTGAGTGTTGAATGTTGGATATCAACATTTTGTAAATGTTTACACAAAAGACGCTTATCCAGCTGGTTTGGGTGGAGAATCAGCCATGTGGATGAATGTAACTAATAATAGTAGTTCTCGGACACTTTTATTTTGTCAAAGTAGCTCTCCAAGGCAAAAAGGTTGGAGACCCCTGGTTTAACTGGAGTCACACAATACTTTTTCTATCATTGTTTATCACTTATAAATCAGGTTTAACAGAAAAAAACCACAGTGAATTCTTTCCACTAGATAGAGCTAAGCGACTCACACACACAAACACAAATACACACACACAAACACACACAGACACAGACAAAAAGACGCGCGCACACACACACAGGCACAAGGATACACACACATTGAATTACGAGACCTCTAACTGTATGTCAGGACTTTATTTCTATTATTATTTATCTCTTTTACTTATTTAAATGAAGTTCAACGGAACAAACCACACTACAATCTGTCCACTAGATGGTGCTAAGCGACTCTCTCTCTCTCTCTCTCTGAAACACACACACACACACACACACACACACACACACACACACACACACACACACACACACACACACACACAGGCGTACTGTCAAAACAGAAAGTGAAACTTTGGTTCAGACGGGGAAGAGCAGCAGAGGAAGACGTGACGCAGCGTGAGTTTGAGTTTGATTCGATGATTTTATTGATCATAGTTTGTATGAGTGTGTGTGTGTACCTTAATGCTCCCTCTGGTTTCATGTGTATTGTAGAGTTTCTGTATTTGTTCTCTTTATACCAGGGGTGGGGAACCTTTTTCCTATCGCGGGCCATTTTGTTTGCCATGTTGCCAAATTTCGGGCGCGCTTCGAAATTTGCGGAGCGATCTGCCGGTCGCCGAATTGCGGCCGGATCCGCTCGCGGGCCGGACCAAACGGCCTTGGAGGTTCCCCACCTCTGCTTTATACACTCCTGCACATTGTTGTGTCTCTGTATGAAAGCTGATATACAAATAAATCTTATCGTTATTGTGTGTGTGTGTGTGTGCGTTTTTTCCCTCTCTGTAGTGTAGTGAAGATGAGTGTTTGTGGTGATGAAGATGAGGGACCTCCAGACTTCAGTCATGAACCTGGACCCTCACACACACAGTAAGGGGAGGGGAGGGAGGGGCTGAGTGGAGTGAGAGAGACAAAGAGACAGAGGAAGACACACAGGGAGAGAGACAGAAAATATCTGATGTAATGTCGTCTGTATCAAAACACAAACTTCCTATATTTAGCCTTTAGCCCCTCTTAGCTGACAGCGTTTTACTTCCTTTTCAATATAATGTAATATATATATATAATATAATGTGGGAGGCAGTGGCTCAGTGGGTAGAGCCTCCGCTTGGGAACCTGAGGGTTGCCGGTTCGAGCCCCTGCCGAGGTGCCCCTGAGCAAGGCACCGAACCCTCAATTGCTCCCCCCTCTGCGAAGGGTGGTAATGTAATGTAAGTCGCTTTGGATAAAAGCGTCAGCCAAATGATCGTAATGTAATGTAATGTATAAAAGAGTGAATCCTTCATAAGGGTGTAGATGAGTTTAACTGGAGTCACAAACTGAACAGAAATGTACCAACAAACCACTGAACACACAAGACGCACACACATAGCATGGTAACTTATCTGCTTCAATCCTCTGTTGTGTTGTCAATGCTGTGTTTATACAGTTCACCAGCAGAGGGCAGACTCTCCTGTACCCAGCTGTGTGTCCATGAAGAGTGACCTCTGAACTTCAGTGATGGACAGAAGTCTGCTGAAGGAAGGTGTGAGAGAGAGAGAGAGAGAGAGAGACAGAGAGAGAGAGGGAGAGAGAAAGAGAGAAAGAAAATATCTGATGTAATAACGTTGGTATCAAAACACAAACTTCCTGTATTTTGCCTTTAGCTGACGCCGTTTTACTTTAACAAACCACTGAACACATTTAAAGACAAATCTGCTCCTTTAGAGAAAAATGCTACTATGACACGCGCACGCGCGCACACACACACACACACACACACACACACACACACACACACACACACACCGAGAGACAGCATGGTAACTTATCTGCTTCAATCCTCTGTTGTGTTGTCAATGCTGTGTTTATAGAGTTCACCAGCAGAGGGCAGACTCTCCTGTACCCAGCTGTGTGTCCATGAAGAGCCACCGGTCCATGAGTCTTCCGCTGAACTTCAGTGATGGACAGAAGTCTGCTGAAGGAAGGTCAGAGGTTAAAGCAGATCACTGTGATATCATCAGTGTAGTTTTGTAGTAGAAGACATCTCAAAGGACAGGTCTTCTTGAATGAAGGACACGTCTCTGTCCACCTGAGTGTTTGGATCAGAGCCTCAGAAGTTGAGCTGATGAGCTGAAGATTGATTCCAGGATCCTGTGATGCTCTGAGCTGCTTTGAGGGACCAGCAGACAGCAGCGTTTCCTGTTGCCTCAAACAGACAGACAGACATCACCATGACAACCTGTGCCTGTGTGTGTTTGCAGACTTCATGTTTCCTGATTTCTCCACAGAGTTCACCTGAAGAAGTCAGAGGTTTCCAGTGGTGTGTGTGTCCAGCAGCATCCAGCAGACCTGGACTCCATATTTACGGTGTGTAAATGTCCAGGCTCCGCCCACTTCCATATGGACGATGTCACCGGGTGGAGAATCTATTCCACAGAGAGATAAGAGATGTTTGACCAGAGCACTTGGTTCATTTAGTTTGACCAGTGAGAGTTCACTGGGAACCTAGTGTGAAGCATCACAACTGTTGCTATGGTTACCTGCATCTTCATCAAGCAGGAGTATTAGAACGCTGGTCAGCTGCATGTTGCCAACATATAGACTGTAAACACACACCTGACAGCCAATCAGGAAGCAGGATCTTCTGTCTCCCTGCTATAAACTCACGTCTGACTCTTTCAGCTGCTGGAGGAGAACATTGTCAGGTTTGTGAAGGACGAGCTGAAGAGCGTCCAGAAGGTTCTGACCGCAGACTACCCACAATGCTTAGAGAGG
This sequence comes from Genypterus blacodes, assembly GCF_046128005.1. NCBI lineage: Eukaryota > Metazoa > Chordata > Actinopteri > Ophidiiformes > Ophidiidae > Genypterus > Genypterus blacodes. Next base: position 162,813 of record NW_027467017.1, on the reverse strand, counting down.
CCGAGCGAGGACCCAGAGCAGAGGAGCGACAGAGAGGCGTTGGTGAAGCTCACAGTGAACTTCCTGAGGAGAATGAAGCAGGAGGAGCTGGCTGACTCTCTGCACAGCAGTAAGACCATTGAACAGCTTGAACATGATAAGGAAAGAGGAAACAGGACTAAAGCTTCACACTTACACTTAGAGCAGCTAATCACTCTCCTGCACAAAGAGACTGTGTTCACCTCCTGTTTATCAGCACTTTAGTCACATTCAAAGGCTCACCAACAGAAGTGTGTTTTTAGTGGGGATTTAAAGATCACAAGAGAGTTTGTCTCTTTGACTGGGGCAGGAAGTGGATTCCAAAGAAAAGGAGATCTGCTCTTGGTTGTTGGGATAGTGAGCAGGCCTGCTGAGATCTTAGAACAGGTGCAGGAACATCAGGGGTTAGAAGGTTAAAAGGTGTTCTATTATACTGCTCTAGTCACAAAGCTTTCTACTCCTAAATGCTTTATTACGCTGTAGTTTTCTTTTCTTCTCCGTGTTTCCCTCCTCTGACTGTTGTCTCTTCATCAGGAAGTTTTGGTCCACCCATAACACTCCAACGTAAACTGAAGTCTAAGCTGAAGCAGAAGTTCCAGAGTGTGTGTGAGGGGGTCGCTAAAGCAGGAAAGCAAACCCCTCTGAATGAGATCTACACAGAGCTCTACATCACAGAGGGAGGGGCTGGAGGGGTCAACCATGAACATGAGGTCACACACATTGAAGCAGCATCCAGGAAAGCACAGAGAGCAGAAACAACAATCAGATGTGAAGACATCTTTAAAGCCTCACCTGGAAGAGATCAGCCAATCAGAACACTGATGACAAAGGGCGTGGCTGGCATCGGGAAAACCCTCTTAACACAGAAGTTCACTCTGGACTGGGCTGAAGGCAAAGCCCACCAGAACATCCAGCTCACATTTCCATTCACCTTCAGAGAGCTGAATGTGCTGAGAGGGAGAAAGTTCAGCTTGGTGGAGCTTCTTCATCACTTCTTTACTGAAACCAAAGAAGCAGGAATCTTCAGCTTTGAAGACTTCCGGGTCGTCTTCATCCTGGACGGTCTGGATGAGTGTCGACTTCCTCTGGACTTCCACAAAGGTGAGAGCCTGACCGATGTTAGAGAGTCCACCTCAGTGGATGTTCTGCTGATAAACCTCATCAGGGGGAACCTGCTTCCATCTGCTGGCCTCTGGATCACCACAAGACCTGCGGCAGCCAATCAGATTCCTGCTGAGAGCGTGGACATGGTGACAGAGGTCAGAGGGTTCACTGACCCTCAGAAGGAGGAGTACTTCAGGAAGAGACTCAGAGATGATGAGCAGGCCAGCAGCATCATCTCCCACATCAAGACCTCACAAAGCCTCCACATCATGTGCCACATTCCGGTCTTCTGCTGGATCTCTGCCACAGTTCTGGAGGACATGATGAAGACCAGGGAGAGAGGAGAGCTGCCCAAGACCCTGACTGAGATGTACATCCACTTCCTGGTGGTTCAGACCAAAGTGAAGAACATCAAGTATGATGGAGGAGCAGAGACAGATCCACTCTGGAATACAGAGAGCAGGAAGATGATGGAGTCTCTGGGAAAACTGGCTTTTGATCAGCTGCAGAAAGGAAACCTGATCTTCTATGAGTCAGACCTGACAGAGTGTGGCATGGACATCACAGCAGCCTCAGTGTACTCAGGAGTGTTCACACAGGTCTTTAAAGAGGAGAGGGGACTGTACCAGGACCAGGTGTTCTGCTTCGTCCATCTGAGCGTCCAGGAGTTTCTGGCTGCTCTTTATGTCCATCTGACATTCATGAAGTCTGGAGTCAACCTGCTGTTAGAAGATCAACCAACCTCTCTGTGGTCCAAACTAAAAGGAGACAAACCTAAACTAACAAGTCTCCACCAGAGTGCTGTGGACGAGGCCTTACAGAGTCCAAATGGACACCTGGACTTGTTTCTTCGTTTCCTTTTGGGCCTTTCACTGAAGACCAATCAGACTCTCTTAAAGGGTCTCCTGAAAGAGACAGGAAGGAGCTCAGAGACCAACCAGGAAACAGTCCAGTACATCAAGGAGAAGATCAATCAGAAGGTCTCTGCAGAGAGAAGCATCAATCTGTTCCACTGTCTGAGTGAGCTGAAGGATCTTTCTCTAGTGAATGAGATCCAAGAGTACCTGAGCTCAGGAGATCTCTCCACAGCCAAACTGTTTCCTGGTCAGTGGTCTGCTCTGGTCTTCATCTTACTGTCATCAGAGGAAGATCTGGATGTGTTTGACCTGAAGAAATACTCTGCTTCAGAGGAGGCTCTTCTCAGGCTGCTGCCAGTGGTCAAAGCCTCCAGGAAAACTCTGTAAGTGTGGAGACACACAAAGATTTGGATCATTTTAGGGAACAGAAATTAAGTGTTCAACTTTTCATTTTCAGGCTGAGTGGCTGTAATCTGTCAGAGAGAAGCTGTGAAGCTCTGTCCTCAGTCCTCTGCTCCCAGTCCTCCAGTCTGAGAGACCTGGACCTGAGTAACAATGACCTGCAGGATTCAGGAGTGAAGCTGCTGTCTGCTGGACTGGAGAGTCCACACTGTCAGCTGGAGACTCTCAGGTCAGGACTCATTTGTTAGTGACCCTGCAGACTGTTTTTAGATCTTAGATGTGTGAATTTACTAACATGAATCTTTCTCCAGGCTCAGTGTCTGTAATCTATCAGAGAGAAGCTGTGAAGCTCTGTCCTCAGTCCTCTGCTCTCAGTCCTCCAGTCTGAGAGACCTGGACCTGAGTCACAATGACCTGCAGGACTCAGGAGTGAAGCTGCTGTCTGCTGGACTGGAGAGTCCTCACTGTCAGCTGGAGACTCTCAGGTCAGGACTCTGATCTTTGTGTCAGTGACCATTTAAATGTTCCTGCTAAAAAAGTCCTGATGCAAACATCACTGAGACCTTTCTGTTTCCTGTCCCATTTACACAATCTCTCTCTCTCTCTCTCTCTCTCTCTCTCTCTCTCTCTCCCTCCCTCTCTCCCTCCCTCCCTCCCTCTCTCTCTCCCTCCCTCTCTCTCTCCCCCTTTCTCAGGCTGTCAGGTTGTGTGATCACACAGGAAGGCTGTTCTTCTCTGGCCTCAGCTCTGAGCTCCAACCGCTCCAGTCTGAGAGACCTGGACCTGAGTAACAATGACCTGCAGGACTCAGGAGTGAAGCTGCTGTCTGCTGGACTGGAGAGTCCTCACTGTCAGCTGAAGACTCTCAGGTCAGGACTCTGCTCTTTGTGTCAGTGACCATTTAAATGTTCCTGCTAAAGAAGTCCTGATGCAAACATCACTGAGACCTTTCTGTTTCCTGGAGGAGATCCTTTCTGCTCCATGTTTGCATGTTTGCATGTTTGCATGTTGCATGTTTGTATGTTCTCCCCCTCTTCTCTCCCTCCCCCCTCTCTCTCTCTCTCTCTCTCACTCTCTCTCTCTCTCTCTCTCTCCCTCTCTCTCTCTCTCCCTCCCCCCTCTCTCTCTGTCTCTCTCCCCCCCTTTTCTCTCTCTCTCTCTCTCTCAGGCTGTCAGGTTGTATGATCACACAGGAAGGCTGTGCTTCTCTGGCCTCAGCTCTGAGCTCCAACCCCTCCAGTCTGAGAGAGCTGGACCTGAGCTACAACCATCCAGGAGAGGCAGGAGAGAAGCTGCTGTCTGCTGGAGTGGAGAGTCCAGGCTGGAGACTGGACACTCTCAGGTAAGGACACAACTACAGAGTGGACACTCAGGTGTGGACAGACTCCCTGTGGGTTGAAGGGAAAAACTCTGTCTCCAAATCAATAATCAATAACGTGCTGCTGCTGTGTGTGCGCGCGTGCGTGCGTGCCTGCCTGCCTGCCTGCCTGCCTGCCTGCCTGCCTGCCTGCCTGCCTGCCTGCGTGCGTGCGTGCCTGCGTGCGTGTGTGTGTGTTTGTGTGTGTGTGCGTGTGTGTGTCTCTTCCTGCAGGATGGATCATGGTGGACAGCAGAGGATCAAAGCTGGTCTGAGTAAATGTAAGTTTGATGTGACTTTGATTCCTCAGACCAAAGCTCTGGAATCTATCTTGTTCCAGATCCAAATAATGCAGAGATACTTTAGTGCAGCGCCCCCTTTAGTAGATAAGAATATTTCCTTGTCTTTGCACTAATGACAGCTTCATCCCCACATCTTCTCAGTGACTGCTGTGGGCTCGCTTTGTGCTGCAGATCTTTTCTAATCGGGGTTGCAGCTGTCAGACTGACACTCTTAGTTCAGTTTCAATGTCCAACTTCCACCTGGATTTGGTTTTGATTGAGGCTCACATAGGTAGGATGTGGCAAGAGGAAGGAGTGTGGCCATGGCTCTCCTACCTAGCAGAGGGGAATCGCTCATTCTCTATAATAATGAGTTAAATCCCTCACAACTGGGCTTCTAATGCTAAACTAGCGGCTAGCCAAGCTAACGACTCCCATGTGTCAGAGCTGATGTGTGAGTAGTGCAGTAGTGAATAAATGAGTGAATAATAAAGGCAGCAGCTGTGTTTGATGATAAACTGCTGCTGTTTGTGTCTTTTTCTGTCCATCAGATGTTTGTGAACTGAAACTGGACCCAAACACAGCGAGCAGAAAACTCAAACTGTCTGACAACAACAGGAAGGTGACATATGTGGAAGAGAAGCAGCCACATCCTGATCATCCAGAGAGGTTTGATCTCTGGCCTCAGCTGCTGAGTAGAAATGTTCTGACTGGTCGTTGTTACTGGGAGGTGGAGTGGAGAGGAGAAGTTCATATATCAGTGAGTTACAGAGGAATCAGGAGGAAAGGAGACGGAGCAGACAGCGTGTTTGGAGGAAGTAATAATCAGTCCTGGAGTCTGAACTGCTCTGATCATGATGGTTACTTTGTCAGTCACAATACCAGAGACACGTCCCTCCGTGTCCCTGTCTCCTCCTCTGTCCCCCACAGAGTAGGAGTGTATGTGGACTGTCCTGCTGGCACTCTGTCCTTCTACAGCGTCTCTCACACACTGATCCACCTCCACACCTTCACCACCACATTCACTCAACCTCTCTATGCTGGGTTTGGGTTCAGGTGGTTCTGGAGGGTCAGGGGGTCACATGGTTCATCAGTGACTGTTTGATCTGTAGGACACACACACAATCACTCTCTCTCACACATATACACTCTCATACACACAAGTTCTGAACTCTGGAAGAAATCCCAACTCTTGATACATGAACATGACAGTAGAATACACCCTTTAAAGTACTACGTACCACTATGTGACCACTATGTCCATATGTACAGTACGTACCACCCACTATATAGCACACTTACCTCATTATGAAGATACCACAATTGCATGCAGACGTCTATTACATTACATTACATTACGATCATTTGGCAGACGCTTTATCCAAAGCGACTTACATTACATTACCACCCTTCGCAGAGAGGGGAGCAATTGAGGGTTCGGTGCCTTCCTCAGGGGCACCTCGGCAGGGGCTAGAACCGGCGACCCTCCGGTTCCCAAGCGGAAGCTCTACCCACTGAGCCACTGCCTCCCTGCAGCATCACGTGTGTGCCGTATCCCTGTGAAATGTTAGGAAAAAAAACACTTTACTGCAAAGTAAAAATAAAGAGAATTTCTAAATCCCTTTGAATTCTTTGGAGTCTAAAGTCATTTGGACACTTTGGGCTTTGATTGACGACTTGAAGCTGTTTTGATGATGATGTCATGTACAGCAAAGTGTTTAGCAGTAAAAATCTCTTCTTTCATCAGATTTGTTCTTGATGCTTTTTCTCTCCACAAACCACAAACTCAGCAAAAAGTCTGAGAATAGATTTGTTGCTCTTCAGACATATTTACAGATGGAGTTCAGATGTTTGACATGTTCTGCTGGATCCTGTCCCAAATGCATCATCCTCATTTACTGACAGAGGCCCGAGGAGGAGGATGAAGATGAGGATGATGATGGTTTAGACCTCAGTGGAGAATCATTAGTGCAGAATATATTCAGCTTAAGAGATCAAATACAGAAATCAGCAACAATCAAACAGCTGTGCAGGACTAAATATTGAATGAAGAGAGAGAGGGGGGAGAGAGAGAGAGTAAGGGGGAGAGGGGAGTGAGCGAGAGGGGGGAGAGAGAGGGGGGAAAGAAAGATGGGGGGCAAAGAGAGGGGAAGAGAGAGACAGACAGAGAGGGGAGGGAGCGAGAGAGACGGGGGGGGGGGGGGGGGGGCAGAGGGGAGATATTTCCTCCGAGACAGAAGTTGATGCTCAGTCACTTAGGGGTTAATCCCCTCACCTTTTCCAGCAGCAGAAGAACGCACAGGAAACTTGGTCATCCTTTGGAAGTTGCCAGCATTATTTTCACCGTAAATATTTAAATGGGGCAGCTTTTTGTCTTAATTGCCAAATAAAGCAAATACTTTTTAGATCAGGGCCCGCAAGGCCGTTTGGTCTGGCCGGCGAGCAGGTCCGGCGATTCGATCCAAACTGTTGAATTGTCAGTACAGGATGATCTTAGCTCCTTAAGGCATACAGCAACTACACACTGTAGATCAAGAACAACCTCAGGCGACCTTTTGACCGCGGTCTGATGTCTGTTCTTCAGAGACGGAGACGTTTCACCTGAATGGACCTCCGACACTTTCACAAACTCAAGGGAATACGTCATGAAGCACACCTCTACTCTCCCTGCCAGTGATTTGAGTGCTTCTCACACACACACACACACACACACACACACACACTTAGTTTGTGGTTGATCTGTAACATTTCCCAGCTGCTTCATGGTGACGTCTCCTTGAAATGCATCGGGGTTTAGAATGAAACAGCAGAAAGGTGTTTGTACATTTATCAGGAACAAAAGACACTTTAGACCCACACAGCTTCTTAAATGAAAAGTAAAATTTATTATTCCTGAACCACAAAATAGACTTCTTTGGTTGTACAAATTCACTAGTTACAGTCTTGTATGAGCTCTAACACTCCACCCTCCGCTCAGCCCCCAAGAAAACAAGAGAAAGAGAAAAAGAAAAGACAATGTTGAAAATGTAGAGAATCCCACCTGGAAAAACATTGATCTACTCAAAGCTGAAACAAAAACAAGATCTCAGCCGTTCCCCGATGTTGTCAAACCGACGGAGCTTCAGTCGGCGAGAGGCAGGAATGAAGAGCCGAGGTTAGACCGACACAAAGCCGGCCCGACGCCACGCTGACAGCCAAGCCCACGTCTGGATGAGATGTAATGGGTTCAATCCATCCGTGAGCCGCCACACGTCCCGTCGCCGAGCCCGTCGCCGAGCCCGTCACCGAGCCCGTCACCGAGCCCGTCGGGGGTCCAGGTGGAGTCCAGGTGGAGACCGGCTCGGCTTCACCCCCACACCGGCCTTCCTCTCGGGATTTGTCCGTTATTCACACAGCAATGAATGATTTTCAGATTTTCAGCGGCACCAGATTGAAATGAACCCTAGACGACAGAAGAAACACCTGCTACCTTCACGTCACCATGGAAACCCTCCGGATAATGAACAGATTCACAACATTAAAAACTAAACAGAGGGCAGGGAAGGTACCGTTACTAAGAGATAGAGCTCAAATGTTCCCAAACATGAATATCTCCTTTCTGCTGCCTCCAGTGGAATCATTGTCAACAAAGGGAACGGAACAAAGTGGCCAATCAGGAGCCGGCAGTCCTCTTCCCACGGTATTTCTGCAACTACCTCCCGTGTGTCCGTGGCCTTGAAAAGCCGCTGCTGCTTTCAAAAGTGTTCAACCATGGAGAATATGACCGTGTGCCATTCAAACTGCACTGTGGATGAACTCCTTGAGAAGAGAAGTGATGTCATTTGTACACAAAGGGATGTGGGGGCGGCGGCCTCGGGTTTGAGTCAAAGGATTTAAAAACAAACAAACAAACAATAAATTACTTCAGATATAAGTTCCTAAAAAGCTGATCAGTGGCAGTGCAAACCCAAATGTAGTGTTTCTTCAATGTGACTGCAGGTAGCAGAATGTCCCTCCTCCTCCTCCTCCTCCTCCTCCTCCATATTTACACACTTCTATCTGCCCGAGTGGTCAAAGAAAACAAAGACAAACTAAACAAGACATTTTACAATCTATTCACCGAGAGACGGGGAAAAATAGAATTCAAGACGTTAGTAGAGCTACGGGCCGCTTCTTTTCCAGTTTGTCATTTTCTAAACAGCAGAATCCTGAAAGACTCCTCTTTCTCCTCTTCATCATCATCCAGCTTCTCATCACCAACGGACCAAGAAACAATACAAATACATGGGGTGTGTAAGTAGTAAGGCTAGCTATCCACACTAGCTCCGTTCCTGCGGGGACTGACGGCTGCTGGGTAAACGTCTCCACGGCAACTGGCCCACGCGTAAAGGCCAGACTGGCACGCGACGTGTGACTAAGTGTGTGTTTCTATCAGCTTCATCGTCTCTGCAGTGGTTACATATGGAGAAGAACTCTCAATCTACTGACGCTGTGTGTGTGTGTGTGTGTGTGTGTGTGTGTGTGTGTGTGTGTGTGTGTCAGCTCTCCACAGTGTATGTACATGTGCTCTGCCTCTTTTCAGTGTGTGAGGTGTTACGTGGGCACGGCGGCCTCCAGGCTGCGGCGACCCTGCCTGAGTTTGCGCTTGTTGCTGTACAGAGCCATCTCCTCCAGGGCCGAGGTGGCCGGCAGCGCCGCGGGAACTCCAGCGTCGGGGCCTAGACGGTGACAAAACACACAGGGGGGTCAGGGGTCAGGGGTCAGGTTAACGGCACACGGCTGCTGAGGCTTCAGCTCCGCTCAGAGGAGAGGAAGGAGCAGGAAAGCAGACGGAAGACTCCTGGTGAGGAACTGTTCAAGGGGCAGTTTGGAATTTGACATCTTGTGCTCTGCAGACGAGCTGCTCCAAAGCTCCGAACACACTGAGTGACAGGCTGCTTGATGTCTGGAGACGTTTCACCTGAATCGACCTCTGACACTTTCACAAACTCAAGGGAATACGACATGAAGCTCCCTTACACACACACACACACACACACACACACACACACACACACACACACACACACACACACACACACACACACACACACACACACACACACACACACACACACACACACACACACACACACACACACACACACACACACACACACACACACACACACACACACACACTTTGTGGTTGATCTCTAACATTTCCCAGCTGCTTCATGGTGACGTTTCCTGTCAGCAGCTTTACGGCCCGCTGACGTCGTTCCGGGCTGGACTGCACTGTAGCGCCGCGTCCGCAGGCCTCAGGCGACCGGCTGCACCGAGCTATGACGTCATAATCAGAGGTTTCACTCTAACTTTAGGGCGGAGCTAAGCGTAGCCTCCAGGAGACGACGGGTCAGACAAGGCTCTACGGCGCCGCTACAACGCAGAGAAGGCGAGGCCCCACAGTGAGAGCAGCGTCAGAGTCACGCAACGGCTACAGCTCTGGATTTTCAGGGAATGAGCGCCCGAGCGAAGTCACACACACACACACACACCCCCACCCCCACACCCCCACACACACACACCCCCACACACACACACACGTTCATTCCCTGAAAGTCACTCAAAGTCATTGGGTGAAATCTCACGGCGGATCACTTTGCGTCCCGAGGTGACTGAAGTCACGCCGGCCTCATCTTCCTCCTCTTTGGCGTGAACAGCAGCAGCGGCAGGCAAAGCTCACCCAGACCCCAGGAGCACACACACCAACCTACCACTACGCCTCAGGGGACCACACAGCCGGGCGGGGTTAGTCAGACGCACAAACCAACACCCCCTCCCCCCTCCCAGGGAAACACCAGCAGGTACTGCGGTGCGTTAAGGCACGCTCGCACGCAGCACACACTCATTCTAGAGAAGCTCACACAGAAACACATGCGCTGGTTGTGTGGATCCTACCAACCGGAGCTGCTTATCCCAGGTAGTTGCCTGAATCACAGGGAAACAAATCAGTGCAGCGTTGGCTGCGTTACTCCGCCGCGCTCAAACGGGCCCGGTCCAAAAGTGAGACAGCTCCTGTGCTACACACTCACCTGGGCTTGTGGAGCCGTCGTCCATAAACTGCATAGCCTCTGTGTCGGGGGACTGGAAGAGAGGAGGAGACCAGAGAGTCAACGAGGAGCCGGAGAGCGCCGGTCACCTGGGGAGCCCGGGGAGCCTCCCCCCGCCGCAGCGGCGAGGGTAGACTACCGGGGCGTCGCGCCGAAGCCACGAGAGCCAGAGACACCACACAACTACGGGCCGGACACTGAGACGCAGACCCGAGTGTTAAAAGGGAGAGGAGGGGAAGTTTAGACGGTCGGTTCTGGGGATCGGCACGAGGATCAGAACCGACGAGAGTCACCGAGGACAGACAAGCAAGCAGGAGGAGGTGTGGATGTTTGTCGGTCTGCATCACTGTGAAGCTTAGAAGAACATCTGAGCCCCTTTCACACACGGCCGTGCTCAGGAGAAGTTCCTGCTCCTCTCAGCCTCCACAGCTGTGAGAACAGGGAACTGAGCGCGTCAACGACCCGTTTCTCCCGCCGTACCTAAGATTCACTGATGAAGCTGCTCCGTACTCAAAGAAATTAGAGCAATTATAAGTAAATGATTCTATTCTGCTTTGTTGTTTCTGAAGCGTGTGCGGTTTGAGTGAGCACACGCTCAGCTGCGAGTGTGAGAGCGGAGGAACATTCCCTGGACGCGTGTGTGGAAGGGGGCTTCGTCCGTTCATGTGCAGGAAAGAGGAACGATGCAGACGCTGGCGTTCCCCCCCCCACGTCACTGAAGCTCCACCCACCACAGAGGCACAGCACAGCTACAAAACCACGCATGACCTCATACCGCAGCCGGTAAGGCCGTGCCCCCCCCCCGCCCCGCCCCCAGCCAGCCATCCGGGTTCGGGAAGAGACATGGAGACTCGTGGGCGGAGACACGACAGATGGAGGAGGAGGAGGAGAATGTGAGAGGGGATGAGATGCAAAGGGAAGTGGCCATTTTGGAAGGTGGGATCCAAGTATGAGAGTTAATATCACAGGGGGGGAGGAGGGGGAGGGGCTCAGGGTGGATTGTGTGTTTTAGAGGCGGAGTCTTCCCTCTGATAGATCGACACGTACAGGAGAGTTAGTGAGCCACACCATCGCAGAGCAGGAAGCACCGATACATCAGTGAGCCAAAACCCTACGCCTCCAGATTTACAGAGAAACTACAGGGAGGTGGGGGGGAGGAGGGAAGGGGGCGGGGCCTGGGAGCTCAGCATGCAGCCAATACCTGGATGTCGTATACGGGTTTGGAAGAAGGAATGGCAGCAAACTGTCGGTAGTCAAACTTCTTTGACGACAGGGACTAGAAGGATAGGAATGAACAGAGGGCGAGGGAGGGAGGGAGGGAGGGAGGGAGGGGGCAGGATACAGAGAGGAGACAGGGATGAGGAAATGGAAAAGGGAGAGAGGTAGGAGGCAAAAAGGCTAGAGGGTGACTGGAGCGGCCAGCTGTGACATGAGGTCAGGTCAGCCAGTGACGATGAGGAGGATGGTGGATTAATGCTGCTAGTGATGATGATGATGAAGCAAATCTGTGGTTAATGAATGAAAGCTGCTGCTGCTTCAGGGGGAAGTCGGTGTTACAACGTCTCACAACAAATATTTGAAGTTCATCCAACCGACACACACAGTTTGAGCCTGACGGTGCTGAAGGTGAGGGGAGAGGATGCAGTACTCACCAGCCTGCCGGGGGAGGTCAACCCTCGAGGACTGAGCTCTGTCACACACACACATGAAGGGAGAGGTCAGCACACACACACACACACACACACACAGTTCCAGTGAGGTGAGGTGTGTTGAGCGAGTAGAGACGTACCTTCCAGAGGGGTGGGAGAGGGGGTGGGGGCCGGCGAGGGCGACTCTGCCAGCTGGTCCAGCGCTCCACGCTTCTTTCCGTCTCGGGACTTTGCGATGACCATCTGAGCTTTCAGGGCGTCCTGCTCCAGAGACTTCATCCTACAAAACAAGCGCTCACAATCAGACGGAGGTAGAGAGAGAGAGAGAGAGAGACTAGCAGAGCCCCCCACAGAGCCAGGGGGGGGGGCAGTAACTGTCACACAGCTGGGCGCTCCTTGTCCTGGTTTGCTCTGGTTTGCTCTGGTTTGCTCTGGTTTGCTCTGGTACGCTGACCTCAGCTCTACTTCACACTACACAGGGTTGCATTCCAGGAGAAGGACGACCTACTGCTTAGTAGGCTTTACCCAGAGCTCACAGAGCTGTGTGTTAGTACAAAAACCATATCAAAATCAAGAGAAGATCACTGCACAAATGAAGAGCGCCGCAGTAAGGAGGGGAGAGGAGACAGGAAACAGAGGAGGCACCAAAGGAAGCGATGGATTCAGCAGAGACGTGCAGAAGCAAGGCAGCAGCAGAAAGGCGGCGGGAGCCGAGCGCTCGACCGGGCCCAAAGCAACCAACAGCACCCGGCACACCCCCCACCATGCCGTGCGTCTGGCCCTGGTGGCTGGGGCCGAGGAGCACACCTGAGCTGGGAGGCGGCAGAGGAGGAAGAAGAGGAGGCGGCGGGGGGCCGGGGGGCCTCAGCCGGGCCCTCAGACGCCCTCACACGGGCCTGGTAGAGCCTCTTAGCCAGGTCCTGCTCATACTGCTTAACATCGTCCTCCAGGCCATAGGGCCTGTGCCCCGCAGGGCCACAGAGAGGAGGAGGAGGAGGAGGAGGAGGGAAAAGGATGAAGCACACAGATATGAAGGAAAGAAAACACAGAAAAGGAGAAGAAATGCAAAGAATGGAAAGTAAAACACACAAACAGGAGAATAATCAGGAGTAATTAACACACACGCACACACACACACACACACACACACACACACACACACACACACACACACACACACACACACACACACACACACACACACACACACACACACACACACACACACACACACACACACACACACACACACACACACACACACACACACACACACACACACACACACACAGGTAGAGGGGCGACGCGCAAATCAGAATCCTCAGCTGGTCTTTATAATGACATCACAGGTAGGAATCATAGGTAAGCGTGTTTTAAATGAAGTAGAATCTCGTCACGCTGCAACACGGCTGTTCACTTACGCCGCAGGAGGTCAGAGGTCAAACCAAAGTGCTCTGAGCAGCTGACAGACAGAGAGAGGACGTGTTTACCGTGCTGCTCTCCACATGGCTCTCTTCTCCGCCTCCAGCGCTCGCTTCTCAGCAGGAGACAGGTCCTTGTCCGTGGCGACGGCCAGCTCGGGGCTCTGCATGCGGATCCTCTCCTGGTGACGGCGCTCTGCCTTGGCCGTGCGGATGGGGGCGGCCGACTCCCCGGGGTAAACAGGGACCAGACTGAGGAGACACGGGGGGGACAAGCAGTTAGCGACTAGCGGCGGCGCGCGGACGTGCTGGAGGTGCAGCGTTGGACGTTTGCTTTACCCGCTCATGGAGTTGGGCCGCTGCTCCAACCTGAAGCTGTCCTCCAGCGAGTTCCTCTGGGAGTCTCCTAACCCGTCCACTGAGGAGGGCCTGGATCACAACAACACCCAACATGAGCTTACATCCCTTCAGTCGCCGTCCGATCAGACCTCGCGTTTACGAGCGGTTGGCGAGGTCGGGAGGCAGCGCTGCGTTCTTACCCTGAGCTGCCGCAGTAGCTGGGCGGCGTGACGTTGTAGCTGGGCGGCGTAGAGCGGTGCTGAGACGGGGAGGACGCCGGCTCCACGTTGTACTCCACTCCGTCCAGTAACACCTTGCCGGATACCTTCATCTGCGCCACCTGCTTTGCCAGGTCCTCCTCCTCCTCGTCTTCGTCGTCCTCGTCCATCAGGTATTCCCTCGCCCGCTGCTCAAATTTCCTCTCTGAGCACAGAGAAGCACAGAGGAGGAGCCGGTGAGCAGAGCCGGGTCTCCTTTTAAAGCCAGATGGTGAAGGGAGGACGCTGTGGGAACTGACCTTCTTCCTCCCTCATTTTCTTGAGGTCGTCCTCTCCAACCAGGGAGACGCGAGCTTTGGGTTTTTCTGGCGTCTGCTGCTTCACGTCGATCTCAAAATACTTCTGTCTGTCCCTGAAAGAACGCTGCTCCGGGCTGTGCTTACCGCCAGGAGAGGGCGTCTGTGGGGTCACAACACAAATCAGTCAGAAGCTTAAAGTGCTGAGCTCTTGACAGCGGAGTGCGGCAAACAAGACAGCAGGAGCCACGACGCGTTCCCTTGTTTCCACAGTGGCGTTGCTGCGGCGATGCACCCAGAGAGCAGAGAACGATGCCAGAGGAGAAAAGAATCACCGACAGAAGAAATCAGCGCTCCAACCAGAACCCCGCACCATAAGCTCGTTCAAGGTGGCTTCGTTGGCACTCGCCGCGTTTCTGACAAACGCAGCGCGGCCGCCCCGCCCCGCCCCGCCCGCCGCCAAGCGTCGGGGGGGCCAAAGACACCACCACCGCTCAAGCCTCCAAGCTGCGGTCGGGGCAGCGGGTACCTGCAGATCCAGGGACGGCCTGGAGAGGCGAGGCACCGCGGCCAGGCTCAGGTACTCCCGGCGGTCAGATGAGAGAGGAGAGACTCTGCTAGTCAGATCCTGGCCTGCTCCCTCATGAGCCTCTATGACATCATCAAACACCTCGTTGTTCAGCTCAGGCTGAAAAGGCCACATAGTTTGTCACTGAATCCGTCCTACAGACACGTGTGTGTGTGTGTGTGTGGCTCAACATGTTCACTTACTTCTGGAGAAGACTGCATGGGGAAGAGATTGTTCCTCCCGCCGTAGAGGTCCTGTTGGGCCGAGGGAGAGGAGAGGAGAGGAGAGGAGAGCGTTAGTCAAGTAAAGGACCCGGTGGCAGTGACAAAGACACCGAGCAGGCAGGCTGGGATATCCAATACAAAGAGGGGATTGAATATTAGTACAGGAACCACACGTGAACGAACACCAGCATGACAGACGATGGCACCGGATTACAAAAACCAACAATGGGAGCATTCCACACATCACAGCACGTCACAGGGCCCCCCGACACGGCGCAGGCTCTGCTGGGACAGCCTGCTCCAGTCAGGAAGGGGAGGGGGCCACCAACCAACCGGCACAGCATGCTTTGTCGTTGTGACCCGGGCGAGTCCGGGCGGCGCGGGCCTACCTGCGGCGGCTCCAGCGCTGCCAGCGAGCGAGGCACGGCGGCAAACGCCTTGTACGCCTGCTTGACATTCATGGGGAACTCGTCGGGCGAGGTTTGGGAGGGGGCGAGAGGCTGCAGGGGGGGAGGAGGGGGTTGATGGAGAGGGAGGCGGGGCGGGTCCACGTGATAGGGAACCCAAGGGGAGGAAGAAGACACACAAGAGACATGTGGGAGAGTCGACTATGAAGAAACCAGCAAAGTTGAGGAAGACTGAAGTACAGGTGGAGAGCATGGCGGCTGGATTTGTGTGGAGGGGAGGGGGGGGGGTGGGGGGGGGGGATCGGGAGATGGACAGACAGACAGGCAAGCAGGACGCGGGATGGAAATATAAGCTCCTCCCACACCAGCACCCAGCACGACCGCCTGGTGCTGGAACGTTCTTCCACTTCCTGTTTCACACTTGCAGCCAAATGAAGAACGACAGCTGCCACGACGACGTCAGTCGGTGAAGAAGCTTTACGTTCTCACATTATTATATATCATGTCTATTTATCAAATGGGTCAGAGGGTTGTATTGTATGTTATAATGTTTATAATACGAAGGTCACGGAGAAAACTAAGGAGAGGAAGAACAGGCAGGAAGTGACGCAGCAAAACGTACGCATCTTAGCTTCCTTCTCATCAGGTCGTACTCTACGTGACGGAATCTCTGAGCGTTCCTATGATTGGAGGAATGACTCAGTCCTCTGCCCTGATCCACAGATGCTCCGTGATCTCGTGGTCCAGTTTCCTGACAGAGTGTGTAGTTGTGCGAGTCGCGGCGTGAACGCGTCCTCTGGCTCGTCCCGGTCCCTGTCCTCACGGGGGTCTACCCTGGAACCTTAAGAGGATCTGAGGAGGACAACTGCTACAACCTACTCCCCCTGCATGACTCCTAATGCAGCTCACTCCTAATACCTTAAGAAATTAGTTTAATGTTCCAGAAAACCTGTTCAGTTCCAGGAGCAACAATCTGGTCCCAAGGTCCCAAGGTGGACTCACAGAGACCCCCCTATCAAACACTTCATACATTCTTTGGTTGTAGCCCCTTCGACAAACAAAAATCACTATTCTGCCGCACAAATGTGTAACTTTGAGGCGGCGCCTGAGCGTTTAGGCCTGAGAGAGCGGGGAGAACGCGGCCCTATGTTGTGGTGAGGGGTCTTACAGAGGTCTGGGAGTTGATGGGGGAGGGGCCATGCTGGAAGGGGTTGGGACTGTGGCCGTCTGGGGGGGCGGGCGAGGTGCTGGGCCGCATGCGCCCCACCGGCTGGATGGCTCCGGGCCGCGTCTGGAGAGGGAAACGAATGAGAGGGAATGTTAAAGGGACGAAGGAGCGATGAGGCAACATGAATGTAGCCACCGGGGAAAAACATCAGATTAGTTCAACCTGAATACAGAGACATTAGCATATCTAAGCTAACTCTGTATCTTGATAAGGTCAGAGAGCTGAAGCATCTGTTCCAGCCTGAGATGTTTGCTTTGTTTACATGCACGCTCATCAAAACGTTAAGGTAAATATAAGGTTTGTGGGGAGAGAGAGGTTTCATGTTTCAGGCTCCTAAACTCAGATTTACTCAAAGACAAATATTAGCTTCATATTTAGGTGCAGGGATGCTTTCAGTCTGCAGACACTCACTGAGGATGGACTGCTCTCCCTGGCGGTGGGGGTGGAGGTGTAATGAATGTTCGCCTGGGAAGAAATCATTGAAAATAAAGATGAATAAAAAGAAAAGAAAAAAGAGAGAGAACAATGACCTCTGACCCTGCAATCATCCAGGCTCAACTTCTGAACTGAACTTCTAACAGGGAACTCCATGTAAATATCTTCAATTTAAAGTGAGACTGAACCTGGTGTGTGACCTGGTTCAGAAGGGGGAGGAGGGGGAGGAGGAGGAGGGGTCAGAGGGGTCAACCCTAACACACCTCTGCGTGGCCCTTAAAGCTCTATGAGTACTGAGTTGTGGTATAGAACATGGAGGGAAGAGGAGGACTGTGGGTAAAGTGGTGCTCACCGGCTGGATGACGGGAGAGTGAGGAGCGTCTCTGACCGGGCTCTCCGTCCTCGTGAAATCAGAGGAAGGCGCCTGGAAGGATGCAAGGGGAAAGAAGATTCACTGGTTAGTCCCAACAGTGACATCATCGCCACTCAGCTAACCAACAAACAAGCTGTTGCTGGTAAACATGCAGGTTGTGTTCCTTCCTTCCAAACTTATGACTAATGACCCCCCGCCCCCCCCCCACACTGGCAGCTGTTGGTACATTCCAGCCAGTCCTGACCATGAGCACAAGTGCCACACACACACACACACACACACACACACACAGTGCTGTGCTCATAGCAAAGACACGCACCGACTCAGAGAGACGTTCCACTGAAGAATCCTGCTTACATGACCTACTCATCCACTCATCTAACTATGTTTAGATCCATCTATTCATTGCTTAGTCTAAAATCATTTTCATCAACTTACCACAAATCTAATGTCTTCAATTTGGTGATTTTGTCTGACAAACTATCAAAAAACAAACTAAAGGCAGTTTGGAATAATGTCATTTTAAAAGATGAAGCACTTGTTTTATGTGGATGAGTGGATCAGCTGACTAACTCAGTGTTGGTTGAACAGAGTGTGGGGGTTTGATTCCCATCACGGCCCCTGATGCTAAACAATCCCTGCCGTTATATTGGATGAAAACCGTGACACGGGCTGAGTCATTCTTGCATCACATTAGCATGACAGTGAAGAGCTCCCTCAGTCTCAGCTCAAACACCGCTAACACACACCATGCTGCCTCCAAACCACACTCAGGCAGGCGTCTTGCCTTGCTGTACAACCAGGGCTTCAGATGGCCCTGCTTCCCGTAGCCTACAGGAGGCCCCGATAGGATTTGCTGTCCGGGGGGACGGCCTTTGCCTTTGCGATTGGCCACCAGGAAGGGGTTCTCTTTGAAACAGATGGGCTGAGAATCCACCAGACATTCCTCGTCTTCAGCGGTCGCAAACGTTGTTGAATCGAGAGTGGATGTGGAGCCGGAGAGCGGAGGGGTGGAGGTTCCGTTAGGGGAGAACTGAGATTCAGACTCTGGGTTCAGACCGGGGCAGGAGTCGGGGTCCGTGTGATAGGGGGACGATGATGTGGGGGGACCAAAGTCAAAGCCCGGGGGCTCTAACGGGGCTCCGTACTGGGCCTGCAGGGGGGCCTCCATGGGAGCAGTCAGACTTAAAGGAGCAGAGAGCTGAACAAAAGCAAAGGAAACAGGGAGGATAGATGCAGTAAAGGAAAAACAGAGGTGAAGAATGACACAAGGGAGCAGACAGTGAGGCTAAACTGGAACAGGCGGGATGAGAACTTCCCACCTGGATGGCAACAAGAGAGCTAGAGAAAGAGGCCAGACGGGACAAAGCTCCACCGTCCAAACTACCAGAGACAAGATACGAAACAGAAACCCTCCGTCGGATCCTTCTACTGTGTGGTTGAATGAACACACACACACACACACACACACACACACACCCAGAGTCAGATAAGTGGCGTGGGCCGCGTTATCATTCCAGACCTGTTCCCCGGCTCTTTGGGCCCGCCGAGTTAGAACACTGGCCCCTGCCTTAAATAACTCACACTATCAGAGCGGCCAGACACTTGGGCTCCAGAACACGAGCTGAACCAAACCTACGCAACAAATGGTGGGAGAAACCCGACACCGTGCTCCAACCTCTAAAAATACAGAAAGAGCTTCAAATCCAACTAAAAATACTAAACACCTGAGGGACTGATGTGGCCTTGACATATCTGGTGATGGAGTCAAAATAGCTAGCTAAGAATACCAGCGTTGTGTCCGACGGTAATGCGTGTCACAACCGGACTACGAGAGGCCGGTGGTTCAGTGGGACGGAATGTGAACCAGTGCCCTTTTGGCACCGGCACAGACTGGGAGAGACAGCTGGGCTCGGCGTGTTTGAGCGGCGAGTCTGCTAGCTGGCCAGCAGGCTAACATGCTAACACACTGAGCTGAGGAGCCACAGGTCAAAGGAACCGCGAGCTATACAAGTCACTTATGAGTCTTTAGTTCAGCTTGGCGGAGGAAAACACTCACGGTCCCTAAAGCATTCTGGAACATTTACATGCACTCAATACTTTACACTCGTCTGTGCTGCAATTAAGGAGAACATGCTATTAAGCTGTAAACATGGACGGGACGTATAGGATTCCAGAGTTCAAGGACCCAAGGTGATGCGTGGTCCTGCCAGAGGACACGCGTGTGGAGGCGGAGTCACGCCACTAAGATGTTCACAGAAACTCATTACCCAGCTCTCACTTTCCATCTCATTCATTGCCTGAATGGCAGTAAAACGGTTATAATGTTGTGTTTTTAACGTGCATGTAAACGCAGTGAGAGATAACCGAGCCAACATGGCGTCTCAAAGGACCTTTGTGATTCAGTTTCAGCAGGACAAATGTGCCGGCACACAGAGCAGCTGCTTCATATCTACAGCAGGTCACGTTCCAGAGTAACTACGCCTCAGATGTCCGTGAGGAAGAGTCTGACCGTCTTCACAGATTCACTGCAACTACTTTATAGAGATTCGGTTTGAAAGGAACCACGACTTGTCAGTTAACAGCTGATCTAAATTGAAGCTCACAGACATCAAACCCATCTAGATTTGTCTCTGACCATAACAAAGACCACCTATTAGACGCTTCACCCAAAGACACAATCAATAATAAGGAAGGAGCAAAAAGTGAGAAAGCAGAGAAACATCAAAGCCGCCAAAGTCTGTATACTCACTGTAGGACGTTAGAGGGATCAGATCTGTGTTTCGTACACTCGGAACTGAAGTCTTTCTAAGGACTGTGGGAACTACGGCCAAACGCTTGTATGTTCATCTACATGACCGCCCCCCCCTCAACCCCCCCACCCTGTCAGACACCCCACCCACCCAAAGGCTCTGTCCAATTCCAGGCCAGATGCAGGGTTTAAAATAGGCCGAGTGGGTTGATAGTGGGCAGCTGTCCCCCTCCCCCTCCATCACGCCCACTTTAAAAAAAAAAAAAGAAATTCCCCCTCGGGGAAGTGAAGCGGCGGGCCAGCGTCTGGACCAGGACTCGTTTCCTTCCTCCTCCTCCTTCCTTCCTTTACGTCTTCTCATTCCTCTTGATTCTTGTGGATCCATTTGTGGGCTTCATGTTTTTCCTTCTTCTTGCGGGTGTTGCATCATGTTGAGATGGGGTGGAGGGTGAGGCGGGTGAGGGTGGGGGTGAGGGGCTTCGCACTGTGAGCCTGGGTTACCGGTCAGGAATGTTGGACCTGGAGTTATGCACATGGAGGGAGGATAACATTCCATTCCTGCCCCCTTGGACCAGCAACTGCTCGGTTCTGAGTCACTGAGGTTTCCCGGGACATAAACACAACGGAGCCATGAGGACCGGCCCCAAACATCAAAGCCCATTTACAAAACCTTCTCCTTTGTCACACACACACACACACACACACACACACGGAAACCCGATTCATACAACCTCGGTGTGAAGCCACCAGAACCCAGTGTGTGGGTTGAGGTCCTGGTGTAAGGCGACACTTACCCGGTTGACCTTCTGTAGGCTGGTGGTGGGCAGGGCGGCCAGGGTTTTGTAGTCAAGTTTTAAAGGTCCGGCGCTAATGTTCTATAGGGACATAAATAGAGGCGGAGTGAGAGGCGTTCTAAGCTGATGGCTGTAGAATGAATCTCTGCTGTGAACTAGTGAATTACTTTGACTGGCCTCAGCTACTATATATAACCTATAGAGGAGCATCCACACAGCGGAGAGGATCCCTGACACGCTGACACGCTGCACCCATCGCCTCATCTCGCCATTATTAAACTACATGTGACGTTTCAGAGACACGGTATTATGATTTTGGTTTTTAGTGAACGATGATGGTTTGGGTCGAGTCAGACTCGAGCCCGGCTCCAGACTTAACGGGTTGTGGCGGTGAAATAGGGGTCAGACCTCCGTGTTGACTCATTTAAACTCCTCCTACAAGCCTCCTTTAGCGTGACTTGCCTGGAGAGAATGGTCACTAGAGTCTTTCCTCATTTGCGTGTGGAATAAGCACACGGCTGTCAGGAGTGAAATCTGGCTGATGTGTTTGGTTCACGCGTGTTTGTGATCTAAGCTACGGAGGCGTGTAAGACCTCCTCCAGTAAAGTTTGAACAGGACTGGAGCCTGGTTTACTGGAGGCCGTTCACTGTGTGGATGCTCATAAGTATTCAGTCATGGAGGTAAGAGTGGCGTGATAGCGTCCTGCCTGTGGCGGCAGTGCTGTGGTTTCTAGGGTCAGGCTGCCTTGTGCACAGACGCCGCTGAGCACCGTCTCACCTCCGTCTCCTCTTCTAGCAGGCGAGTTGCCTCCTCACGCTCCAAACGCATTCGCTCCTTCACCGAGAAAGGGGAGGGGAGGAGAAGGAGGAGGAGAGCAAAGAGGGGAGAGCACCCAACCACACGCAGCCACACAGCAATGAGTGATGCCAGAGAAAAGAGAGAGAGACAAGGTGACAGTGAGGGAGAGAGGTGAAATGGAGAGAAATGGAGGGCATGGAATGGAATGGAGGCGGGATGAGTGGATGATTTAATGCGGTGAATCCAAACACACCAAAGGTGGGGGAGAGAAAGCAGAGGGACAGAAAGGATAGAACCCACACACATTAGAAAGAACTCTATTCATTAGCTATGGGATCAGAAACACCATGCAAGGTGAACACTGGAGGAAACTCTTCATCAATCTCATTAAGCACACAGGGTGCAGAGGAAGAGAACATCTGGCTACGATGAAGGCCAAAAAAACCTGAATGATCCCTCTGAGCTAACCTGACACGTACAAAGACAGATCTACAGTTTCACGCACCACTTTCTCCATCTCTTCTCGCTCCCACTGCGACGTCTCTCTCACCATCTCAGACTCCTGCAGAGCGATAAGGAGAGTCAATACAGAGACACCTTTCCATTTTCTGTGCTGAGACGTGTGTGTGTGTGTGTGTGTGTGTGTGTGTGTGTGTGTGTGTGTGTGTGTGTGTGTGTGTGTGTGTGTGTGTGTGTGTGTGTGTGGACACAGTCTGGACACTGGCAACAGAAACACGTGTGTACCTTCTGCATGATGTCCATCTCCTCCGGGCTCAGGTCTCTGTCTATAGACGAGATGCTCTCCATGCTGTTCTTACGGACGATGTTGCCGGCTGCAAACGGGTTGGCGATAATGCCGGGAGACGCCTGGAACAACAGGATGGCGTTGTTTAGAAACCAGGTAAATAAGATATTAGAGGTATTACTATGTCACTCTATAGGAGAAGTAGCATCTGTATGTTAACCTGAACCTCAGCTTCAGTCCCAGAGTGTCTCACCTCCACCGCAGCCACTTTCTGCGGGTCGAAGCCGTCACACACCAGCATGGTCAGGGAGTCGCCCACGGCCCGCAGCACTCGCACCGCCTCCGTGTGCGTCATCCCCAGCAGGCTGTGGTTGTTCACCTCCAGGATCCGCATGCCCATCTGCAGCCGGCTGTCTCTTGCGGCCGCGCCACTGGAACTCACCTGTGTGTGTGCGGTAAGGGGGAGGGGTTTAAA
>NW_027467017.1:17500-135000 GCF_046128005.1 Genypterus blacodes | reverse complement strand
ATCCTTTCCCCCCGGCGATGCTGATGCCCAGGCCGCCCGTCTGCCGTACGATGGTCAGGGTGTGCTGAGAGTCCGGCAGAGGGGATTCAACACAAACACCAGTCAGGTCGGACAGAGTGAGAAGGAGGCTGACCCACAATGAGAGGAGCTAAGCTTCTACCCGTGTGATCTAAGGTGAGTTCATCATGAGGGGCGCTGAGTCGTCCTTACTGGACCTGAATTGTGGGTGAGCTCCCTCTTTCTGACAGAGGGGGGCGCCAGAACAAGACACCCTGAGCAGCTTCAAGGCCTCGGCTAAACAATAACACGACTCTGAATATCAAGAATTGTCCGACTACTTTTAAAAAAAGAAGAAGTTGACAACATTTCTGCTCTGACACTTAAGAAGCTGGAACAGTGGGCTGCCATTCATCTTGTATGTACTGTGTGTGTACTTGCAAGCCATGCAGAACGGGGAAAGAGGAGGAGATGGGGGGGGGGGGACAGGAGGAAGAAGGAGGAAGAGGGAGGAGGAAGAAGAAGGAGGAGGAAGTATCAAAGAGAGCGCTTCCCTGATGTGTGTGTTCAGAGCCTCTAACACGCTGGATAGTAAACAAACGGCATCATTTTGACTTTGACATGCATGTGTGTGTGTGTGTGTGTGTGTGTGTGTGCATTCTGACATCAGGGTGTGAACACAACACCAAGCACAAGCCACACACTCCTCCCTGGCAGCGGCTCGTGGCTTCACTCCCCTCTGCACTCCCCCCTGCTTGAACTGTTAACTGTTCCGGCCCAAATCTATTCTGTAACATGAATATGAATCATGGGGAACGAGGCGATCGTCACATCTCTGTCCAATCCTGATTTTTGTGGAACGACTGCTTTGTTCCTACAGAAATGAGAGCGGACACTAAACATCCTGCGACTTAAACTAATGATCCAAACAGTGAGAGGAAGGAATCCACTAAATACCTCCTGTGTTTACAAACATCACACCCAAAGAATCCAGGGTCGATCAATTCAACTCAACTACATGATCTAAAATGGAATATCTGGGATATCTGGAATATCTGATCTGCATTTAACACCTGGAGGAAGGCGGCGGTGCGGCGAGCCCGTTCATTCCCACGGCGACAGAGCAAGGAACGAGGGAGGAGAAGGAGGGAAGAGAGGCGACAGAAGCAGCAGGGGAGGGAGGAAGCAGAGGCGCGGCGTGGCACAACCTGGAGCTGGACGACCTCGTCTACGGTCGAGGTCGCAGCTCTGAGGAGGAATTGATTTCTTGGAAGGCCAAACAAGGGCAGGAAGCCGTTTGGAGCTTGAGGCGAGTCAGATCTGTTATATTTGGGTGAAGCTGTGACTTCAGCTGCTGAGAGCTTGTTGGAGACACGTTTGTTTTGTTTTGTCGTCCTGCTCTGCTGCTCTCCATCGCTGAGTCCTCATTAGAGAAGCCAGCAGGCAGGATTCTCTCTCCAGGTTGAACCACGCCGGCCGTCTCAGAGGGGTTATGGTTAGGGGTTCCCTAGTGATCGGCTCGGATTAACCACAAATCTCTCCAAGTCTAGAATCCTGGTGGGGTGAGTGTGGGGGGGGGGGGGGGGGGACACAGACGGACAAACTGGATGGGAAAGAGTAGGTACAGACCTCTTCCTCCTCAATTCGAGCAGGTTCAATCAGCAGATTATTGACTTGATCAAATGACACCCCCTGTTAGGACAGGAACCAGCGAGAAGCATGCGGATTAGTGAGGCCAAAATAAAAAAATATGCACACACACGCACAAAAAAGAACAAACATTTGCTCTCACACACACACACACACACACACACACACACACACACACACACTGGACAGACTTCACCACCAAACAACACCAGCCACTCCGCCGTCTGCTTGCGGGCTGCGGGCCACTTCCGGGGGTCCGCCGTCCCTCACATTCACGCCCCAGCCACCAGAAGCAAATACAGGCAGAGGTGGAAAGATGAGAAACCAGGAGCGGAGCCTCAGTGCAGTATAGAGAGAGGGGGACAAAAGGAAAGCAACAAGCTCCCGTAGCAGAGTGCGCCCAGCCTCCACACCCCACAGTGCACTGTCCTCCAATAGCAGAGTGTGATGTGATCGGGACAACAACAGCTCCAGTTCTTACTTCTTCTTCTTCTAAAGTATTTAGGGGCGGATTGGCGGGGATACGGCCACAAAACGCCAAAGAAGGAATCTAAAGATCAAAAATCAGGAAAGAAAGTTCAACAAAAACAGGGATGAGACTAAAGGGGGGGAACGTGTCTGTCTGAATTTGACTGAAGGATCTACGGGCGGCCGTGATGAGGTCATTGACCCGGAGACGCTCGGACATAACAGAGCGGCTGAACACACACCAGGATCTCACCCGTCCAGCTCTGCCGATAGATGTTCTGGTTAGTCTGATGGCAGCCACACAGACAGACGTACCACACACACACACACACACGCACACACACGCAGAACACTTCCTCAAACAAAACCACACAGCGTCAGGTAGCAGCTCGGGTGAGAGGATTTTGATCAGAATTTTTAAAAAAGTGATTTCCACAGTGACATGAAATGGATTTAGATCAGAGTGCCAGATTCTTGATGATTGACAGGCAAATTCTCTTTTTCATGAGCAAAATCTGGGTTCTCACTTCATTTACACCATACACACACACACACACACACACACACACACATGAACAAATTCAGTCAGCACGTGGTAAATGATATGGTGAGAAGCGCAGTACTGGAAAGGTCAGCGTGGGAGCAGGAGGGGTCGGATACAAACGGGCCTGAGGCGCTTCAGGTGACCCTCGTCCCGTCTCCGCGTGTGTGAGGCTGTCCTCCTGGCTGTGCTGTGTAAAGTGAAGGCTACGTTTGGGCCGTGAGTGTGTGTGCAGTCAATGGGGGGACGAAGGTGGGGTCGCTGTTAGAGCCACTGTTGGATGAAGTTGTTTAATAAAGATACAAATGTTAGCAATGTGGCGTTTGTTCAGCGTTTCCTTATATGAGAGCTTCCACGTGGCACACACACACACACACATATAACCTCCAGTCCCCTTTAACAATATACATTTTCCTCAAAAGCTTGTTTTTAACATTTTCTTTTCTCCAACAGTGGCGCTAACACTCCGCCGTGACACACAGCGCTTTATGAAGGTGTGTGTGTGTGAGCAGAGCTCTGGAGAGTAACATACACACACTAATGAATGTGTAGAATAAGCGATTCCCCTGACTGACCTAACGTTGGTACTGAACCTAAGTCAGGAGACAGGAAGCTCCCCCAGCTGCATCCTGCCAGCACCGCCGTCCCACCTTTACCTTGACTTGACTGGAGTTGACCTGCAGGTGCCGGCTGTCATCCAGCTCTGGCGCCTCGATTCTGTGATGGTGTTGAGGGGTGACCATACACTGCTCTTCTTCCTCCTCCTCCTCCTCCTCCTCCTCCACCTCCTCCTCCTCTTCCTCAGGAGCCTGGGCTGGGGAGGTGAGGCTGTCAGGATTGAAGCCCTGCAGCAGCGCGGCCACAGTCTCAGGCTTGGGCAGCTTGGTGATCTTGAAGTGCTTCTTGTAGTGCGGCGTGTCCTTCCGGATCAGACGCTGCTTCTCTGCGGGAAGGACCGGTCTCTCATCCTCCTCCTCACTCCTCTCGCCGTACTCCTCATCCTCCCTGTCGCCACCGCGGATGATGGGCTCCTCCGCAAAGTGCACAGTGGGCTGACGGGTGGAGGAGCGGAGATGAGACGGCAGAGATGTACAGGAAATACATGTGTGTTAGGAAATAAACACACACACACACACACACACACACACACACACAAGGTTCTGAATCTTCACCTCAATGTACTCCACCTCCATCTCATCCAGCTCCTCCTCGTCCCGGGGGAGGTGGCCATCCACCAGGTCGTGTGTGGCGGCGGCGGGGTCGCGGCGCTCCTCGTGGGAGGTGGCCGACAGCGTGCTGTTGGAGGCCTGGGAGTCGTGGCTTTGGTTGGAGATGTCACTGAGTCGTTTCTCCTGAACACAGAGTGGCTTTGAGTCACTTTGCTCTCTGACAGAATGGAGATCTAAACAGGAGGATGGGCTCCTCACACACCTGTGGGTCCAGGAACTCTGCGTCTCCGTCGGGTTTAGATGTGTAGGCTTCGTTCCTCCTCTCCTCGATCACCTTCTTCATCACCTTCAGCTCACTTGGGTGAGGAGTGGCTCTGCGCTGAAGGCCCTGAAGCAAAGAGAAACAGAAGGAACTATTGATCCTGCTCCTCCAACACCAGAGCACACAGTGTTCAGGAGGAGCACAGAGACGCTGCAACGACGCAACGGCCTTCCTCACTTTGCGCTCTGCCGCAGCTTCGTCGTCCTCCTCCTCTTCAGCCTTTGTCTCTTCCTGGAACTGGATGACCGACACTCTGTTCAGGTTGCTGTCTGTCCAGCTCTCATCCACGCTGTTCTGCAGCAGGTTCTCTGTGGGGAGAGAGGGAGGGGCCATGAGGTCATCAGGTCGTGAGGTCATGAGTATATAACGACTTCGTCGCTCCTCATGCTTCATGAAGAGAATCTGGCTCTGACCCAGGCTGGGTGAAGGCTGCTGGGGCAGCAGGTAGCAGGTCAGAACCTTCTCCCCTGTGCGCTCGTCATCCTCCGTCTGGAACTTGAGCATGGGCTGAGACTGGTTCTCTGCCAGCCACATGGCCTTCAGGTTGAGGTTTGTCAGAGCAAAGGGCAGGTTCTGTAATCTAAACAATGACAAAACAAACACTCTTGGTCATGTGTGTGTCCTGGTTACTGGGAGCAATAACAACAAACACAGAGTTATGACGAGGTGTGGAGATAATGTGCACACACTAATGTGACTTTAATAACTCTGCCACCATCCGCTCCACTCAAGAGTCATGACTTAGCATTATGAGAACATTTCATTGAGGCTCTTCTTCATCCTGTGAGAGGAGGAGCTTGGGCTCAGGCTCTATTCACCACTCTGACCTCAGGGAAGCTGCCGTGCATTAGCGGTTGGGGGAGTTAAGTCAGGTTACCTGTTGCCAGCCACATCCAGCACATGCAGCTCAGTGGCGTCTGCCAGCTCGGGGGGCAGTTTGCCCAGGCGGTTGTCTCTGAGTGAGAGAACATTGAGGCTGGCACAGCCGCCCAGCTCTTTAGGCACGCTGCCCAACCGGTTGCGGTCTACATTCAGGTTGGTCAGCTTCTTCAGCTTGCCCAGAGAGCGAGGAAGTGACTTTGAAGGGAAATAGAGGCCAAACATAAGAGGTGACAGTGACAGCAGACCTTTACAGTTGTTAATGGGTGTTTATTATGCATGCATGAGTCTGAGTCACTGGTTGAAGATGCAGCTCCCTACCTGTAAGAGGTTCTCTGTCAGGACCAGCTCCGTCAGGTTCTCACACTCTCCTATAAATTCAGTCAGGTGAGTCAGTTTGTTCTGGTCCACCTTCAGAATTGACAGCTGCTTCAGACGTCCTGCAGATCAATCACAGCAGCACACAGGCCTTTAGGACCCTGAGGATAAACTAGCCTGCAGCACCATACCACCCTCAGGTCAGGTCACATGTTACTCAGCAGGTCATGCTGACGCTGCTATTCAATGGCATGGTTGATCCAGCAGAGGGCAGTGCTGCTCTTTCCTCTGTCTTCTTCACACAGGGCTTTGGCCCTTGGGTCCTCTTCATCACACAGTGCAGCCTGATTACATGACTGAATATCACTGAGTGTCTTACAGCAGTCACAGAGGCACAGGAGGTACAGAGAAGGAAGGAAAGCTTCAGATGTTCCCCTGATCCAGGAGACACACTTCAACACTTCAATGAAAGAGTTGATACAGATTGTGACCAACCCAAACATACACACACACACTCACCGATGCTGTCTGGGACGACCTCCAGTGAGTTCTGTGTGAGCAGCAGATCAGTGAGCGCCATGAGGCCGTGCAGCTCTGAGGGAAGCTCCTCCAGACGATTCTCTGACACATCCAGACACACCAGCCTCCGGAGGTTCCCCAGCTCCTGCACACACACACACACACACACACACACACACACACACACACACACACACACACACACACACACACACACACACACACACACACACACACACACACACACACACACACACACACACACACACACACACACACACACACACACACACACACACACACACACACACACACACACACACACACACGCCTCTCAGTTTTCTTTCTTGGAATACTTCAGGAAATTTCAGCGTAAAAATGTCACAATCCTCCCAAACAGGGTGGCGTTGTTATGGAGACGCTGTACTCACGGGTGGTAATGAGGCTAACTGGTTACGGTCCAACCACAGCTCCCTCAGGTTGGGAAGAGCGCCGAGTGTGTCGGGCTAAGAGAGGTGGGATGAGAGCAGACGTGAGGGGACGGACAGGGTTGGAGTTTAGTACATGCATGTGGAGCAAAGCCAGGGAACGGTGCAGTGTTGTGTATTGCTGTCGAATATCATGCATTTGTCAAAACTCTATAGAAATAAGAAACAAAGTGTGCAATAAAGAAGAGCAGGTGACGCTTCATTCATCGTGTGTAAACTCTGGGAACAGTAGATGTCCGGTGTGATGTTTGACGTGTTGCTGCCACGTGATTGGCTGACAGGATAAGAGCATGAATGAGCAGGTGAGCTGGTCTTTCTCATCAGGGGGAAGAGTGGATATTTGTTTGCAAATTTAAGTTCATTCTGCCAGAAATGAGCACAGCTTTGAGCGAATGTGAAGCATCGACTTGTAAGAGGCAGAAAGGAAGAAGGATGTCAGCTGTTTGCTCTGCCTCCACCCTCCTCAGGTCATCAGGCATTGTTTACCCAGGCCTATTGAGACAGGTGGGTGTTCCCAGGCTCAACCCAGCAGGGTGAAGTACAAACAGGGCCTCGGGTCTGACAGACCGGCTCTGCCGTGTTTGAGGAGGTAAACATGAGAGAGCGCGAGGCGGATATTTGTCATATGTGTCACTGCGTGTGTGTTCTGTGGCTTAGCCCAGTGTGTGTGTGTGTGTGTGTGTGTGTGTGTGTGTGTGTGTGTGTGTGTGTGTGTGGACTGAGATGATGGAGTCACTCCGGTTACCAAGTTGTCCAGTTCGTTGCTGCCGAGGTCCAGCTGTTCCAGTTTAACCAGGAAGGAGAGTGACCTGAACACAGACGGGAGAAAACAGGATCAATCACACAAATATGCACCCTGAGACAACAAGTGCATGATGACCACATGCCATTCATTCATTTGTAGTAACTTAGGCCTGGAATGTTTGGTAGGTTAGGGGGGGATTGGATCTCATCTCTCTGGAGACGTCACATTTAAACAACATCCTGATGCGTCGACACTTACGCAGGCAGGGACTTCAGCAGGTTGTCTCTGAGTTCCAGCGTCACCAGGTTAGCCAGGCTGCAGGAGGAAGGAGGCCATTGAGAGACGAGGAATGGAGGAGGAGGAGGAGGGCAGGAGGAGGAGGCAGGTGGAGAGGAGAGAGGGTGGAGTTAGTCAGATGGCAGGTCTGTTTGTCTGAGCCGCCTGGCATGGCGAGGGGCTCCTCCATCTGTCTGAGCACGGTGGTGGCCCAGAGCCCAGAGACACACACTCTCACACACACTCTCACACTCACTCTCCTCATGTATCACTCACTGAGAATTCACTATGGCAACGTGAACAAATGGATTGTTTACGTGATGGACAACATTTGACTGCTCTCACATTATAATCCAGTGTTTAATGAACCGTGGACAGATTGAATATTTATTCTCCATTACTAACTTTATGATGACCAAGCACAAAGGGGTTTAGCATGTGTACGTACTTTCCGATGTCGTTGGGTAACAGCTGCAGCGACACGTCGTTGAGTGCCAGGTGAGCCAGCGCCCGCAGCTGAGTGAAGCCATCGGGCAACCTAGAGACAAGGAGACAGGAAGAATTACACATCAGGAGAGAGGATTCGCCCAGACCAAACGCCCCGATTGTTCAGGGACGAAGCTTCTACCATGTGCTCCTGTGTGATTGGGCTGAGGTGAGTCCAGAGCGCCGTGACTTAAACACAGACCGGCTCCTGCCACTTGTTTGTTTATGTAATGATGTTCCAGTCCACATACCTGGAGAGGGGGTTTCCACTGAAGTCTGCGATCTCCAAGGCCCGGCAAAACTTAATGCTCTCAGGGATCTCAGGAATGTCTGGAGGAGAGAGGCGGAGGTGAGGAGGGAGAGAGAGAGAGAGAGAGACGGGTCAGTGAGGCGAGCACACAGGACGGCCATCTCACAGTCGAAGGCGAAGTACGCGTGGTTTCTGTGAGCGACGGGCGCTCAGTTTTGTTCCGTTTGTTTTCTGTGTCTAACTTCTTCTATCGTGCATAAAGTGACTTCTGTGTCTCTCTGTGCAGACACCGGGCCGCTGTCATCGTTACTTTGTTTACCTTCTGGTGTGGGCTACATGAGGATGATGAGGATGATGAGGATGAGGATGTTATCTTTCCCTCTGCATGCGTCTACGTACCGTTTCTGGAGATGTCCAGCTCCACCAGCTGCATGAAGTTGGCCACCTCAGGAGGAAGCCTCTGGATCTCATTGTCGCTCAGGCCGAGTTTCCGTAGGTTCAGTAGTCTGAAGAAAGGCTGCGGAGACAGAAGACGTCACGTTACACTGACTGACTGACTGACTGACTGACTGACTGACTGACTGACTGACTGCACACGGAGCAGCAGGTGGAGATCTGTGAAGGGTTCTGCCTGCCTGCATGCATCAGAACCACAGAGCCAAGCAGTCAGGATGGAATTTGGGAGTGTTTCAGTGAACACACACACACACACACCAGAGGCCACACCAGCATTCTGTGGCCAAATGTGAATATAAACCAGTGTGAGCTCGTAAACATGGCGTAATATTGTGGTTTTACACACACACACACACACACACACACACACACACACACACACACACACACACACACACACACACACACACACACACACACACACACACACACACACACACACACACACACACACACACACACACACACACACACACACACACACACACACACACACACACACACTTTACACCTTACCACGCATTCCCTTATCTAAACGTTGCATTCCTGCCGTATCGCCAAACGCCTTCACCTCGGCGCTGGAGCTCACAAACAAAACGCCTTGAGTAATCAGGGTCTTCTTCAGAAACGGCTTTGAAAACATTCCATCATCATATTCCCAAAAAACTCCCCCTCGCCATGGCAACGCCGGCAAAGCAGCGTGTCTTTGGACAGGAGAGCTGAGGGAGCGTGCCAAGTGCTTTCACAAGAGGCTGCTTGTTGGACAGGATGGTGTTCAGAAACATTCCTCCTCCAGCCGCACAGTGTGTGAGAGCGAGCATGAGTGTGTGAGTGTGTGTGTGTGTGTGTGTGTGTGTGTGTGTGTGTGTGTGTGTGTGTGTGTGTGTGTGTGTGTGTGTGTGTGTGTGTGTGTGTGTGTCCTCGGCCGTTCAGATGAGCAAGCCAGGCTGGTGAGGAACAGGGAACAACAGGAGGTCAGAAGAATGCAGTTATTAAGTCCTCAACCAGCTCACAGAGGACTCAGTGTGTCTCTGCGGTCAGTCCCCTTCTCAGACGGCGTGTGGACAGGAGACTGGAGGGACATGTCCACACGGGCTGTCTGGGGCAGGAATGTGCATGAGAAACACACACACACACACGCACACACGCACACACAGCTCCACTCTGCTCTCCCTGACAGACACTTCCTCTCCTTAACCAGTGGTGTGTGTTGTGTTTGGCTGGGGAGGAACGCGGCGAGGGAACGGCGGCCATGTTTGAACCGATAAGCGGCGCGGGGTTGGGGGGGGGTGGGCACTGCAAACCCCGGTTTCAAGCGTCAGCACGTACCTGCTGACCATGACTATCACACTACACCAGACAATCCCACAACAAACACACAACAGACCTCTTCCACCCTGGCAACAAAGCAGCCAATTACAGCTTTGGCATCTTTAGCCTGTCCAGTAAACGACCTGACCAGTGACCTGACCAGCAGGGGGCAGCGTGGGGTCACATGGCACAAACACACCCCATTCAAACTTCAGCCTCCTCTTCTGTTGTCGGTTTGAAGTCGTCCTCACAAACAGCAGGACTGGAAATCCACCAGCCCCCGCTCCAGTGTAGGATGAAGTCCGGTTCCTGCTTTAAAAACAGCTTCGGCTGCCATGACAACAGTGTCTAAGCGTCCTGCCCGTCTGTTCAATCTCCAAATGCCTTGAATTCCTGAGAGAGAGAGAGAGCCGACGCTTCACACAGGCTGGATTCTGTCTTTGTTCAGTGTGATGTCCACAGTGACAAACCCACTATGACATCATGACTGAAGACTGCTCCCTGTGAGCCACCTGTGTGTGTGTGTGTGTGTGTGTGTGTGTGTGTGTGTGTGTGTGTGTCCAGGCTCAGAGAGAAGACACAGGAGCCAAAGATCAGACCTTCTTCCAGTGGGTGTGTGGCAGCGTCGTGAAGTGTTGTAGGCTGAAGTTCTTCATGTTGTCCACAAAATGAACACACGTCATACTGTATGTACACACAATCACTCAAACACACAGATCCTAGGGTCTTTCAACACACACACACACACACACACACACACACACACACACACACACACACACACACACACACACACACACACACACACACACACACACACACACACACACACACACACACACACACACACACACACACACACACACGGCTGTTTACAAAGTCGCTTCACTTTGCTTAAGGTTGCCAAGAAGGATTTGGGCTACTGTAGGACTCGGCGTGTGTGAGTGTGTGAGTGTGTATTAGCAGGGGTGAGTTTGTTTAAGCACGTGTTTATGAGTGTGTTTATGAGTGTGTGTGTGTGTGTGTGTGTGTTGGCAGAGATTGTAGATGCAGAGAGAGATGTTTGCGTTTGTGGACCTCTCAACACTCAGAGACATTAATTGGAATGCGTCTGTGGGTGTACGACAGGCGAAGGTAATGAAGTGTACGTGTGTGTGTGTGTGTGTGTGTGTGTGTGTGTGTGTGTGTGTGTGTGTGTGTGTGTGTGTGTGTGTGTGTGTGTGTGTGTGTGTGGCCTCCCGTGTGAGGCTGCTGTACGTTCTCTCACACTGTGTGTGCACTGAGCTGGAGCCTGATCTTCACAGAGGCTGCAGTGTTCCAGTCAAGTGACTCCATTTAGCTTACGGCTTCCCTCCAATCATGCCATTAGACTACAGACGGCATAGGCTCCTCGCTGTACACACAGCCAGGAAGCAAAGAGGCGGAGGGTCGGAGGCTGTGAGAGTTTAGAGTGATGACTGCAGACACAAAGACATCAGGCCGTACAGACAGACAGACAGACAGTCAGGAAGAAGCCTGATCAGGTCTCGGCTCGTCTCTCTGCTCTTTGATCGGCGGCCCCGCTGTACGCTCGTCTCCTGACTGAGCGCAGAGAGGAAGTCGACCCGCTCCTCCGCTCCCTCCCTCCATCTCTCCTCAGCTTTATTGTCACACACTTCCTCTCCTCTGGTAGTGGAATTCCTATTCACACATTCCCCAGATGCTTAATCTTGTGCCAGAGCGCGGCCCCGCGTGTCCGGGCTCTCCGCTTCATCCGTGCCCTCGCAATCCACATGAGCCCCACACACACACACACACACACACACACACACACACACACACACACACACACACACACACACACACACACACACACACACACACACACACACACACACACACACACACACACACACAACAATGAGCTGGGGGTGAGGGGCTCAGAGCCAGGGGAGGGGAGAGCACATGCTTTAGAGAGGGGCCGGCCTCTTTCAGTGTCCGGGAAAGAATAAGCAGAGAGGGTTTGGTTGACTGAGTAACTTGGCCCAGCCGCTCACACACACACACACACACACACACACACACACACACACACACACACACACACACACACACACACACACACACACACACACACACACACACACACACACACACACACACACACACACACACACACACACACACACACAGCCTCATTAATGCATGTTGGATTCTACACAGAGCTGCGGTCAGCCGTGTTGTTGTGATGGAGCTGTGGTTGAACTCTGTGTGTGTGATTCAGCCGTGGACTGGTCGCCACAGATACAGGACACCTCCAGCACAGCCATGTCCCACATCACCACCTTCCTCCCCTTCCTCCTCCTCCCTGGTTGGTCAGTGGAGTGTTGTGTGAAGATAAAAGCACGGCAGCAGGAAAACATTATCAATGATTTCAAGGCCAATATTAATGGAGCTCCGGGGGTTGAGGCCCGACGCCGCCGCTCCTCCCCTCCCCCTCCCCCTCCTCCTCCCCTCCTCCTCCCCCTTCCCCCTGCACTGCAACTCTGAAACCCAAAGTCCAAACCTTCTCCACATGAGTGACGCCCTGACCGCTCCTCTTCCCCTCCTCCTGTTGCTCCACCTCTCTGGGTTCCCTCCATTTTCCTTGGCAGAGGGACAAAGGCTAAGCAGCCAGACCCATGCAGGGCTGTCACTCACGGGCCGGCTCCTCCCCCCTCTCCCCCCTTCCCTACACGCCAGCCAGGGGATTCCTCCATTGTGGGAGAGGGCAGAGCAGAGAAGAGAGAGGGAAGTGGCACAGGAGAACAAAAGGCAGGAATGACTAAGAGGGACAGAGAAGAGAAGAGTGGGGAGAGTGAGAGAAAGGCTGCGAGTGTGTGTGTGGCAGAGAGAGAGAGAGAGAGAAAGGGACGGACGGTGGATTATTAATGAAGCACGGCGTTAACAATGGAGTCCCACAGGGTTACAGCCTCTGGTCCCGTCTCACTGACCTACAGATGAGTCACTCTGCTTCAGAAGGAATATGGATCTGTCTGATAGATCACTCACACACACACACACACACACACACACACACTGAACAAATCAACCACCCTCTCAGTCACAACTATGAGCCTGTGGAAATGCCATCCCACTGCCTCTGCCCTCGTCCAGCCCCTCCCACACTCTCGCTCGCCCTCAGAGGTGTGTGTGTGTGTGTGTGTGTGTGTGTGTGTGTGTGTGTGTGTGTGTGTGTGTGTGTGTGTGTGTGTGTGTGAGCTACCAAAGTCACAGCCCAAGCAGCAGCGTGCCGGGCAGATTTCCCACATAGAGCCTCATGTGTGATTCATTTAAGACTTCTTCCTGCTCTGGCGTGCGTTCAGATGCAGGATGAGTCGGGCGTGAGCGTGCGTGCCCCTTTAATTGTGTTTATGTGCCATTATCAAACATGCGTGTGCATTTCACTTAAGTGGCACTTTCCACCCCCCGCCTGCTCTTATCCGGCTCCCTGGGCTGAGCGGGGCCACACGGGGAGCAGGGCGTGGCGTCGGGCGCCTGCCCCAGGTGGCTGACTGAGCCTGACTGAGCCTGACTGACTCCGGTCTGCTTCCACCTGTGCTGGTTCCTTTCATCATTACAGTGTGTGTGTGTGTGTGTGTGTGTGTGTGTGTGTGTGTGTGTGTGTGTGTGTGTGTGTGTGTGTGTGTGTGTCACCCTGGACACACACCCCACTGTGGAAACCCTACATCTTCCATGATAAACATTACGACCACAGCCAGACAGTGAGGAAAGGTAAACATTAGCCCTGCGTAGCTAACAGCTATAGAAATGCCTGAGTGTAGCACTTTGTGTGTGTGTCTGCACAGCCAGGCGCTCTGAGTTGAAGATGAGTCAGTAGATTCGGGGGATAGGGAGGCATGGACGGTTGACGCTGAGGGCTCAGATGCTGAGCAGACAATCTGGAACCTTCTGGTCTGACGTGGCAATTGCCGATGACGACGGAAGCCTTTTCAATTTCTGCACAGCGCTGTAAAGCTGTGAGCTCAGCAGAAAAGGTGTCAGACGGCTACACCAGGTCAACCAACGTCTACATTACACTCCTGTCTGTTGATGTTGACTCACTCAAAGCAAGGCGGATTAAGAGGGGACAGGTGGCCGTGGCATGAGAGAGGCCGGGACCTCTGCAGCAAACACTCAACTCAGCCAAACACAACCATCAACACGTTCATAGACGGAACAAAGCCCAGCTCTTCTCCGCCGGAGGTTGAGGTCGTCCTTTTCAGATACACAAACACATTTTAAACCAAAGCCGTTTGTGCCCTCATTCAACATGGCAGACGACATGCTTCCCCCAGGCTGTGGTGACATCATCACACCGGGAAGCGAATGGTGACGGCTCTGAGACCAATCAGTGCTTTAGAAAGAGACGAGTCATCCATGTGTTCCCAACTGGGGGGCTAAACACTGCTATGGTTCCTAAAACCATCACAGAGAGAGAGAGAGAGAGAGAGGACTAGGACACGATGTCACACACACACACACACACACACACACACACACACACACACACACACACACACACACACACACACACACACACACACACACACACACACACACACACACACACACACACACACACACACACACACACACACACACACACACACACACACACACACACACACACACACACACACACAGCAGAATGTGTGACAGAGAGTCAGCACTGATTCCTCCAGCAGATTTGCAATCCAAACTACATTCAAAGCAGCGGCCCGGTCCTGAACCTGATCTGTACAGACTTCTTACTCCGGCCTCCAATAGGCTGAGTTTACATATTTCACTTCCTGCACCTGGCTTCAGCTATCAGGACAATAATGCAAGATGAGCGACAGCATGATGGGAAACAGGAAACCACGTAGCAACATCAACCAGCTGAGGGAAGCTGTGAGCACTAAAGGGAACAGGCATGATGGGAACATCAACCAAGAGACTGAGCAAGGTGTCATCGTCAACACAGACACTACCTGCAAACCTGCCACAGTGTGTCAGGGTGTGTGGTGGGGGTCCGGGGGGCCGGGGGGCCAGGTGCTACTGTGAGCTGGCTCTGCTGAAGCCACGGCAACTCATCACAGGCCTGTCGAACTGTTTACTCTCACATTCAGTGGTTACTATGAAGCTGGAGTCACGGCCTGCGTTCCTCCAAGTATGTTCTCACTCAGCAGGAATGAACCATCACACGCTGCTGTCTACACTCTGGACACACACTCTCAGTTCTCTCTCTGTGTTCCCACAAACGGGACACAGAGCCAGCAGCCCTATTGTTTACAGTCCACAGAGGACGCTGGGCTCTTTCCTGGATGGGCTGAATCCGGTATGTGCGGCCTGCCGGCTCCCTGTTTGTCCCATGATGCAGTGGTGCTGCGAGGCTGCACCCGGGCACTCTGAGGCCTTTCCTGTCTGGACAGGGTAACAGTCAACACATGCCCAGATCAAACAGAGAAGCACCATGAGGCTCTGTGGCCGCTTCACTCTGCACAGATGACAGACGTGTGTCGACCCAGGGTCAAACACAGACGGCACCCTGCTGCTCTGCACCGTCCAATAGCAGGGCGTTTAAAAGTCACCAAGGTAACCCATCACCAAATGAAGCTTCTTATCTAACCAATCTGGCTTTGGGAGGCAGGGGAAAGTCAGAAGTTCACATTCCGATTTAACAACTGGATTCTGAGACTCGCCCATAAATCAAGAGTCAAGTCCCGACTGGTGCACAGAAGCTTTTCCTCCACAGACGGGTCACATTGTTACGTTCGCTCCGTGCTGAATATGACAACCTTCCTCAGAGTGAAGGGACAGAGAGCGGGCGTGTGTGTGTGTGTGTGTGTCGCACTAGGAGCCTCCACACAATCCAGCCATTGTGTGTTCAGGTTGCAGGTCCTCCCTCTCAGGATCATGTGGCTCAGTATCAGTCCCTTTCCTGCAACCGTCTCGGCGCTCTGCTTCTCACAGCTCGCCCTCTGTCCGTCCCTCTGGAATGCTCTGCCGTGACGTGCTCTCCTCGTACCTCGTCCCAGTATTCCCTCTATAATGTTCGTGTTCATGTGGGCGACCTGCTCAGGGAAACTGACACACCGCCTGAAACAGTTTGTGTGTGTGTGTGACATAAATGCCTCGACCGCCCGTGTGCTCGTCTTTAATGTGTCTAAAGTCACACACACACACACACACACACACACACACACACACACACACACACACACACACACACACACACACACACACACACACACACACACACACACACACACACACACACACACACACACACACACACACACACACACACACACACACACACACACACACACACACACACACACACAGGGAGCTAAATAACTGCTCCACTTTTGGCGTCACGATAAAGTGTGCCGGCCTTTCAGCTGCAGCTTTGACAAAGCCCAAGGACAAAGTGTGGGCTTGAGACTCACATGTTCTCTCTCTCTCGCTCTCTCTCTCCCTCCCTCCCTCTCCCTCCCTCTCCCCTCCTGTGGGACAGGATTGGCTGGAGCACAGGCTGAGGTTGCTGTGCTGTGCCTACAGAAAGGTGCAGGAGGTCTGCAGTGACACGGAGGCCCCGGTCTCTCTCCCTGACGACGCAGGGTTAAGCCCCCACCCCCTTGTGAGGCAAACGGCCGGTCCTGAGAGAACCGTCACCCTGGAGACCAGCATTTGTTCGGCAAGGCAGCCAGCAAACAAGCAAGCGAGCATGGATCTCCCTCTGAAACATCAGGACAGAACACACGCGTGTGCAACATATCCTGGTCCTGCTCCAGGCCCATGTTGTTGCAGGTCTGTGGCGTGGATCTATAACTTCAACACCCAACACGTTTATCTTCAATGCAACACAAGAGACAGTGGAATTACAGCGGCGTCTGCACACCGCTCCTGTGCGACTCCAGAGAGGATCAACGCACAAACAACCAAAACACCCGGGCCTAAGCCGGCAGGAAGGAAGGCACAGGCAAGCACACACTGATCCTCGCCATCCCACCAAGGCTGTCTAAACACTTTGTTCTGCATACCCAACACCAAGCAAGGAGGGGTTGTGATAGTAGATCTAAAAATACACCCGCAAACGCACAAAGGATGTGGGAACACGGTGCATGTACATCATCACACACTGTGCTTCACACCGCAGAGAGTTCAGTTGCTTCTTCTGCCAGCTTGTCACCAGATAAGCCGACCGTACGTGGGATCTGTACACACACTCCTGCTGTCCTTGAGCCTGGCTGACGTGTCCCCGTGCCCCGGCACATGTGTGAGACCGGGCTGCGGCAAATGTCACACAAACTTTGCAGCCCGTCTGCAACCGCATGACCTGCTCACACTGGAAGATGTAGAAGTGAACACACCGGTGGAACTGAATTTGACCCGGTTTATCTTGAAATTGTTACCAGAACACACACACACACACACACAGGTTTAGCAGGTTAAGCACATATTGCTCACCGGCTGCAGACACAAAGTGGCACATGAGATGAAATGCGTGTGTGTGCTGCCACACTGCAGTGTGTGTGTGTGTGTGTGTGTGTGTGTGTGTGTGTGTGTGTGTGTGTGTGTGTGTGTGTGTGTGTGTGTGTGTGTGTGTGTGTGTGTGTGTGTGTGTGTGTACAGAGAAGCAGGAGCGGCTGAGCAGCGTCTGAGTCTCTGCAGATTGAAACAGCTGCTGCAGATCTAAGCTGGGCCGCTGCACACGCTAAGACTTGAACCTCTGCAGGGAGGAATTCAAGCAAACAAACAGGTGACTGATAAAGAACCATTTCACTTTAGCCCCCACGTTTGTTGAGTCAGTCAGCGGGGGGGTGGGGGGGGCTGCAAACAGCTTCAGCATGTCAGAGTGAGGAGAAGAAGCTTGTAGGTGAGGTCTGGGCTCATTCACAGGTGCATGACATCACTTCATTCATGTACATAAACAACAGAGGTCTGATGATCTGACACACACACACACACACACACACACACACACACACACACACACACACACACACACACACACACACACACACACACACACACACACACACACACACACACACACACACACACACACACACACACACACACACACACACACTAGGGTTCTTCACTGAAATAGTAAACAAATGCTCAGAAACGAGTCCTTTAAGAGAGGAAGCTTACTGAGAGTCACTGAGCTCCTGGCTGGATCCCCACCTGTGGTAAAGCTCCCTGAAGGACAGCAGCTAGCTTAATTAAAACACTGCTAGAATGGAAACAATGGAGACTGAAATAAAGCTTGATTAGCTGAATGATACTCTCTGTCTGAATGAAGATGTGCCAAAGTGCCACATGCTTCTGCATTCGTATAAGAGGGAGAGAGAGAGAGAGAGAGAGAGAGAGAGAGACAGACAGGGCGAGCTCCTGGAGATTCCAGTCATGCCTGCATGTCCTTGGACGTCGCGTGCCGCAGTACAAACACAGCGATCCCCTGGTAATTACAGAGCGCTCAGCAGCCCTCGCTCACAAATACTTTGTTGTTGGCAAAAACATTATTCAAGTTAAGAACATGCAAAGTTTCTTACAATAATGTTTCATATGAGACACACACACACACACACTCTGGGCTCAAAGGTCTCTCTCCCTGCAGCCCCAGCAGACTGAATGCTGTTTGGTAAACATTTCCCTGACCTCTCTCTCTCTCTCTCTCTTACAACATTGACGGGAGACAAAACATCAGAAAGTGTCTTTGTGTTAGAGGGACGCACAAACAATGAACACAATGCATTTCACTGTGAAGAGCAGTAATGCCCTGGATTTAAATAACTGACCTTTTAGTAAGAACAATGGACCAACAATCAACACACACACACACACTCACACTCACACTCATTCTGCATCAATCATCACATTTTGCTGCTCTGTTCAGACTCCGGCTCTGTTTGAGTTAAAAACTAAAACGTGTGTGTGTGTGTGTGGTGAACCCTGCTGTGCTACTGACCCCTCTGAACCCGTCTGTCTCTCTCAAACACACAGCCTTTCCCCCCTCAGAACCATCCACACACTGCGTTGATCCTGTGTGACTTTTCTTCAGAGATCAGTGTGTTCATGGTGTTTCCACACACACTACTTCAGCCGAGTGTGTATCACTGTACTCCCATGTCCCTACTCTTAAGCTCAGCGTTCCTTCACAGCCTTCACGCTCTCTAAGGACTACAGAGAGTGGAGGTGTAAGAGAGGAGAGGAACCTGCAGCTCATGAAGAAGAGAATCATGCTTGGTGTTGACGCTCGGATGTAATGCTCCGTCTGCAAACACGGGCCGGCCTCACAAAAACAGGGCATTCCTCCGCTCACTTGATTACTTGACCACTTCCTGTTCACAGAGACGCTCCCAACAAAAAGGAATCAACAAGAACGAACACCGGCGTCAACAAATCAGCCTGGCTCGGGATGGAGATGCTGACTGACTGACTGACTGACTGACTGGCCGAGTTTTCCAACAGAAAAACAAACCAGTGCTTTGTTTGTCTTAAACGCACTGGGAATCACACTGAACTGTTCATCCATCCAGTACAAAACCAGTACAGCGTCGTTCTTAGGTACAGGTAGAAACTTCTCCTACGGAAGGACGATATGATGGGGACCTGGAATCCATGTGGGTACCCTAAAGTCCAAAGCCAGGTGTACCATGCAGCATCCACGCCTGAGGACCGGTACAGGGGCATCAGGTTTCCCAGTGACAGATACAGGCCTTCAATGGCAGAGTGTGGGCTGGAGATAAAAGGGCAGGATTTGTTTGTGGTCCCTGGTGACCTACAGGGGCAGATCAGCCTCAAAGGGCCATTTGTGTGACCACAAGGGGGGGGAGTACTTCCTGGGCACCTGTATGATGCAAAGGTCCAGAGGCAGCGTCCTAATCTACACAAATGTCACTGCTTCATTGAACCATAAGTACCACAGGAGCTCTGGGCAGCCAAACTGGGGCCTCTGGCTGAGGCACTCTGGCTGAGGCACTCTGGCTGGGCCTGGTGTGTCAGAAGCTTCCACTCCGTCTTTACCGAGCCACACTGACACCTCTTAATACAATTTGCATGGTTTTTACTTCCTCGACCAGGTCCAGTCAATGTTTGGTCGGCCCTGGTGACCTCAGAAGACGTTTCAGTGCTGAAGCGACAAACTAAGACAAGAACGTTTCATTCAGACACTGTTATCTGTTTTTATTCCAAAATGCTCCTAAAGCACTTTGCATTGTAGTCTTGTGTGTTTGCAGTGTGGAGACAGATTAGTGTGCCACGCCCTGTTCCTGGGTACAAACACACACACACACACAAGGTCTCTACACACTGCCCATGAATACGACACATAAATACAGTTGGTCAAAGAAGATGGCGTCATTGTGTTCACCTAGTCTGTGTGTGTGTGTACTCAATGCCTGGAACCAACAGAGCTGCCGTCCTATCATAGCGCCCCAGAAGAGCATGAAGCTACAGCTAGACAACATCACCTCGTGCAAACAGCTGCTGCCACAACCACAGCCATCAATTATTCACTGGAGGCTAACCTTCTTGTTTACCTTTGAGGCCGGCAGCTGAGGCCAGAGAGCATTGGGGGGGGGGTAGATCATGCGATGCCCCCCCACCCCCCGTGCCAACCAGAAATGAACGGGACCACTCAGCACTGGACAAACAAAACCGCCTCAAACAGAAAGTCAAGGTACCATCAACTAGCATGAATGGAAGCAGCAGCCATATTAGCAATATTAGACAGGAAAGCAGCAGCTGAACTCTGACCCATGCACTCACCCACAACTCAGCTACTGCTTTGGTGTAAAGGAGACTGAGGATGATTCTCCAGGGACCCAGCTGTTAGCTACTGTATGTGACCGTGTTTCCCTCTACTTCTTTCCCACCTCACACGTCTTGTCTTGGATGGCTGGTGCAGATTCCCAGAGGAGCAGGGATCAGTGCAGCTTCCTCATATTCAGGTGCCAGAACCCCCATTCTCCAGTTAATCCAGCTCTGGAATGAAATTTACCCCCCGCAACCGCCTCCCGTTAGCCTTACGTCCCACATGAGGGGTGAGAGAGGGGGGCGGGGGGGGGGGGGGGGGGCAGGATGTGAGACCAGCTGGTCACAGCTCACACAAAGGAACCTGCTGAATGTGCTGTTGCATCAAAAAGAAGCTCAATCTCTCACACTGCCGTTTCTCTGCAGCCTCATCAGCTCCGGGTCGCTCTCACTCTCTGCGGCCCGTGATTCAGCCATTTCCAGATGAGGGGAGTCAGTTACAGCCAAACCATGAACGCATCGTATAGATCGACATAAAACCGTAACATGTAACAATGTTTGGGATTAAGTTCAACTTCCTGACTCTGCTGCAGGAAGAAGTGGAGCAGAGGGGAGGGGGGGGGGTGTGTGTGTGTGTGTGTGTGTGTGTGTGTGTGTGTGTGTGTGGCTTTACTGCAGAGGGGCCAATGGCAGGTGTAATTTATCTTTCGCCCTAGCCTAGTTCATCCAGTCACTGGGGAGACACAAACCAGGACTCTACAGTCAAGTTAGCTAGAAAGGCGTGCAGGGGAGAGGAAGTGTGGACCTCAAAGGCACACAGAGAGGACAGAAAGTCAACGTGGCCCAGATTTGTTTTTTTCAATTTGTCATTGAACAGTGAATTTTTGGGGGCTGGGAAGTCAGACGCTCCTCGCTGGAATATGAAAAATCTCCATCAGTTGAGGCAGAAACTCACTTGAAGTTTAAATAAGACATGAAGGGAAATAAAAGAGAATAAAATAGAATAAAATAGAAGTTCACATCCAGCCCGAGCTGAAAGAAGGGGCCTGATGGGGC
Source organism: Genypterus blacodes (assembly GCF_046128005.1). Lineage (NCBI taxonomy): Eukaryota > Metazoa > Chordata > Actinopteri > Ophidiiformes > Ophidiidae > Genypterus > Genypterus blacodes. The sequence continues at coordinate 113,302 of NW_027467017.1, read as the reverse complement.
CTGATGAGAAAAGCAGTGGGCTTTACATCAGTGTGTTTATGTTCTTACAAAAGAGCCACAAATAGCAGCAAAGCACTGGAAGCACTGGAAGCACCGGTATTCATTCATTCATCAAACACACACACATCTAATTGCCTATTGTAACTTAGCGTCCAACCACCGAGGATAGAAACGTACCAACGTAACTCGATACAACCTCTAGCAGCGTTCAGAGACCCAATCACAGTGAGCAGCGATCGTGATCCACACAGCTTTGTTAGCCGATACAAGGCTCTGATGAGTGCTGAGACAGGAAGTCGGCACTGGAGGATATCAGGTGGAGCTGGAAGGTCCTATTAGGTAAGAATCCTCGGAGTGACATGCACAGAACCTGTTTGGCAGAGTCTGACGGGGGCACACCCATCAGGGATTTGTTCCTCGTTTCAACAATAGAAAAGCCACGACAGAAAGAAGCAGATCTGCTGTGTGAGGCAGCAGGTGTGTACGGCAGCAGCATGTGAGCCACCTCCTCTAAGAAGAGACATCCTGTGCTGCTCAGCAGGGGGGCTGGACCAATAACAGAGCAGGAACACAGCGTTAGTACCTGCAGCCTTAATGTGATCCTGGTCAGGGCCGATGTAGAGCACACAGGAAACACAAAGAAGCGTGACATTGGATATGAAGGGTGGCAGTTAAGACGGGCTGAATGGACTTCTTTGTAACCCGTCATGGGACTTCAAATTGATCATTCCTTCTTCCTCGACATAATGATTGAGGCAGAGCTCTTCTATTTAAACAGCTCTGGTGACTGAGTCCAAGCCTTTCTGACTGAAAGCGCAGGCTGGAAGTTGGAAGAAAGACATTTGAACACACATGGTGGGGCAACAGGACCATCACATGATGCAACGCTTCAATCATTTACAGAGCAAAGATAAAGGCAGGAAGGAAAGTAGAGATCAATGCGTGTTCAACACTCGCTCCAGTGTACGCTCATACATGACTCCTTCATACATGTACTGCAGGGACCCGCTTCATGCTGCCCAACGTCAGTCTCATTAGGGACTGACATGTGCGATCAGAATTCCATTGTAAACAGCTGAGCACACACGGGCACGAGGGGAATTCTGCTCTGGATTCCAGACAAATGAGTCACTTTTGACCAATTCCCTACATTAGACATCGAGTCAACATGACTCCAGCAAACATAATCTAAGACTGCCAGGTGGGCAATGGGGGCAGGGGGGCTAGTGTGTGTGTGTGTGTGTGTGTGAGTCACAGCAAACTGAAGGAACTGTCAGGACTTCTAAATCTCCATCTGCTCACAGTTAAACCCCCACCAATGCCATCAAGACTGCGTCCTCCTCCAGTGCCACCATGACAACCTGTGCACCTCAGAAACCTGGGTGGAACACCGTACCAACTTTAGCAGAGAGGAGAGGCTCTATCATGAACTCTGTGTCACATTCTAAACAGAGGTAAACATGACAGGGCCCATTAAAGCTCACTCTGAGTTTACATTCTCCCCGCAGAGTGGAGACGCAGTGACGGAGAGAATAGAAGGAGCGAGAGAGCCGTTAAGCCCGAGTCCTCTTTAACGCCTCATCATGGCGCCGCGCCAGGAGAGGCGGCGTCAGGGAGTTACACATCTTGTCGGGCACAGACCTCGCTAAAATCCACATCCTGAAGCAGACTGTGGCCTTCGCACTGACGCACAGCTCGCCGTGCAGAACTGGCATCTAAAAATAGCCCCAAACTGACAAACGAGTCCACAGTCTCATCTCCAGTACAGAGTGACAGGGAAGGAGCTCGCAGACGCACAAAGGCCTTCAGACAATCGCACACTTGCGGCCTCATTGTGGTAACGCCATTAATCACACGGTCAATGTCCTTGTTCCCAACCCTGTGTAACCTGACCCCCTCCCCCCAACGTTCTGAGGACCACAGAGGGTTAATATGCGTTCTGTCTGCATGCTATACGTCTACAAACAAGCACTTCAGACGCTCTGTCACCCTGCGTTTACGTCCGCTGGTTGAACCCGGCACCACAGAGAGAGAGACTGTCCCTTTCAGTTAGCCGCCTGCTACGCAATGTTTGAGTCCATTCACTGCTTCAAGCACCATCATGCACCAGAGACAATGTGGATATGTGACAGGGACGATGTCATGTCTGCACACACGGCTCATTTAGCAAGACAGCCCCCCCCCCCCCCCCCACACACACACACACACACACACATACACACATCGCAGCTTGGTAACTATACTGAAAACAATAAAATGATTAAAATTGAAAAACAGCGAACGTGTGGCTTTTCTGAGTTTGTCTCTGTGTCTGTCTGTGCCAAAGCAGTGAAGCCTGGAGCCGAGTCTGCGTGCCCCCGGGCTGCTGGGCTCAAGGTCGGCTCTTATTAAGCCAAAACAGGGCGGCTGATCTGGTATCAGCACTCTTATTATGCATGGCAACTCAAGCACAAGTCAAGGCAAATTAGTTTTGTTCCACACATACACACACACACACACACTTAACTATGAGGCTCATTACAAAACACTGCAACAAACTATTTTTATAAAAGTATTTAACATGCGACTGCGGCAGTGTTGTGCCACGTGACAAACACAACAACACAACAAAGCAATAGTGTACAGAAAGTAACAGGGAGTCCAGTGCAAGTATTTAGACTCGATTGACCTCATCGTCCTCCTTTTCACCATGAAACCTAAATGACTGTCACTGTACTAAACCACACACACACACACACACACACACACACACACACACACACACACACACACAGTATCAGTCAGCATATTGTCTCGGGAGTAAACAATGATTAACGCCGCTGCATAAAACAAGTCGACTGTCTCATTCCATGTCCACGGCCCTGGAGAGCCATGGAGATGGAACAGACATGGAACAGTCCTGCTCCCATTAAAGCAGAGTATGGCCATGCATCATGTCGTGGGTGTGGACAGCGTGGCAAATCATTCCATACATGCCTTCCCACACCACACACACACACACACAGTATCCTGTCCCACAAGCCACTGATGCCATTGCTATGGGTAACACAGTACTGGACAACTGTTGTGGTCTGGTAAGTCCCTCCAAACAGGCAGTCCAGCCCTCTACTCTCTACATGTTACACATCTACACTGCACTTTGTGGTACATAAAGCAGAAGGATTTCACTTCTCACTTCATAAGCAGGTTGTTTAGCTGGTTGGGGTGAGACAGGTCGAGTTCCCCTCGCTGTGTGCAGCCATTACACACATTTAAACCCTAAATGTGTTGTCAAGCTAAGGACCCAGGTGATGATACAGCTGAAAACAGCTCAAAGAGGGCAAATAAGAACAACATGTTGACTGAGAACCACATTTCCTTTCCATAGATGAATTAGACACTGAAATCTGTTTGTCTAGTGACTTTCAAAGATAACTCATCGATTTGAAGATAAAGCCATAGATAGAGCTGCTGCTGACACCTTCTGTACACACCACTAAACAAACACACACATTTCCTACCACAGCAAGTGACACCTTTGCCAATGGGTGAATACTTTTACGTGAATGTTACACATCAGTATACTTTTGCAATGTTTGCGACCCACCAAACGCCCCCCCACGGCCCGCAGACGAGCTGCTCGGGCCCGGACCTGGCTTACCTTGGGCAGCTCTTTGAGTTGGTTGGCATCGAGCAGAAGCTCCTCCAGGCTGCGGCTGTAGCGGAAGATCTCCTCGGGGACGCTCTGCAAGTTGCAGTGCCGTTTGTCCACCGACTCGACGTGGCGGTTGCATCGCCACAGCGGGATACACTTCAGCATGTCCGGCCGCCTGGGGGGGGATTCGGTCGCCGGTGCTACTCAAACCTCCGCATCGGAGGGCGAAGCGGAGGGGAAGGTCGCCGTGGCAGAGGAGATTGCGGGGGGGGGGGGGAGTCGACGTCGAAACACGTCTTGCGTTCCCACGACGATCCAACACAGGAGGCCAAAATCCACTTAGAGACTCAAATATTAATCCCTTCAGTGAGTTCCTGATATTCCCAATTCCTGTCTAGCTGCGTTCGCTACGATTGTCAAATTCTTCGTGGCGTCATCCCCTCGAGACAATAAGCAATACACTACGATACAATGCAATACGATTAACATAAACAAAAGCTTAAAAACTCCCCACTCGGCTGAAGCGTCCCGTCACTTCACGCATGTACTCGCGGCTTCTCAGACACGTTAGCCCGTCTCGCTGCCGCCACCGTCCCGGTATGCGCCCGAATATGAAAACATTCAGCCGACGGTGCCGTTACACTAAAGCGCCGCCGTGTGAGGAGCCAGTCACGAGTAGCAACCGGTGGTAAAAACACTTGAAGGACACGACGGGTAAAACTGCTACCGGGTCCCATGGAACGAGTGAGGAGATTAACTCGGGACTCGCGACGCCAGAGGTGCTCGCTCTCGCCGGTTGTGTTGTTAGCAGGCTAGCCGCGTTAGCTAACATAGGCTTTGTGCTTAGCTACCGTAAGCTAGCATTAGTATCGGCGATATTTACACAAATCGCCTTGGGAAATAGCCTGTGGCGCGCCAGGACAACATCCCCGAGAGCTCCGTGGAAAATGTCCGCCTGCTGTTTTTGTTGCGTTGTAGGTAAATGACCAGCGGTGAGACCTGGCGCTGGAGCAACAGCCGCGCTCCCCTCCCCCTGTTGAGCCGAGTCGGGCTGGTTAGGTGTATGTGTGTGTGTGGGGGCTGGGCTAGCTGCGAGCTGCTAGCTGCGAGCAGGAGCGCCCCCGTCTACGCCTCTCCGCCCGCTGCACAGGGCCACACACATACTGGGTTACAGCGCCACCTAACGGCTGATAGCGCTCATGTTTAGAACTTTTTCTCGTCATGTAGCTCGTTTCTCAGATGAAGCTGTGGCTCTGTCCCGTGTTGGTGCGAACTAGTTATGTTAATGAATGCAGCCATCAATGATATTAGTTGTGTAGTGAGAAATGGTTAATAGATTCTTCTTCTTCTCTGGGTCGGCAGTAGCTCAGTCCATATGGGACTCGCCTGGGAACCAGAGGGTAGCTGCCTGCCTGCGGTGCCCCTCTGGTGCGTGTGTAGGAGGGGAACAAACTTCATACGTGTGTGTAATTACATTATATGTAAGATTTGCATTGTGTGACAAACTGCATGTCATGTGGATGCAGGTATTGGAAACGGAATTTCTCAAGGGTTGAAATTAATAAAGAGTTGGTTCTTCTTCTCTTATATATTTACACTCACACACATTAGCGGTGAGGCAGTCAGGCAACTAATCCTTTTATAGTGTGCCCACTACAGGCGACTAAGATACTGCATGGCCTTCAAGAATGATCCATATACACCTAAATCAGTGGTTCCCAAACTTTTTCTTCAGGAGTTTTTTGCACCCCCCGCCAACCAACCTCCCCTGCTTATTTATTGATTACAAATAAATGATAGAAACTACTGGTATGTTGGTAACCAAACAAGTGCTGAATAGGATTCTTCCTCGAGGAAATGCCCACCATTGATTGAACATAAAAAAATATTTTAACACATTTATGTTGTGGACAAACAATAACCTTTAATTGTAGAAAGAATGTGTGTACATGTCCTGACAAAAGAAAACGAGCTATTGCAGGAGAACAAATGTTAAACAAGATCGGATTACAAAATTTTGAAACTAGCACAAAAAATGTTCACAGATCACAAAAGCATAATTTGACGCAGAAATATTTTTGAAAGGATCCCGTTAACATTAATATCAACATCAATAAAAAAAAAAAGAAAAGAAAAGAAAAATGTAATTACAAGGCCTGCATTTGTAGCTGCAGTGAGTTTGGGTACAGGATGGATGCTGGTCAACCCTTCAGGCTTTACGCAGAGAGGTCACTGCTGTTGAAACGGTCTTGGTCATACACTTCTGCCACAACTTTGCGACCACCGAACCAGCGGTCATTGAGGGCCTGAATAGCTTTGTTCATCTCTGAAGCCATGGAAAACTCTACAAAGATTTTGACAATGATATCTGCATCCTCCTCCTCTCCCTGCTTCTCCTGGTATATGATGACTCTGTTGACGGAGCCAAACTTGCCGCACTCCTCCGTCACTTCGCCTTCCAGGTCGTCATCGATGTCCTCTGGTCCAACCATATTCCGGAGTACCATCACCGTGGACTGGGGACGAGCAAGGAAAGAACTTAAATCAACAGTTTGTAGATTGCATTCAAAACACATTTCAACCACTTTCTCCTGTCAGATTAAGTGTTCCACTGTCAAAAGTGTCCAAACAAACCCAGTACCTCTTAACGCCCGCTCTGCTCAGACCTTACCTCAGATTTCCTAAGCAGCTTCTGCATGACCATGTGTCTGGCGCTGCTGCCAGAAATGCTCATGTGCTCTTGGTCACTCAACATCTCCTGGCCTGTTCCGTCCTGAAGCATCTCCTCCTTCTCTTCTTTCTTCTCTTGGTTGGCACCAGCTTGACTGGACAGGACTGGTGGTGATGCAAGCACAGGATTCACAAGGCCAACTTGTGGAAGCACTGGCATGGTAGGACGCACTGGAGTCACACCTTTCAGGCAAGGCAGACAAGTCAACCACAGCTGAACAAACCGCTGCTTCTCACAATAGACACCTGGCACCTTATATCGTTACCAGGATGAGGCAAGAGTTAAAACTGAAGCCTGAGATGCCATTTAAGAGCAAAGGGGAAATAAATACTGACAATTTTGCTGATCAAATGTTTGTCAATGCCTTGTGACTCATTACCATTTGACTTTCACATCCCCATAGTCACTGGGAGACTTTGAAAATGACTGCAGTAACAACTGAACATGATCAGCAGAACTGTTCTTCACCGTTAAATGACAGCAACAACTCCAATATTGTGCTTTGCTCATAGAAACATGAAGGCAGCCGCTCCCTCGCCTGGCCGTACACACCTGTGATGACACCCGGTGCCTGAGCAGCCATGACAGCCTGAGGTATTCCCATCTGCTGACCAAGAAGTTGGGGCGCAGCTAACGCCCCCAAGACTGATGCCCCGGCTACAGCCTCCTTAAGAGAGGGGGGCCGAAGACATTAGGTAAGGGAAACACACAGAGCACAGCACAAGGCAATACAGTCAACGATCACACAGCACGGCACAGTGAGCCTAACTTGGCCTTTCTGCACTACAATCAGCACTGAAACTGATTACACAACTCTTACATATAGATTCAGATGTCTAGAGTAAGCACAAAGCCCCGAGTACAAAGGTTACACCGGTAAGATCAGAAGGAAGAGAAAGGTTTCATTTTTTGCAAAATGGCGGGAAAAAGGGAAACACGTCTGGGTGTGTGTGCTTGTTAAGAGAAAACTCTTAGCTCGCACACCAATCAGTGAACGGCAGGATTCCTACATTGTCATGCCACAAAAGGAAATGTCATCTTCGTAGTTTCTGTTACGCGTAGAAGTCTTTTTGTGGTGTTAAATCAACACTAGGGCAGAATAACGACCTGAACCAAACTCCTCGCCTTCTCACAGTCACATGTGGAGAACAGTGGTCTATGCCAGATCTATAATATCTGTGCTGTTTGCATCAATTCTAGCTAGTTCTGAGATATATTTACCTGGAAGGCCATTAAATCCCTTTGGAAGGGATTCATACTTGCCTGGGCCGTTATCTTAGCAGTGGCTGCCGCTGCGGCTACAGCCGCAGCAGGCGGCAGACCACCGGGGGTCGTGGGGGTCAGTAGGGGCATGGGCGGGGTCACTGCCTTGCCCACCCGTAGGTACTGACCCCCCAGGTCAAAGAGGTTCATAGAAGACACAGCGTCTATTGCCGACTGTGGCTTCTCATATTCTGTAAGTGAATACAAATGGTATTTAGTTGTGTAGTTAATGAGGGCGGAGCAGCACGACAGCTCGAGAGCCCCCCAGCTCACCAATGAAGCCAAAGCCTCTGTGTCGTCCCGTGGTGGGATCCCGGGCTAATGTGCAAGACTTGATCCTTCCAAAGGCCTCAAAAACACTCTTGATATCGTCGTCCGAGAGGTCCGGGTGGACGGATGCCACGTAGATTCTGTTAAAGGCGCGTGCCTCCTCTGCCAGCTGGTCAATGATGGGTTGCGCCTGACCGATGTTACTTGGCCGCCCAACCTATAGCACAGATCATACCAGTAAAGCGCCTCTTCAAAGTGCCAACCGAGACCGAAGTACCGTACAAATCCAAAATGCCCGTAGTACTGACTTTTAGGATTGCCACTAGTTCAGTACCATCATCCTAATAATAATAATAATAATAATAATACTGCCCTGAAAGCTCTCCTCTGATTTGTCTGATCCTACACTGCAGCCTATCAAATTTGATCAATGACCAAGCTCAGATTCCTTTCACTAATCTTCTCAAACTGCCCTCCAAGATATTAGTCAGCTATTAAAAATGTGATCTTGACAAAATGGGGTCAGATACCTGGCAGCTATCAAGTCAAAGAAATGTAAAAAGAAGAGATCTAAGGATAGAAATGATAAAGAAGCTAAAGTGACTGCATTACTCTAACAACCATCCAATTATAAACTTCCTTTTTGAATTCCCACACATTCAGCAGCAGACCGTCTACAAAAAGTGTCAAGTGATAAAAAAAAAGAAAAGAAAGAATGCTAAGATGCTGACACTAACACTAACACTAAACTAAGCTGATCACAGTGCCGTGACTTAAACTCTACAATAACAATGACATCATTTACTAAAAGCTTTACCCTGCCAGTGAAAACACCTTAATCACATTTCTTTTTCTGTGGTTAATCTTATTTCTAAAAGACACTCCTCCTACCAGCCTAAACCTGCAGCCTCCTCACACACACACACACACCAACTTTTGGTTTGGTGTGAGTCGCTGAACTGGCGGCAACACCAAAAAATGGGAACGCAGCAAAAGCCTCACACCCCCACGACGCACTCTGACTCCTACATGCTCTGCATAAACTGAGCCGTTCAAGAGGCTCAGTTTAAGCACCCTGCGTGGATACAAGAATCTATAAGTTACTGGGATCTGTACTACAGCTGGGGCGGCCAAGCAACACCAACCAGGCGCAGCCCATCATCAACACATCATGGACACAGAGCAACGCAACGCGCCGCTGGGCATCCGACTGGAACCGGTCACTAAAACAGCGATGATGACAACACACAGCACAGAACACTCCACACACAAGCACACATCATACGTACCTGGCAACCAACAGACACGCAGACAAGTGAGGAAAGAGAATGTGTTTAGATTCAGGAGATAACAAATCATTTCACAAGTTATTTCAAACAAACAAGTACAACAAGTAGGAAAATGACATCTGACTCAGCAAATTGGAAAAAAAATGATTCCTAAATAGTCCTCTTAAAAGAAAAAAAACGCAAAAAAAATGAGTTAGAGGAACAGCAGAGCTCAAGTTTCCCCTTTGTCCAGGTTCTTGTGAGCCTGAGAGACGCTGGTGCTGCTGCTGCTGCCGACTCACCTTAATGTTTCGCCCCCCCAGCATGACTGAATTCATTTGCTCCAGAGCCAGCTGAGCAGCTTCTGGCACGTCGTACTCCACAAAGGCAAAGCCCTACATCGGCGTACAGAACACAGGGAAAGGTGTCACCTCTGAACACCGGCGCCTTACTGTAGTCTGCAGCATGGAAACACCTTCATCACACGGCAAACAACTCTGACCTTGTGCTTCATGGTAACAGAATCCCACGACATATCAATACTCTTGATTGGACCGAAGGGGGCAAAGGCCTGTCTGATGGTGTCTTCACCAAGCTCATAGTAAATGGAGCCCACATACACTCGACACATGATGGCTAGAGCACGCTGCCGCTGAGCCGCAACCTGACAATGAAGGAGAACAACACATGATGAGCATTAGAAAGTCACAGAGAGGAGGACAAACACACACACACACACAAATCAATTTAGGTGTGCATGAGAGATGATGTGACTGAGGATTTTAAATTGTAACATCTGGTTTGCTGTGTTGATCTGTGCAGTAATGAGTGTATCGTCTACTGTGCTCGCTTTCCCCATAATCAGTCAGAGGCCTTTGCCAAGTTAGAGTCTGGACATTACAGGGTAATGACTGAATAAAGTGTTTCTAAAATGTACTCTAAATAATATGGCCTCAATGCTCTGACTACTGAATAGACATATGGAAGAAAACACACTGGAGTTATTGACATGCACAGCCTTCACTAGGAGTTGGCTTCAGTAACTGACCTGTAGTCCCGGGGTGCAAGTAAGGTAACAAATGTAATCGTGGAGTTCAAACGAAATCCATACAAAGTCTGGAGGAAAGCATTTCAAACTTTCTTCTCAAGTCTAATGGACGTGTCGGCCTAACCACTGGGAGTCCGTACATTTTATTGATGTCTTCAGTTCTGTTTGCTTGTGAGTATTACATGTCACTGCCAACAAGAAGCTAACTGCCTACTTTATGGCACAGAGGGAGGATGGATTGTTCATGGACGCTGAGAGGCCTGAAGGAGCCGTGTTCAGGCTGTTCTAGGGTTTGGTTGATTAAAGGGATTGCTATCCCTCTTTACTCCCCTGCCAAAAGCTTTCCCTGTCTTAAAATCGAGCAAATGCATATTTCTGACACTAAAATCCCTTTTCTTTTTGACAAACACACTTAACAGCCAGATAGTTTGGGTTTTTTAAATAGTAATGCAAATGATCCTGCTGCAAATCTCTAGAGAGATAGCGCCAAGTGTTACCACAATTTAGATCAACCACCTTTCATTTGACAAATAGTTCTGGACGTGGCCAAAGGTGGACCAGCAGTAGAATATCCTGTTTACTTTCAAATGTGCATGAATTCCTGGGCTAACAAGGCAGGGATTGTTGCCAAAGCAACTAATAAAAGAAGGGTAACAGTCCATTTCCATTGGGAATGCGCACAGAAAAAAATGTAATAATCTATTGACCGATTGTAAAGGTGAGAGAGGATCTCCAAAGCCCATTGTCACTGCTGCCATCTGAAAGACAGTAAAGATGAAAAAAGTGCTGAAAAGTAGGTTAGGTATCCCTTAGCTTTGTTTTTTCAAAAAAAAGGTCATTGCTTTGCTAGGTAGACAAGAGCGTTCAGTCAAACACTACATTCAGACCCTCCATCTAAACAACAAACAGCTCCCTTATGTACAGGAACCCCTTACATAAGTAAACCCCACATCATTACAGTTAACACATAAATGTCCCCCTTAACAAAGTGCAACGCATTTAACATGAAAACTAAAGATTCTTGACGATCTCCTCCGTCTGAAAAAGAGCAGAGGGCAGAAGCACGGCACAGGATCTAAACACAGCAGGGGGAGGGGGACAAGACCCTTTCTCTCTAAAATCCAAGAATCACAGGGGGACAAATTATGACATTTTCTTTTTCAGCAAATGCCAAAATATCTCAAACATCTCACCTGCAGGTTGGTAAGCTGTTGTTGCTGATGGGCAATTGTCTGCTTCACCAACACACTCTTAATGCTCTGCTCCATGGCATACTTCTTTGCCTGGGATATCAGAGAGATGAATGAGTTAGGTGAACATGTGGATCCATCACTGTTGGGTAACATCACCAGGAGCAATAAGCAGGAGACACACAAGTCTGCTGGTGTGATCAGAGATGAACACAAGCTAAGGTGATAGGGAGTTCAGTTTATTTATACAGAAGGAGAGATGATGATGCATACACCATCACATTTCTGTCAAAGGGGGGTGGGATACATGAATACAAGCATCAAACAGTCCCGCTATGAGGTACCCGTGGCTTCTTACCCTCTGCAGAGCCTCCTGCTGCTCTGGGGTGAGCGGCGGCAGGCCCAGCTTAGAGCCGGTGCCTTGTCCATTCTCCATCGTCATTGATTCTCCTCCCTGCAGGTTCAGAACCACAGGTCAAAACAAACAAAAGGACTCCACATAGAAGTCCAGCCACTGACGCGTCCGTCTCCGGCCTGTGTGGCGTACAAACATGGGTGACGTCAGTGCAGAGAGCACACACATGATGCGGGCACAGATTGCACATACATGACCGGATTGAGAGCAGGTGGGAGCGGGAGAGCTGCTTACCTACGCAGCCCGCTTAACGCCGAGCTCCACCGGACTGAGGCAGGAAGCCCCCGGGGTCAGGGCTGACGGGGACGCTTTAACAACTCAACAAGTTCTACAGAAAAGAAAATGCCTTCAGACTAACAATACGACAGACAGGCAGCAGCCATTATTTATGCAGAACAAGAGACACGGAGCCAGTCCGGTGTTCGGCCTCACACACACACGGTGATGACGCAAAGGTTAGCTAGACGCGGTAGCATTCCGTGGCTTAAGTGATTAAACCATAAGCCAATGTTGTTTTAAAGTCAACGCGGGTTACTTCTTTGTTGTTTGTCAATTACAACATAGTCTTAATCTAATGCGCAGAGCTTTCTAATGCTACGCGGAGAACGAGGCCTAGCTCCCATTCATGGCGCCGCAGCCATCTTTGTCGCTGGGACGCGCTAGCTAATGTTAGCCCATCTTCACCGCGCAAAGCTAACTGCCTGCCCCAGTGACAAATATTGGTATTTTCAGAAATGCAATTGACTAACAACTTCTACCATAACTTACAGGACGACCCGGTGCAGATAGACAACGTTAAAGTCGAAATTGGTCATAGATTCATATTTACCGCAGTCTCCGTTACCGCCATGAAGCACGCCTTCCTTCAAAGGCCCGCACGTTTTAACTATCGCGAGAGCCTTGGGTTTTCAAACACAAGTGTCGCGATATCAGTATCGCGGGTTTTCATGGATGCAGTGACGTCATTTCGCTGCTGCCCTCATGATCTTTTGTTTTCTAAAATCTGAAAGGTTGACCTAAAAGAGGTTTAACATTCAAAGCTGTTATCCTGGTCGTTTACATGTGGGGCATCTCTGTGTTTTAATCAGACTCATTAAATTCTAGATTTGGTCTTTTTGCAATCAAACTACATGGACACATTATCTCTAGTGCAGTACCCTCCATCTAATGTAATCACATTAATTGTTTCTTCTTTGATACATTAAATGTAAAAAAAAAATCTGACATCAAAACAGAGCGTGTGTGTATGTGTCAATACAACGAGCACCACTCCTCCAATCTTGCCAAAATGTTTTCACAGGGTGCTTTTCATTTCATTTACATTAAATTTGCTATTTAACCTTTTATTTGCATTACCAAATTATAGTAGTAGAGGACATGAATGGCACCACCCATGATGAAATCATCACTGATCATTGATAGACATTACCCTGAGACCACAGCACCCCATTCCTTTCCAAAGATAAACTATGTGCATGATGCCCAAGAAGAGGCGGCAGGCCGCGATGCAAAGCGTCAGAGATTGGCTCAAGTGTCACATACGGTTTATTGTCATGTATTTAATTGCAGTAGCTACAATAGTTAACATAGGTTTAGGAAGAACACATCCAAGCCAAGTCAACAGTCAACAGAGCAACAGGAAAAAAGTGACTTCAAATAAGACTGATATGGTTCCTTTTAATGTTTGCACAGTCTAAACATTCATTTTCTTGGTCGGGTCCCCTCTGGAACTGAACTGTGTTTAACAAAGGCAAAATGCAGACTTTTGAATGGCTGCAGGCCATTAAGACATGCAGCTTACAATGGAGCAGTAGTTGCATTGCTTTGCATTCAGATTTTGTTCAAAGTAAACCCCTTCAAAAGCCACAAACAAATATGTACACTGCAGGCCGAGGATGAGTTCAGCGCAGCTCTCTCTCCCCAGACACACTGACGAGGACGCTTTACACAGAATAAACTTGGTAATTAAGCAATAACTGTACAGCAGTGGAACTGTTATGCAACCACAACTTTACAGACAGGAAATAAATGAACCAATTAATTGTTTGGGATAAAGAGTATACTGATTGATTGGAAAATAAATCACAATTATATTCACTGTCCAGTTTTGTTCAGGAAAATCCACCCAAATGCTAAGTTGTCTTTAACATTGCCAAGATTAGTTTTGTTGACAGTAAATTAAATTTTTTGCATTGACGTGGGCGAAGGCGAAGGCAGGTGATGACGGTAGAGAAGAAGTACACAGCACAGCATTTAAGTGCAATCTGACACTGTGTGGAGTAAAAGTAGAGTCGTTGATGTTCTGGTGCCACAGATAAACATTCCACTCCTGAAACAGGCATTCATGTTTTGCATCTGCAGCCCAGTTTTCTAAATGTCAAATTCTTGTGCAGAATACATTATTGATCACAGTACATAATTACTTAATTACAGAAATTTGAACATCTGGATGAATTTGGGTTGATTTTCCCTTTGAAACACATTTACACAACCAACTTAGCCCCAGAAGAGAAAAGAATCCTCAGACTGTATTAGAAATAGAGCTAAGGACAAGCATTGTAGTGATGTTTGTTAAATAATATATCTTAGGACCACGTCATAGTGTAGTATTTACTTTGTACAACGGATTTCCTCTCCTTTATAATAGAGTATGCCCTCACATCACAAACGTGCTGTGTTGTGTCTCAGCTGTTGTAGAGGTTTACATGAGCTGACGTCGTTTCCAAATGAATACTGAGGATTTATCACATGATCCTTACGTACAATAATCAGCGTCTCCCGGTCTAGTGTGTTTGAGCTCATCTTCACATTCACGCAGGCGGAAAGGTGGGCTCAGTTTAGAAGAGATTGTAACTGTGTTAACTAGTTTGAAACGATGCGTCTGAAGTGGCTGTATTGCAAAATGCCATGTTGGGTGCAACTTTGTTTCATTCGAGTAATTTGTCCAAAGTAGATTGCCATAAGAGGCACTTTGCATATCTTTGGCTTTCAGAACATGTTCCCAGTGAACACCCTTCAGGGCACTACAGGCTGACAGAGAGGCATCGTCTGCTCACTGCTCATCTTTACATTTCGCTGCAGCACATTCAGCACTGGGAGAAGCTAAGCTAAGAGTGCAGTGAAGTGTTTTACATGGCAGGTCAAAAACAACAACAACAACAACAATAAGAACAAGCAGAAGCCAGCCTGTGTAATATTGCCTTGATTCACAGTTGAACAGAAATAAATAATTTCTCCGATTGAGTATTGCCAGTGCATGATGGACAGGACATGTAAAAGCCCACAAAGCTGCAATAAGCTGAAGCTTCCAGGTGATAAACAGGATTTATTTAGTTAATTACTGCATTTTTGTTTGTTTTGATCAAAATGGAGTGCAAACAACGTGATGCTTCTGAGCAATAACATGTCCATATGAAACAGCTGCTGCTTTAATTATCTGTGTAAAACAAATCTATTCTGAATAGTGGTGTTATGGAAAAGAAGTAAGTTATATCTTAAGGCATGATAGCCCTTTTAGGCAGGGAATTTGTCAATCTTCCACTGCTTTGTGGGATTGCTGAACACAGCCATGTTGCCTCTGGTCCTCCAACCAGAGGTGCCTACGGTTCCTTTCTCAATCCCAGCAATTCCACCTTATAGCTAAGATGATTTTCTGACTATGGAGGCCCAGCATCCGTCCGTATTTGTCCCCTTATCCCCAGCTGGGGGTGTTCCCTCTGCTCCCGGCTGTGTGATCTTGTCCGCTGCCCTCTCCCTGTCCTCGATTTGAGTGGTCAACGCCCCGGGCCCCTCTGTCTGGGCCAGCCGCTGTGTGACCCCTCCTCACTGTGTGCTCCCAGTGGCGAGTGCTTTGACCCGGTGTCGACTGATTGCGTCTTCCAGGAACCCCGCCACCTTCTCACTGTCATCCTGCAGAGGACACACGACCACAGAGGTTCTCTTAAAACTACACAAGACAGACGGTGATGAGAGATGGACTGTATCATGTGTCACAGTAATGTGGTGGATGCCTTTATGTTTACCTCGTTTATGAAGGCATAGTGAACAAGTTCACTGGCAAGGTCTTTGGAGGTGTCAGCTGGAAGTTTCACATGAAGTATTTCAGTCAACAGGCAATGACAAAAAATGAAGGTGAAAAGTATTCCATTTTGAAAATGTCATTTCTTATTATTTCTAATGTTTCACTGTGATCAGCTTACTTGGAAGAATGTCACAGCTTAGCTGCCGATGGAGCTTGTCGTCCATCTTCAGAAACAAAGAGAGCTAAGGAGATGAGAAGGACTCCATTAAATCAGGCAGGATTTCATTTGATCCAACACAAATCACTTCACTGGTAAAATAGCTATGATGATGTAATGAAGCAGATCACAGAGCAGCTGGACCTTAGCATCATAAAGACCTTTAAAGCTTTGACATTCTGATGAGCTGATCTCTTATGTAAGACTGAGTGTTTGACTTATTAAAGCCATACATTTGAGAAATACAAAAATCAAACCCACAAGAACATTACGCCTTCACTTTAGCTTCTCACCAATTTAACAGATAAAACTTTATAATACTGAGGTCACAATGTGTTGACCGGTGATAACATGCCACTCACATGAGTTTTGGTCCCTTCTTCATTTGACTCCAGATTACAGTGCATCTGAACAACCTAAAGCACACACACACACACACACACACACACACACACACACACACACACACACACACACACACACACACACACACACATTTCCTTCATCAAAAACTGTTTGTATTGGCGCAGGCTCTTTTTGCGTGGAGCTCATTTTAGGTCTGAGAGGCTCACCTTCCTCGTCTCCGTCTCCTGGGGTTCAGGAGTCGGGGTCTTGACCGTCTCCACCTGCTCCTGGGACAAGGACAGGGCACGAGGGACAGGGTGCGGCCGAGACGAGGCGAAGTTCATTAAGGGGTAAATACCATTCCTGAAGAGAGGAATGGTCCAAATGTTTAACCTCCAACACTTGGGGGATAAAAGTGCAGATTATTACAAAAATGACTGCTATGCTCACTTAACGTCCTCCAGAAACTTGTCCAGTTCCAAAGGAGACACATGGGAATATCTGTAGGACAGGAAGAGAGACAGAAGGACACAGTGAGTGATGTTCTTGACGTGTCCCTGGACGTTGGCATGCAGCCGTCTGTCTGATTTTACTTGAGCTGGACTCCTTGTCTGTCGTCGTGTTTGATCTCTGCCATCACAGCGTTCGGATCAAAGGACTTTGTTTTCTCCTCCACGCAGTTTTCAGGAAGCAAGTCTGTGGATGCAACAACAGATTTACACACATGCCTGAGAACTGTCTCTCTTCAAAACCTGTTATAGTTGTTCTCATAGCAGCTTGCCCAGTGTTTACAACTTCTGATGTTTTGTATGTTCTATGTTTGTATTTTCATCTCTAGGTTGATTTTGATCCGTCAATAGAGTTTTGGTTTCATTTGACAAACTTGTTGAGTATTTTAGAACCTGCAGCAGATGGACAGCTGTCAATCTCCCGGTGAGCATGAGACGAGGCGAGGCGTAGCGTGTGAGCTTCATGTGCTAAGCATGTGGCGTGCGGGGGTGAGACACTCACACTGGTTGTTGATGAGGCAGTGGGCCGCCAACAGCTTGAGGGAGTGGACCTCAAACAGCACCCGGTGGAACAGAAGGTCGTGAGCGGTTGGACGGAGTTTGGCTTCGTGACGTAAACAAGACTGTGTGAACTCCTGCAAATAGCAAAGGGACACAAGGTCAGGGTGACACATGACCAGACGCTCCTCATCTCTGCCTCTTCATCCTCCCTTTGGCTCCACTCCTCGGTATATTTGGGACATTTTGTAGACTCACTCTCATGAGAGGGTCTTCCAGAGATTGACCTGCGTTGGCTATGGCCTCCTTGGAAACGGCAGCATCGCCATTGGCCTGGATCTCCAGTACTGCCATCTATGAGCAAAAACAATCGGTCAAGACACACACACACACTGCGGGACAAAGTCAAAGAGACATCCTTTGTTGAACTCACCTCCAGAGCACAGATCCCAAATGAGAAAATGTCAATGGCATAATCGTCTTCACTGGCTGGAAACAGAGCAAAGGAGCCGGATCAAAGCAAAGACTCATTTAGTCTCTAGTCTCACTGCTATGACGCAAACAAATCTGCCCCTTTCACTCTTAGGTGAACCGTCCCTTCAGTATTAAATGAAAACAGATTGGATGTGTGAACTGCACCGTCACACTTACAGCCGTACTCCGGGGCAAAGAAGTGGAGATTCCTCTGTTCGTCCCGGTGTTGCCTGCCTTTACCTTGGACACTGGCGTCTGGAAACACTGGCGACATCAGGAACACAGCAGATAGAATAGAGGGAGAGGATAGAGAGATAAAGACACAGGAAACACTCCTGTCAGCAGCCAACACAGAGACGAGGGAGGCCTTCACAATGTCACCATACTGAAAGATCTCTCTCTTACCATTCACAAACAGTCGGTGCCACACTGTGGAAAGAAAAATGGAATATAATTGGCAATTTATGGCAATATATTACCAAGAATAATACATTAGAGTGCAGGATATGAATGAAATGAGTGGCGGGAGCTTAGTGAGCAGACCTGAGCCGATTTTGATGAGGCCGTTGTGCTGGATGAAGATGGTGTCACAGGTCAGGTTGCCGTGGATTATTGGTGGATCACAAGAGTGGAGGTAACTGGCACAAGATAAAAGAAAGAAAGGTTACCGTCTGTTTCCTGTCTGAGATGTTACGCAAATGTTACAAGTCACAGCAGGGAGGGAGGGAAGGAGGGAGGGAGGAGGGAGGGAGGGAGTACCTGAGGGCCGAGAGGATCTGGGTGCACCATCTCTTCCAGGCCTAAAATACGACACAACAGAGACTCAAATTGTACTCTAACTAAAATACAACGTCCCTCTTGTCATTCTCAGAGATAAAATGCTTATCATACATTTGTATTTAAGGAAATTTACTGTTTTGAAGAGAATAGAACAAACATAAGTTAAAATAGAAGAGACAGGGGGTGAGGATGAGATGCTGGATACACCTGCAGGGTCCCAGTGCAGGCCGAAGCCCTCTGAGACAGACAGTGCCCTGCTACATCATTAGCACTCCTGAAGTAAATAGACTGTAGTGGATCTGCATTGTGACGGTGCTGCAGTACCACAGGCTACCACCAAAGGACAGGATGTGACCAGAGTGAAAACACTGACCTTCACATTCATGGTCTTGTGGTTCTTCTTGGTCTTCTTCAGGAATTGCTTGAGGCTGCCTGAGGACATGTACTCTGTGATGAATATAACCTGTTGGTCAAAGAGAAAGGAGGGAAGAGCCACTTTTAAATAGAGGAGAGCGGGAGAAAGACGGAACAGAGAGAGAGAGAGAGAGAGGGAGAAGGACACTCACTCGAGCCTGGCTCTCCTTCATGTCCAGCCAGTACTTGTGGAACTTGACGATGTTGGGGTGTTCGACCTGCATCAGGTTCTCAAACATCTCCTTGATCTTCTCCTAGGGAACATAAGCATCAGAGACAGTTCACCTCTCCATGTGAGACACCTGAACACAGATGAAGTCTGTGCAGGCAAGAACCAAATACCTCCTGTGCTTTGAAGACCTTCTTGTCGGAGAAGAGAACCTCGTTCCACACCACCTCCACCCCCTCCTCTGTGTCCATGGCCAGAGAGGCACTTTCCACACCAGGGACATTACCTTGGCTCACCTGCAGGGGGCAGAAACACATTTCGAGTCATTCTACCATAATGCCAGGCCTCCAACTCAGGGCTTGCTGGTTTCTACACAGTCGTTTTCTTCAGTCACACTGCCGTACATTCAGGTGTGGATGTTTAAGTGATGACAGTAGAGGTGTTACAGAGCGACGGTACGGTACGGTACAGCAGGTGACGACAGAGCGTCTTCCCTGCTCACAGGCCGGGACTGAACGTTTAAATCCAACCACAGCATATGTAAGCTCCTTAGCCAGTGAGCACACCCATAAGGCCCCGGGGCATAAGCAGGTTTACACAGAGCAAACACACTCACACAACAAAACATGAACATGATCACACTCACACATCACTTCTGCTGTGAGAACATTTAGAGCTCCATATGCTCCTGATGTTCCTCTATTTCAGCGAGAAGAAAACAAACAAACACCCGGCAATTCATGATAAAGGAACAGGAAGCTCCACGTACGCTCAGAGGCAACAACAAGCAGGCATTCACACACCTATGATCAATGAATATCAGTCTGCTATTCAGCTGATCGACACTCAAGGGCGTCTGTGACGATGCAGAGAGGCAAGAGGGGCGAAAGGATGAGAGAGAAAGAGAGGGGGGGGGGGTAGAGACAAAGAGAGAGGTGGGGGGGAGAGAGAGAGGGAGGTAGAGCGAGAGAGAGAGAGAGAGAGAGAAAGAAAGAGAGAGACAGAGAGAGCGACAGAGACAGAGAGAGACAGAGAGATGGAGAGAGAGAGAGAGACAGAGAGAGAGAGACAGAGAGAGAGAGACAGAGAGAGAGAGAGACGGAGAGAGAGAGAGGGACAGAGAGAGAGACAGAGAGAGAGAGACAGAGAGGGAGACAGAGAGAGAGAGAGAGAGACAGAGAGAGAGAGAGACAGAGAGAGAGAGAGACAGAGAGAGAGAGAGAGAGAGACAGAGAGAGAGAGAGAGAACACGAGAGAGAGACGGGGGGGCACTGGACACAAGATGGAGGAGGTGGTACAGAGCTCCAAGTACAACAGGAACACAGAGTGAAGTGAGGTGTGTGTCTGGGTGTGTAATCTGGTGTGTGGTGGGCTCAGGCGGTCCAGAGCGGTCCAGAGCGGTCTAGAGCTCCATGGCCCCAGCATAAACAGAGCAGCAGCAGAGAGCAAAGAGCCGCTGGCCACAGGACACACTGCTGCCTGAGCTGGCACACCTAAATGAGTTCATCCTCACACAGCTAAATGGGTTCAGACGCAGTGCGGAGAGACGCTGTGCTTTTACTTTGAAAATTTTGGAAAACAGGATGACAGGAAGAAACCAGCTTTACATTTGATGAAAATGAAACTGTGAGAAGACACAGATAAATAAACCCCAACGCTGTTCTATCAGGGTAACATAATGGAGATGCAGCTTCATTTCTTCTTCTTCTTCTTCTTATTATGTCTTTAATCTGAAAGATGACTAAAGATTGACAATGGAGGAAGTGAGCCCCCCTGTGGTAAACAGTGGTAATGATTGTACGGTTTTGGGGTCATACATTTTCCCCAAATTAGATTCCAGCAGGAGGAGGAAGAGGAGGAGGAGGAAGAGGAGGAGTAACAGAGATGTGACATTTCTCACACTCCTGTCAGGATGTGATGAAAACTAACCGCGTTGTTAAAAGTTACACAGTGCAGCTTTGAGCCGTCTTTGAAGGCCTGAAAACTTCGAGCTGGTGTCAACAACGTGTCCATTATGCCCCCTCGTGCTCCTGTAAGTAGGGGGGCTGTGCTCTGAGCAGAAGCTTTGGGTGGAAGGTCCAGTGTTCCTCAGGAGGGCGGCACACTGAGGCCGTTGTAATCCAGCACAGCCAAAGTCACGGCTGCTGCAGTCCATTTCCCCCACTTGTCCATATCTGCCCATGCATGATTGAATATTTACCAGCTCCAGGGTCATTGTTCCACAGCTGACATTGACCTCTGACAGCCCCCCCCCCCCGCCTGCCCCGCCCCGCCCCCACCATCTAGTATCTCTGTGTTGACACAGCACGGTATAATGCAATACCTGAGCAAAGCTGTGATCAAACCGGTTCTACAAGTCACTTTGTAGCTTTGTTTACATGCAAACCTCGTCAGATCAGCGCGTGTGTTTCGTGCATTGAGTCATTTCAGAGACGTGGAGAAGGAGAAGCACAACAGCGGCGTTTCATTACTCACTGTATGCGGCACTCTGAGCAATTTCCTGTGTGGATGAAGTTAATCTGGGCGCTCCCTGCCTGCGTGTTCGTATGAAAGCTCCGCTCTGCTGCTTCCTTTGCTCCGTCTTACCCAGAACCCAGGGACACCAACATATAGACGGGCTGTGTTTACATTTAGATAATAAGCAAGCACACACGCCACTATCATCATCAGCAGCAGCAGCAGCAGCAGCAGCAGCACCTTCAGGAAAGCTTCTTACTGCTAACCACTACTTTGAAATGATTGAAAAGCATCAAGCTACTTTGACCTAAGCTACATAGCAAGCCCGTGAGGGAAAGTAGCTATAAGTACATCAAAGCTACTTCAAGGGGAAATATTAAGACATATAAGGTTAAGTTGACTGGGGAGAGTGATGCATGCTGGGAAACAAGTGGGGGAGTTGCGCTGCTGTTAGCTGTGTGTGTGTGTGTGTGTGTGTGTGTTTTCAAGTTCGACAGTTCTTAGAAATGCATTACTGCTGATTGTGGGGAAAGAAAGCAAGTGACTGGAAAAGCTACATTGATTTGAAAGTAGCTGAGCGACTGTCAAGCTAGTGAAAGAAGTAGCTGAGTTGAATTGGAGCTTTGTTCATTAACCTCACATACACTCAAACGACACAACCTGCGCCGCCTGAGGCTCCACATTACACACACACACACACACACACACACACACACACGCACACACACACTCTACGTGTTGCAGCACGAGCTGGAGGTGAATAGAATATCCTCTCACTGCATTTTATGAATTAATGGCCACTTCTGTTTCAGGTTTTCCATTCTGCAGACTCTCCAAAACGCTCCAACATTCATAGAAAGTTTTGTAAAATCGCCAGGATATCATGTTAACAACCAGTGGAACACTCCAGACTTTGCTCCGGACCAGCAGACGTGAAGCCTCAGGCGCTGAAGCGTCTGAATCCTCTGCTAGTTTGTCGTCTTCAGGCTCCAGCACCTCGTCTGAAGCCCCGGCAGCTGAGGACTAGACTTCCAAACGTCATCATTTCTGCTTGTGTGTTCAGACAGACCAGAGCTCTCACTTTGGTGGAGGCCACAGATATCTTGGTGTGGGTCTAAAAATACCAGCCAAAAGCAACAGAAACCTTTCACTACATGTTTTTAACCACTGTGGCTTCTTTAGAGCTCAACCTGCAGTAACCCTGCAGCTGCAAAGGCTCTCTGCAGGGCGGCAGTGGAGCAAACGGACATTACCAACAGAGTAATCTCCTTCTCCAGCTCCACTAGAGAAGCTAATCTGATTACTGGCATTAGTGGGCTGCAGCACGACGCCTCCACTCGCTGACAGCAGTGGAAAGGATGGATCCCGTAGTTTAAGGACGGGAACATGGGAGTTTCCATTGCCGTCTGTGTTTGGGTGTTGTTTATTTTTTCTGGATGTTGTGAAACACTCGGTCCCCTGTCCCAGCGTGGACGTCCCAACGGGGTCCGTTGCCTGGTCATGGTAGCGTGCGACTCGTAAACAGCGCAGTGGTTCCTGCACTGTGATTGGCTGTTGGAAGGAAGGTGGATCTGGGGCGTGGAAAAGGGGATTTTAGGATCATGTGTTCATTTCAAAAACAACAGCAGCTCTGCTTGGATGTTGAAGGCCGTCACACTCTGTATCCCTGTGCTCTTTCACAAACCACCTCTGAAAATGAGACAACAAGGGGTGGATTGTTGAGTTGCGAGCGAAGCACAAAGAGCTCTCACTCAGGTTTGGGAGTTCTTCATTTTTCAGCATGATCTCCTGGCAACGCAAGCATTTCTGCCTATGAAGCAGCAGGGGAACTATTCCAATATCGCTGATGTCCAAAAAGCTCCACAGCTGATGGGACATTATTGGAGGGAAGTTCCAGCCAAATCCTTTCTCATATTTGGGAAGCTTCAGGCGTCTGTAGAGGTCGGATTAGGCGAGGACGGTGGAGGCTGAGCTGATTCAGAGCCACAATCACGTGTAGCTGCCAGTTTACATATAAGACTCTCCATCTTCATCAGCTCACTAGCCACTCTGCCTTCATATGCAAATCACTTCAGCACTTCTACTACTTCCTTATGTGTTAGGCTTAGAATTTATCAGTCAACCCTCCTGACATTGCATATTGCCTCAGATGGAGGAGTGGCCACATGGTAACCTGCCATGCCGCTGTGTCTTAACTGCTTTAATATGAGATGATCCTGCCTAAGCCCCAGTGATAAACACAGGAGATTACCCACAATCCAGCACTCCAGCGTGTCAGAGGGAAACCCTGCACCCCGGGGTCTCATAAAACAGTCGTCGCCGCATGTTTCTCATTATCCAAAGGGTTTTACAGAAGGTTATACGAGTCTCAGTGGTTGAAAAAATGAGATTAAACGTCGTTAACTGATCTATGGTTCGTTTCCTGCAGGACTGAGTTTATACGGCGTGCAAGGCATCCGTCACATCGCAGCCAGAGGAAAGATTCTACCACTAAATGTTTAAAGCGGTAATGACAGCGCCACCATTAGGCCGAGCCGTGTGAAGGCATCATGGCTCCTTCTCTGTGTCGTCAGGTAACAAACAAACAAACAAACAGGAGTGAAAGCCTGAGCACAGTGCTGAGTAAGTGCTGAGTGAGCAGAGCAGAGCAGAGGAGCAAGGCAGCGCCGCAGCTCTGTTGGTGCAAGCAGACGGCTCCATGCAATAAAAGACAGAGCTTCTTTGTCTGAGTGTGTGTGGGCCCGAGCGCCATCGCGGCAGAGAGCCTGCTCTCCTACACGTTGGTATCTGGCCTTCACAGAGATCAGACGCTGCGCCGCATCCATACTCAGTAACAAGGTTCAGAGCAGCGAGAGCAACGCCCGGATCACCTGGGTTACTCTGCGTGTGAGGCAGAAGAAGAGCAGCAGGGGCGTGTTGCATGCGGACGGGCCGGTCAGAGGAGAAGAGGCAGAAATGTGTTTACAGTGAGAAGAGCAGTCAGAGGATCACTCAAAACCAAGGAAGAACAAGTAAAGGTCCTGTGACACTGAGCTCAAGCTGAATCTGACCCCTCATTACATCGCTCCTTAGGGTTCAGCTTTCATACAGTAGTAAACAATGAGAATAGATCTTTGAGTGAACAAAGTCATATTTAGATAATATGAGAGATTTTGTGCTGATGAGCCAATGTTGATCAACCGCTGAGGCGTCTGAAGCAAAGTGATGAAGTCCCACTCCTTCTTCTCCGTCTCAGGCCCGCTGACCGCCCGCTGACCGCCCGCTGACCGCCCGCTGACCGCCCGTTGACCCTCCCCTCAGCAGACACTCTACAGTCGGCCAGCATGTGTCTGACGCCGCAGGGGGTCACATGTTCTGCAGCACAATCAGGTCAGCATCTTGGCTCAAGTGTGCCTGCTCAGCATAAGAGAAGCTGTCTGGCAGATGAAGCAGAGAGCAGAGGACAGAGGACAGAGGACAGAGGACAGGAGTGGAGCCTCCCCTGTCAGGGACTCATTAGACAAATTCAAGTGAACTCTGCAGCATCAGGCAGATTGATCTCTTTAATATTCCCATGATTGACTGACTGAATGAGTGAGCGGCAGCCTCAGACCATGAGAGGTTCAACCTCTGTCACGGGACAGACAAGGTCACGCAGGATCATGAGCCGATATTAGACAAGATTAGCTCTCATCATGTCTCACGTCTTCATTTTCTCAGTTGCAGGAGGAATGTAGGCGAGCGAGGCCGGGGGGGGCGGGGCGGGGGGGGGGTTGGGGGGGGACCCTGATCACAACATGTTTGCTTTCTGCAGGCGCTGCCCTACTTGAACGTGGCCTTTGCCTTTGTTCGCCTTGTGCAGTGGAGAGATAAAAGCCTGCGTCTGAATGTTCCAGGGTTACAAAGTTACAGGAGCCGCTCTGTCCTCGCTCTCCCAATGTCAACATGTTGTGACAAAGCTTCAGGTTTACAAGGCCGGCGGGTGACGAGCGGCTAAACCACACACAGCTGCATCAGAGACGTCTGGAGCGGCGCCGCCGGCCGGCCCAGACGCCACCGGCATCCAAAGTGTTAAAGAGTTCTCAGAGTCCTCAGAGTTGAGGCTTGCTGCTGCGGTACAGGGGCGACGTGAGTGTGTGATTGTGTATCTGTGTGTGAGGTTACAAGATTGTGCAATACACAAACAGGTGTGTCACTGTGTGTGTGTGTGTGTGTGTGTCAGTGACAGAGGTCAACTTTCACACTTGTTTACACAAACAAGAGGTCACAAACGCTCTGTGCTGCTCTCTGTCCTACTGGTGTGGATATTTTCACACAAACTCCAGAGCAGAAATCTGTCTTTGTGCGTTTCACTTGTCACTGTGTCGTCTCTTCTTTGTTTTCCTGTGTGTTGTCTGTTCTCTTTTCCCACTTCAGACCCGCCTCCCCACAGGAAACGGGCCATTTCAACCAATCAGATTGTGATTACGCAACACCTCATGTTTACTCGGAGAGCGGCGGCCTCCTGTTGATCCGTGATCACACATACACACATACACACATACACACATACACACACATACACACACGGCAGACATGTCAGTTTGACTTGAAATGCATTAAGGACAAACAGTGAGAGTTCAGTCCTGCTGTGCAGCCCTGAGTCCAAGTGGAGAAAGCACAAGGTCGGGACGCCGAGATACTTTATCTACTATTCCACAGTGTGTGTGTGTGTGTGTGTGTGTGTGTGTTTACTCATTTTAGAACTCAAACTCTCAAGGCAGGAGAGATAAAAGCAGCGTCACTCTGAGGGGTTAGAGGACAGAGAGACTCGCCGCCTTCATCCTAAGGGAGACGTACTGTACCTATGTGTGTGTGTGTTCGAGTCCCGCATGAGGGACTTAAAGAGGCGCCATCTGTTAAGCGTGTGAACAAGCATCCTGACACACAGAACTGGAAACAGAACTGTCATTAGCTGACAGTTAAAGAATAGTTTGGGCCTGTGGCAAGAAACAACACCCAGCCTGATTATAGCTCAGCACTCACCTGGGTGTGTGTGTGTGTGTGTGTGTGTGTGTGAGAATCCTTTAAAGAGTCATGTCACACAGAATTACAAATGTTCATATTAAATCATATTTCTGAGCTTTGGCTTTGTTTGTCAAACCAGGAAATCAGATTCTACGCCTGAACAAGATTCTATAAGTTGTGAGGCTGAAAGGTTTGCGTCCTGGCGAGGTTAATACCTCCTTCCTGTCCTCCCTGGGCGAATGTTCCAGGTTAACAAGCTTGACCTGTTTGGTGTGTCAGTCTTAATAAAGCAAACAGCGCCTCGGATCAAAAGGAGCGCCGGCTTTGGCTGGAAGCCTGTGGAGAAACAAACACGGCGTGCAGCTGAAACCCATTTGAAGCGGAGGTGTGTGGAAGCGGAGCGACGAAGCTTCTGCACGTTTTTCCATCATCCAGTTTATCCAGCACAACCCACCGCTGATCGAGAAAAACCAGTTTGCACGATATACAAACTCTCTCCAGCTCAGCTTCCTGTCTGAAGATCTCATCTCCACGTCTGCCTGCAGGCAACAAACGCACAGCTTCAGGAAATTCCTCCACAGGGGGGGGGGGGGGGAGAGAGAGAGAGACAGAGAGAGAGAGAGAGAGACAGAGAGAGAGAGAGAGACCTCCTGCTCACTAACCCCAGCATGAGAGACAGATGTGCTCCGTCCATCCTCTCACTCTGGGATCATCCCACACTCACATTCCACCTTTCTGTCTTTCCCTTCAGATTAAAGCGCCGCTCTTCCCTCTCGTCCAACTTCCTGTTCTGATCCAAATCATCAGCAGAAATCGAAGAAGAAGAAAGGAGTCGCTCTGTTTGGATTACCATCGCCTCCAGCCAAACTAAACTCACTCACACTTCCACAACGTTGGCACCAGAAGAGCACAGAAGCAGAGAGGAGAAGGTTTACAAAACAAGGACGGATTGTTCCCAAATTGGTTTCCCCCCCCCACTTACAATAACACTCCAATTCCCAGAATAGAAGCGGCGGCTTTAATTGGTTGAGACTTCGCTACATTGCAGGCAGCTTAAAGGGTGTTTGTGTGTGTGTGTGTGTTTGCCTTGACCTGAAACTGGCCTCCTTCCCATTCCTTTAACAACATCTGCAATTGACTGTGTTCTTGGAGAAGCTTAACAGCGTCCGCCCAAGTATTAAACTTCTCCATAAAGTGGGAAAAGCTCTGCCCACTTCATGCTTGTAAATGTCCACACACACACACACACACACACACACACACACACACACACACACACACACACACACACACACACACACACACACACACACACACACACACACACACACACACACACACACACACACACACACACACCCACACACAGGGAGGCCCGGCGTCTCTGCATCTCTTCTGCTGCAGTGAGTGAAAGCGGTGACTCAGGCTAAAAGCTCAAAGCTCCACAGACTTGGCAAACAGTGCAGAAACCTATTGAGCATGGCCACAGCGGCCAGAAGCAGGGAGAGCTGCGGGGCCGACGTGCCGGAACATGTCGGGGAATAACTTCGGGGACAGCTCGGCTCGTAAGGAAGCAGCAAACAGAAACGCCGTGCAGGAGAGAGGGAGAGAGAGAGAGGCAGGGAGAGTGAGAGACAGGCAGAGAGAGCGAGACGGCGTGTGAGACAGAGTGAGCGAGGGGCAGAGAGAGTGAGAGAGAGGCAGAGAGAGTGAGACAGAGCGTGAGCGAGGGGCAGAGAGAGTGAGAGGGTGAGTGAGTGAGAGGCACAGAGAGTGAGAGAGAGGCAGAGAGAGAGAAAGAGAGAGAGAGAGAGACAGAGACAGAGAGAGAGAGAGGTGTGAGGACCTGGTAAAGTAAGTGTGTGTTTCTGCCTTGCACCGACTGGAGTGTTTCCATGAGTGGCGCTCGTTTAGAAGGCCAAGCTGACGCAAAGAGAACGAGCGAGAAGGAGATGGAGCAGAAAACACGTTCTGACAGCAGAGTCATGCTGATCTGGTCTTTATCTCCCG
This sequence comes from Genypterus blacodes, assembly GCF_046128005.1. Lineage (NCBI taxonomy): Eukaryota > Metazoa > Chordata > Actinopteri > Ophidiiformes > Ophidiidae > Genypterus > Genypterus blacodes. The sequence continues at coordinate 84,603 of NW_027467017.1, read as the reverse complement.
GAAGGAATTAAGCAGAGAAAGTGAGCATCAACCTGAGCTGCAGCCGGGGGGGGGGGGGGGGCGTTCATTCATGGAGTCCATATTTAATTCATCAGGCTTCTCTCTGATTGGCACTTCACTTGAATGGCCGGACTTCCTGTCAGGAGACCAGGACCAGGACCAGGACCAGGACCAGGACCAGGACCAGGACGCTCTGTTTCTGCATGTCCTCTGCAGCTTCTGCACACTGAGGTTCACTCAGTGTGATGCCTAAATGTGAACGTGAAAGTCGCCCGCTAGCTCCTTCCCCTACCTCAGTCTGGAGCCGTGCACACACAGATTTCTATGTTTGGTTGCAAAGGTCAAGCTAGTATGATGTCATGAACGACACTTTGACATTCACACGTGTTCTTTGATCAAAGCGTCGAGCAGCGAGGGGGCGGAGGACTTTGCCCTCTGCTGGAGCGTGGGGGGGAGGGGCCAGACGCTCAGATTTAATGGCACAGCAGCCAGAACGCTACACCAGAATAAGTCAGCGACCCGGGCCGCCGCGTGCGCTGAAGGTCTCTGCAGCTCCGTGAACGCGTGGAGACGCACGTGTCTCCTGGAGGAGGAAACCGCTTCATGCCAGCTTCCCCGTCTGACGGGCAGAAAATGCTGGGCGTCTCCATTTCACACAGCTGGAACAGAAAGCGCTGACGGCGAGCTCCCCCGTACATCCCACCGGCTCCGGTGACCCAGAGGCCTCCGTGCTCACGTTTCACAACCAGGCCACGGGCGACAGGCTCCCTCAGGGCCGACCACTTCATCAGCTACTCTGCGCGGATCGAAAGACGGAACATCCTGCAACTAGCCCAGGGTCGACGCCTTCCAGAGAACATCCCGATTAGCCCGTTCAGAGCGGCGCCCCACAGGCTGAACACCATCTGCTCTGTTGTTTGCTGTAAAGCTGCTCACATCACAGACAGAAGCTCCGGGGAATTCACAATGTGTCATGGCAACAGGATCCTCATTAATGCATCTGTCAGAGTCTAGAGTCTCTTCCCACCCTTCTGTCCACACAGGAGCAGTGATTACCTCAGTTCATCATCAGGGACGCTCAACCAGGAGGCCTCCAGTCACAGCTCAACCATGGACCAAACACAGACACAGCTCACAGGACAAACTTCACGTGACGAAGATATTCACAGTCTATGTGTAGAGCTCCTCCTCATCCTCCTCCTCCTGGCAGGTGAAGCTTCACTAAGCCGAGTGTAAAACCGTCAACGCCGCGCTACACAAGTGCTGCTGGCTGTTCAGTGTAAACACTTTGGCGTGTCCGTGCAGTGAAACATGTCCACCTAAACACGGCAGCCATGTTGGTTCCTCTCAGAGCCAAGCAGCGGTATTTCACTACATTTAAGCATTTTTAAGAAGGTAAAGGAACTTAAAAAGCAGAGTTCCAGCGCTCAGATGTGATCACTGGATACAAACACTGCTCTGATGTTCAGTGATTACTTCAGGGCCTCAGCTGTGGAGCCATCAGAGGTCAGAGGTCATTACAGTTATGAAAGGTTATTAAAACGTGACCCCGTGAAGAAGCTGTCGCCTTCTCCTCTCCTCTCCCCTCCCCTCCTCTCCCCTCCTCTCATCTCCTCTCCTCTCTCTTCATGCTCCAGCCATCAGGGCAGAAAGCGTCATGGACTCATTCATAAATGTGTCAGCGGCCGCTTTTGCGTGGTGTTGGATTCCCTCGGGCCGCGTGGCGCCGAGAGTGAGGACTAATGACGAGGAACGACGGAGTCAAACCAAGGAAAAGGAACGTGTGGAGCACAGGAAATGACTTATCGGGTCAAAGGTTAAACTCCTCTTTTATTGACACAGATCTGGTATTAAACTTCAGGTTGGCAGTCGGCAGAGACAGTCAGAGTCCCAGAGAGGACGGAGGTCAGAGAGAAACCCGAGAGGTGAGATGTGATTCCTCGTAGGGCAGCTGTCAAACCCTGAAGCATGCCTCCACTGCTGGACTATTATGGGATGGCAGTCATTAGGAGGATCCCCTCAGGACAGGCTGAGCGCCGGCGAGCTGCAAGTTGCGACACGACGTGAAGCCGAGGAGGAGCCGGCGCCTCGGGTTCATTAGCTCAGTTTAATGAGTCGCTTTAAAGACACCAGAGAAGAATGATGGAGGTTTACTGAACAATATAAACAAGGGCTGAGTTAAGGCCACGAAATGGGATGAAGAATTCTGCAGAGAAAATGCTAAATCAGAGGATGTGCGAGTGTGAGGCAGGAGGGGCAGAGACGTGTGTGTGTGAGGGAGAAGAGAAGCATGTGTGTGTGAGGAAGAAGCACTCACATCTACTCTACATTAGACTGTCTGTGTAAAGGAACGCATGGATGTGTGTGTTCTGCCAGGAGGAGGTGAAGAAGAAGAAGAAGAAGGCGTCAGGTCGCGTTCACTCGTTGACACGTCACATGATGTAGCACACGGATGGAAGTGCGCCGTTTGAATACGATCACATGACCTGACACACTGCTGCTGCTGCCAAAAGCTGAGACCAGCATGTGAACGCTGACACACGCCTGAGACTTTGACACACACACACACACACACACACACACACACACACACACACACACACACACACACACACACACACACACACACACACACACACACACACACACACACACACACACACACACACGCTGTTTGAATGTTTGCATAGGAAAGCAAGCAACCACCTGCCCTCCGGCCCCGCCCATCAGATCAAAGATGGATCCACTACAGGAAGTCCAGTCTGCTGCATTATGGAGCTGCGGTCAGAATCTGAGGGCCTGGACTGTAAACACACCACCTGAACACAAGCAGGCAAAGGAGGAAGAGTTCTCCCTCTGCAATCATTAACAGGAAACATCCCTGTCTCAGTCTTTTAAGAATGACTCAGTAGGGTTTCATCAAACATCCTGTGACGACCTGGAAGTCCCGATTGCGACTTCTTCACATTTGCTTATGGAGCAAAGTGCAGGCAGTGAGTTTGCCACGCAGGACGGCCGACCTCTGAGGCCACGCTGTGATGCCGTGCCGTGACGCCGTACACCAACACGGCCCGGGCGCCCACGGCAAACGAGTCCAGAAACATCACGTGAGAGCGTTGTGCGTTTATTTGAATGGCGAGGAGGCGGAGGAGCAGGTATGTCGGCGTGTGTTCTGAACTTTCACACACTGACTTATTTACTGAGCAGCGGCGTGTTTAAGGCCCGCAGCTCCGACACGCCCCGGCCTGCTGGACACGCAGACCAGGCGCACACACACAGCATGAAACACGGCTTTGTTTGGTAAGACAATGTCACACGTTCTTCATTACTTGGCGTTTTTTCTTCTGAGTAATGCTGGCACCGGCCCGTTAAAGCTTCAAACAGCTGAGACGTGTGTGTGTGTGTGTGTGTGTGTGTGTGTAGCCATTTAAAGGGGACACGCGCCGATTTACAAATTCTTATTTTTCAAAGCCTCCGCAACGCACCGACCCGCCTCTACTCCATGTCTCCCTTGCTGCAGCACCACTGTGCACACTGAAGTCTGACCTTGGAGGCCCAGTGCTTCGTTTGCTCGCCAACACGCCGACGCACGGACAGGAAACGGTGACTGAAGCAGAGAGACACTCAAGCTGGACCAGGTTACATGTTCACGTCAACATGCCACAGGAGGGCGGAGCCTCTTCTGTAGGCCTCAACCTCAAGTTTGGCAACTCAGATAATGCACAACACACACACACACACACACAGACACACACAGGAACACACAGATGGGTAATCAATGACCGGAAACGCAGTGGTGTGGAAGAGGGGTAGTGCAGGGGAAGTGAATGTGTGCGTGTGTGTGTGTGTGTGTGTGTGTGTGTGTGTGTGTGTGTGAGAGAGAGAGAGAGAGAGATCCATCATACCAAATCCAGTGGAAAGAGGAAGGTCAAGTGACTGTGTGTCGGAGAGGGCGTGTGTGTGTGTGTGTGTGTGTGTGTGTGTGTGTGTGTGTGTGTGAGAGAGAGAGAGAGATCCATCATACCAAATCCAGTGGAAAGAGGAAGGTCAAGTGACCGTGTGTCGGAGAGGGTGTGTGTGTGTGTGTGTGTGTGTGTGTGTGTGTGTGTGTGTGTGTGTGTGTGTGTGTGTGTGTGTGTGTGTGTGTGTGTGTGTGAGTGAGATAACCTTCCTGCTTCATTTCTCAGGCTTATCTGTGAGTGTGTGTGGAGGCGATACTCAGTCGGCTCCTTCTCTCTGATAATCACTAAACTTTTCAAACTGGTGGTAGACGAGCTTCAGCCATGTCACGCTAACATACACACACACACACACACACACACACACACACACACACACACACACACACACACACACACACACACACACACACACACACACACACACACACACACACACACACACACACACACACACACGTCAGTGCTTGGCTGCTGAACACTTTGTTGATATGAAACGCACAAACTACAAATGGCCGCAGAGTGATGACCTGCAGAGGACGCCGATGTGGAACATGAGACGGAAAGAGATGATAACACACATGTACTGTGTGTGTGTGTGTGTGTGAAATAAGGTCAAGCTCCCCCCTACATGCTCCTAACACTCATTCGGGTGCAGGCCGTGCCCCTCGTAGGGTCGACACACACGGGGTTAATGAGCTAACCAGCACCTGCAGCACAGAGCTCTAACTTCCTGCAACAACAAACTCCATGTTTATGAGTCGGAGTTCCTCCTCCGGATCAGGAATTCTCACATAAAGTGCATGTTTGGGTTCTTTCATTAGAGGCCTGAACCCTGCAGGGCCTCACATCCTACATGTGAGCCCTGGATCAGGACTCTGGAGCCGCTTTGGGAGAGATTTAGGAGTTTCAGAATGTAAACCTGCCTGCTGGGACTCCAACCAGACTGTGACTCTGCCCTGGTCCCCCTTGACTTTAGGGGCCGGACCGGATCAAAGCTCTGGGGTCTCTGATGGGGGGGGGGGGGGGGGGTGGCGACATCAGGCAGCAGCGTCAACACAACCAATAATCACTGAGGCAGAGGATCGATCCACTAAACAGAACACACACACACACACACACACACACACACAGACACAGACACAGACCTGCTCCTTGCGCTTCTGCCAGCGGCCACACGGGCTCTCCTCCAGGATCTCGCTCTCATCCTCGCTCTCCTCCTCCTTCCCCTCGGATCCTGATTTCCTCTCCGGGACGGACATCGTCATGTTAACGCCGTTTCGCCACGGTTCCTCCCCGCCGTCGGTGTTTGTTGTGTTTGTTGTGCTCGGGGAGACGCAGACTGTCTGCCGCTCGTCTGCGCAGTGAAGAAAAAGCTCCAGACGCAGCGCCGCTCAGCCCCCGCGGCGCTCAGAACATGTTGCAGAGAAACACGGAGAAAGGTGAAGCGGCACCCAAAGGTGTCCGGCGGGGCAGCTGAGGGGAAACACGCGGCCCCTCACGGCAGCGGCCCCGGACACGGCCGCGGAAAGAAGTGCACAAGGCGGAGGGACACAGCGAGTCCTCACTTCGTGCGCTGGCGACTGCGTGCGAATTAGATTGCGAAATTGTTCAGTGTTGATCGGCACATTCACAGAGAAACAGCCGCGGACGGAGCGCCTTCAGCGGGCAGCGATGGATCCCGAGTGCCGAGGGTTTCACGGAGCTCGGCTCGGTCCTCGATCATCTCCCACACGCGTCGCGTCGCTGTCGGTCGGTCGGTCGGTCGGTCGGTGCGGAGCGGCGGGCTGTCAGCCACGGTGCGCACCCAGATGGAGCGCAGGGCCGCAGCGCAGCTAATACACACGCAGCGTGTTTTCCAGCTGCGCACACACACGAGCGGAGCGTCACTGCGCATTACGTAACTGGAGTTTCAAAGGGTTTTTATATCTGTTATGGGTTTGAGATCTGTTCTACAGCTCAGGATTCATTCAATTATCTTAGTGGGTTCTATTCAAAATGTAATCTATTTCAAAGTGTTTACAAATATAATTAGAAACATCACATACATGTATTTAATACAATGTAAATGTGTAATATTTATAATTTTTTACTCATAGACCACAGATGACTGCCTGAACTCTAAATTCCGTTCCTAATTTCAAACCCATTTCAGATCAGACTGACTCAATTCTCTGTCTTAATACATTTGCTTGCCCAAACTATGAGCACCATCCAGCCCTTAAAGCCCAAACCTGTTCACAAAGGTTCCTGCGCATAAACCAGGCAGATTACGGTAAATCAGTGAGCAGCAGGCAGAGAGAGAGCCAGGGTGAGTTTAGGCTGCCATCTAGTGGCCAAGCTCGGAAACACACATGGAACCAGGAAACTAAACGAGTTCATTTGCTGTAAGATTCAAGATTCCAACCCCAGCATTGGCTCTGTAAGTGTGTCTGTCTCAGGTCTGCACACGAACGAGCCTCTTCATCTTCATCTTCATCACACAGTGCTCACACTCCTTGCCAACCGCTCTGTCTCTCTGTGAAGGAGATTTACTCTTGACACCAGAGAGGCACCAGAGCGAATAGTGCCGTCTAGACAAGTTCACACACACACACACACACACACACACACACTGTTGGGAACTCAACACATTGTATTGAATCTGTTTCCTTGCTTTCAGTCCTGATATCAGTTCACCTGTGAGGAGAGGAGAAGTCAACAACAACCAAACACATTCACTCACTCGGGCCTTGACTGTGACTCCGCCCCCTACCTGCATTGACTCATCCCTGTATCCCCCCCCTGCCTCTCCCACACACACACACACACAGGCGCCGCAGAAGAGTTAGTGCGACATCTTGTGGCCTTTTGTGGAAACTGCAGAATTAAAACGTTGGATTCGTGCACGTTACGCAACATGTGTGTGATGTTTAAGATGATGATTGTTATCCATGATGTAATCCTCTGGCATTGTGTTTCTCCTCTATCTTTTATTTTTGCTCCTAATAAAGTGAATGAATAAATGTCATAAAGATAAAGAGGCATGATGATCGACTCAGAGCTGCATGAAGTATTAACTGTAGTTTTGATCCACAACACAACTCAGCCATCTGTGCCAACAATCAAGATTTACCCTTCAGGAGCAACAAGTAGGAACAGGACAGGAAGTGAACTCCTGTGGCGTGTGAGGACAAATCAGAGAGACGCAAGAAGACAGACAACAAAGCCGTAAACACAAAACGCAGCCATCCAAGGCCACAGCGGTGCCAAGACAACAGACTGCTCCCCTCAGGAGAGTCGGGTGGAAATTTACCACCAAAGCTGGAAACTTTCCAAACTCTGACTTTTCTTCTTTTATCATCGGGTGAAAGAAGAACAGGAAACGTTTAGTATGCAGCACGGCTCACCTCCCACTCCAGGCCATGTGTGTGTGTGTGTGTGTGTGTGTGTGTGTGTGTGTGATAATGGTCTCTATTGCCTCTGACGACAGAAGAGTTTCACATTTCAATAAGAGGCAGAAACAAAGATGAAGGCAGATCAAAGCTGCAGAATAATCAAGACAACTGGAACGCGCCACAAAAAGAATGAAAATCCATCCACCATATATAAAGAATGACTTTTATTGTCTTCCTGAGCACATTACAGGCGCATCAGTTACTCAGACAGCATCACTTCATGCCGTTGTTCTCCTTGGAGTTCCAGATATCGACTCCCTCCCTCTGCACCATCAGGATGCCGTCGTTGGTCAGATGCAGGCGGCACATGTTGCACTTGTCTTTGCTGGAGTTTGTGTGCCAGCAGGGTTTGTCTTTAGCGTTGTACATGACCAGGTTACAGTCTTCCTGCATGCACAGGCGCATAGTGTCTGCGCCGCACGTATCAGAGGACCAGACAGGGGACCAGCCGTAGATCACAAAGTTCCCGTCCTCCTGCGGGCACAAGCACACACACACACACACACACACACACTGTGATGTCATCGGCCTCTCAACTCAACTGGGACTCCTTGTCGATGGACTTGTGAGCCAAAGAATGTTTGAGTGGATTGCGAGGCAAATGGAGTCAAAGAGAGAAACGTGGAGTGATTCTGCCTCATTAACACATTTTTCAAATTGTGTCTCAAGATGACCCTGGGAGCAGATAGAGCAACCAGATACATAAAGCTGTTTGAATTCAAAGTTTCAGGCCCTAAAAAGTGTCAAATCTTTGCAGAGCGGGCGACTCACCTGGAAGACGGCCTTCCACTGCTCGTTGTTGGACATCAGGTGGTCTCCCTTGCGGAGTTCGTCATTTTTGGAAATGTAGTTCTTGCTCATGATTCTGAAAGAAAGCCAGAGTAAGAAGTCTGTGGTCTTCAGTCTTTGTAGGAGAGAATCCAGCAGTCAGTACTTACAGGGTCAGGTCTCACACCAGGCACAGCTGCAGGAGTGAGGGAGGACCAGGCAGACCGAGTGCCTTATGTGCATGCCTGGGGGGGGCGGGGCCAGAGAGAGAAGAACACCAAGACACACCCCTTCCCTATAGAATGGGTTTAGTAGTGTGTGTGTGAGTGGAGGATGTGGATCCCACAGGATGAACCCATGATGCTCTGAGCGTGTGAGCACAGGTGGTTCAGGTGGAGAGAGATCCATCATACCAATTGCAGTGGAAAGATGAAGGTCAGGTGACTGTGTGTCAGAGAGGGTGTGTGTGTGTGTGTGTGAGAGATAACCTTCCTGCTTAATTTCTCAGGCTTATCTGTGAGTGTGTGTGGAGGCGATATAATCAGACAACTGGAACGCGCCACAAAAAGAATGAAAATCCATCCACCATATATAAAGAATGACTTTTATTGTCTTCCTGAGCACATTACAGGCGCATCAGTTACTCAGACAGCATCACTTCATGCCGTTGTTTTCCTTGGAGTTCCAGATATCGACTGCCTCCCTCTGCACCATCAGGATGCCGTCGTTGGTCAGATGCAGGCGGCACATGTTGCACTTGTCTTTGCTGGAGTTTGTGTGCCAGCAGGGTGTGCCTTTAGCGTTGTACATGACCAGGTTACAGTCGGCCTGCATGCACAGGCGCATAGTGTCTGCGCCGCACGTATCAGAGGCCCAGACAGGGGACCAGCCGTAGATCACAAAGTTCCCGTCCTCCTGCGGGCACAAGCACACACAAACACACACACACACACTGTGATGTCATCGGCCTCTCAACTCAACTGGGACTCCTTGTCGATGGACTTGTGAGCCAAAGAATGTTTGAGTGGATTGTGAGGCAAATGGAGTCAAAGAGAGAAACGTCCGGTGCATTCTGCCTCATTAACACATTTTTCAAATTGTGTCTCAAGATGACCCTGAGAGCAGATAGAGCAACCAAATACATAAAGCTGTTTGAATTCAGGAATTTTTCAGGAAGTTTCAGGCCCTAAAAAGTGTCAAATCTTTGCAGAGCGGGCGACTCACCTGGAAGATGGCCTTCCACTGCCCGTTGTTGGACATCAGGTGGTCTCCCTTGCGGAGTTCGTCATTTTTGGACAGGTAGTTCTTGCTCATGATTCTGAAAGAAAGCCAGAGTAAGAAGTCTGTGGTCTTCAGTCTTTGTAGGAGAGAATCCAGCAGTCAGTACTTACAGGGTCAGGTCTCACACCAGGCACAGCTGCAGGAGTGAGGGAGGACCAGGCAGACCGAGCGCCTTATGTGCATGCCTGGGGGGGCAGGGCCAGAGTCTTGGTTTGTTGGCTATAAATCAATCATTCAATCAATAATTCAGACACTTTCCCATCCTGTCATCAGGTGTCAGAGGGTGTGTGGTAATGACTGTGGGATCTGTCAGGTTGATGCTTGCTGTGGCAGCTCCCTGGTGAAAACATTTCATCATTTCCCAGACGTGACCTTTTAACAGGAGACTTCAGTAAAACCCACAGCAGCACGGAGCCGCAGGGGAGAAGAGATGACTTAACTGTGTTTGTCCCATCATGCTTTGTGTCTACATCTGAGCTTGTGTTTGCACGCCATCATCACAGAGCACATCACTGTAGGAGCATTGTTTGATTCAGCTGCACAGATCACAGGCTTTGATCTGAGCTCAGTATTTAGCAGGTCTTGTCTTAAAGTAAAGACTTGATTTTTGGTCATTTTTTCTGCTTTTTGTAGTGTAGAAAGTCATCACAGGGTTTTGCAAAGATTTTCTGATTTTTCCAGATTTTCCATTTTTGTAGTCCAACTGATTAGTTAGAACTCTATGAAGAAGAAGAAGATTTTGATTTTTAAGTTTACATTTATTTACAGGTGTTTATAAACCTTACATTTAAACTAAATTATGCGAGTTCTAGGACTCCATCACATGCTTAAACCAAAAAACAAAACAAAAAAAAACTTTAAGCAAAACAACACCGTGGGAAAAAAAACAAGAAAAACAAACTCAGATATCCTCATCATCTTCATCAACGCTTGTGTCACTGTTTACATCACTATCCTTATACAGTTCCTTCCCCAGTTTAGTGATGTACTTCTTTACCCTGTAGTATTCCGGCCGAGTAAAGCCTCCTCTCACAACATCGTCGTCATCCAGAAACATTTGAAGAGCATATAGAAAATCTTCTTTGTTAGGGAAGAAGCCTTCCACTTTTACATTCCTCATACCTTTAGTTACGTCCAAAAACGACTTCACGTTAGCCAAACTATACGCTTTGTCTTTATATGACGATGGACTTTTTGTCTTCACTTCCTCCTCTGGCCCTGAGCTGCCTGAGCCCTCTGTACCTTAGCCTCTTTGACTCTCTTGGCACTTATTTTCTTGCCCTTAGAACCTTTAGGAGAGACGATGGGTTTTCTTTTCAGAAGAGTACTGGGGGGGACCTAGTCCTCCTCCATCTCCTCTGCTGCCTGCTGCCCAGCGCCCTCGATCTCCACATGTCCACTTGATGGACCCTCAGCTCCGGTGCTCTGTCTGTCATCTCCGACGTTCTGTCTAGTTGCCTCTTTAGCAGCTCCGGTGCTCTGTCCGTCCGTGTGTGCGTCGGTCTAGGGCGGCGTTGATGCTGCCGTGGAGGGCGTCGGTTCAGCCGGGGGGGGTCGATGGTTCGGCGGCCAGCGCCTCGACCGGGGCTTCCGCTCCGGCGGTGGCCGGAGCCTCTGCTCCGGCGGCGTCTGGAGCCTCAGCCTGCCGGCCCTCCCCCGCTCTCCCCGGGCACGATCGCACCTGGTGCCCCTCTCTCCCACACCCGAAACACTTCATGCCGTCAGTCGTTACATGAACAGTGTAAAAAAAGTTTTCGATTTTAAACCTGAACACCAGGTTGAGCTCCTCTCGGTTGTCATTCAAAGTCATAAACACTTGTCTCCTAAAAGACACAACGTGCCTCAACAAGGGGGACCTGCAGCCGAGGGGGATCATTCTAACGGGGGAGTGGAGCTGGCCGTGTCGGCTTAGCTCCTTCTCCAGAGCCTCGTTGCCCAGGAACGGGGGGACGTTAGAAACTACCACTCTTTTAGCGGGGTTAGCAAGAGCCAGGACGGGAGTGAAGACTCCATGAATCTCCACCCCGTGCCCCACCACCTGGTCCACCTTCTCCACGCTCTCTAGGAAGATCACCACCGCGTTATTCATGCGTGAGGCGGACTTCACGCTGTCGTAACCCACCAGTGCCCCCACCGCTAAACTACAGTCCTCCACCGTGCAACCAACAACCGGACACAGCTTGACGCCATGCCGGCGTGTCAGCTTGTCAAACCCCGCAGTCATGCTAGCTAGCCCCGCTTGCTAGCAGACGCAAAATACAAAGCCCCAAACCACCAACAGACTAAAATGAAACAAAGAACAAACACATTACAGAGGGGTCAACGCAGGGCTGCCATGATACAGTGCTCATGGAGCAGGGGTTTGGTGCCTTGCTCAAGGGCACCTGGGCAGTGACCTGGAGGCAAACTGGCAACTCTGCAGCTGCCAGTTCCACTTTCTTGGTCAACTTGGTCCACTTTCCTCATCAACTCAATGAGGACCACACCTCCCCTCCAAACAAATCATCCACATTTGAAACAAGAGAACCCTGAGAATGACATCACAATGTAAACAAACACAAAGTGACTGAACAAACAAAGGGAAGGTGCAGCTTTGGTGTCATTGATTTATTATTAGATGAGAAACCTCCTGACACAGGTTCACTCCAGATCATCCATCAGCTGGTCAGGCACGGTGTGTGTGTGTGTGTGTGTGTGTGTGTGTGTGTGTGTCTGTGTGTGTGTGTGTGTGTGTGTGTGTGTTATTGAGTGATCACAGCCAGCAGGGTGGGAGCTCCGCTGTTGTAGCTCATTTTCCTGCAGTGCTCCATCCTGGACGTCCTCATGTCCTGAAACATCACCAGATGCAGTGAGTAAGTAAGTGAGTAAGTATGAGTGCATGCAGAGGAATAAACAATACTTCACAAATACACACACACTTTAAATATCACTGATGGACATTTAAGTCATGATATTATGAAGCTCATTCTAATACACTCTCTCTCTCTCTCTCTCTCTCTCTATCTCTCTGAAAAATGTAAATAAATATGAAAAATATATGAAAATGTGTAAAGCAGGAGCAGATCTTTGGAGGTGGACACACACACACACACACACACACACACACACACACATACAGGAGCCTGAGGATTAGACTTGGTACCTCTGTGAGTTTGGGTTTCTGGATGCAGTGAACAAAAGGCCTGGGCGTGGGTTCGATCACTTCTCCCAGCATTTTGTAGCAGACAGCACAGTCCATGAGTGGCTGCAGACAGACAGGAGAGCAACACAGTGTGAGGAGGCGCCCACATGTCAGACCAGAGTGGAGTAAAGCAGGACAGAAGACAGACTGTCACTCACTCTGTCGTGCCTGAAGGGGCACAGCTGAGGGTCCGAGCTGGCCGTTCCTTTGGCACACCTGGTGGGCTTCAGGTGGAAGTTGTGGTAGAGATATCTCACACTGAATCCAGACTGCAGAGCACAGGGGAACACTTTCACATGAGCGCCACAGAGACACAGCAGAGTGATCCCTGGGAGTTTGAGTTGAATGTGAAGAGCAGCGATCCTCCACACGGACTCAAAGCAGGACCTCAGTTATAGAGTTTAACTTTATATCAGCGTTTGGCTTTGTTTACACACAAAGGGAGATGCTTCTGTTTCATAACTTAGACTTGCAGATCAGCTATGAAAGTAATAATGTTGACGGATCAACTTGATGTTATTTTTAATACAAACATCAAACAAAAGTCCGGAAATTTGTGTTTGGTAGATTATTTCTCTGTTGTAACAAAGCTTCTTTGCAATACATTTTATACCGTTGGAAAGCCTGTTTAGACCCCTTTTAAATGGTGCCCCATTTGTAAGGAACATGCATGATGATTAATTTGCCAATATGTCTTGTTTCCTACAGCAGAATAAGCTGTTTGGCATTGGCCATTGAGAAGATTTGGCAATTTTTTCATGAGCGCAACCCACACACTCAGCTGTGCTGCTCATCCCACGAATGCATGTTCCTTACAAATAGGGCACCATTTCAAAGGGAACTAAACAGGCTTTCCAACAGTATAAAATGTATTGCAAAGAAGCTTTGTTACAACAGAAAAAATCTACCAAACACAAATTTCCAAACTTTTTGTTCGATGTTTATATCAACTTAATAAATATATATAATAATATAATCAATTTCATTATGTAAGTCTTGAATTTGAGTTCGAATTCATGATGCAGTTTCCTCTCACTGCCACATGGAGGCGTCACTGTGTTCACATAACAACGATTTAAAACTTCGTCCACTTTATCCAAAAGTGAAGAAAATATGAAACATTTATTTGAAATTGTCATTCGAAAATGTAACAAAGGCATGAGCGTATAGACATTTGTCTCATGTGAACCAAAAAGCTTCAATCCTCACTGTTTCACTGCTTTGTTTCATATTTAGATCAACATTAAATAAAGACCTTGTTCCAAAAACCAACAGGGCAAAAGTAAAAGATGAAGACATTTCCCGTGTGAGCAGAAACACACACACACACGCACACGCACGCACACACACACACGCACACACACACACACGGTCTGGCAGGCAAAAACATGTTGAGCTGATTTGGAGTCATGTGATATGACGCCAAAGCTCAAGTGCATCAGAAACAAGCATCAGCATGGAGTCCCTGAAGGCATCGTGGAATGCAGAGAGCCTCAGCACTCCCTGTCCTCCCTCTTCTCAGCGCTTCAGTAACATGCGTGATCATTTTACACATTTATCAGAATCATCAGAGGAACCTCACTAATATTCTGTCACCAAATCACCCAGAAGTGAAAAAAGCTCTGATCAATCACGCCATCGTAAGACTGTCTGCCTCTCTCAACGCTTCAAACTTCTAGCAATCACACACAAAAAAGGATAAAAACAGAAATTCAGATGTCTGCTGTACCTCGATGTCTGACTTGGCCAAACTCCTGAAGAAGCGGAAATGGTGCTGGACTCCAGCGTGGGAGTCGAGCTGGATCAGGACCAGATCCACTCCCTTCTTGTAGCCATCGGGGAGCTGATTATAAGAGTCCTGGGCCTCGGCAGAATACAGCAGCGCTCCGGCACTGATTAACAACAGCAACGCAGCAGCCATCTTACCCTGTGTGTGTCAGTGTTTGTGTGTGTGTAAGTGTGTTTGCGAGCGCAGGCAGCTGGACCGTTATGTCACTGTGTGTTCTGAACCCCCCGCTCTCCTGCCCGGGTAAATATTATCGAGCACAACAAGTTGCGTTTAAGGCTGTGGTAGCCAACAAGGGTCGCTTTACCTTTTATCTTTCAGACATCCCACAATGCCCTGCAGCGAAACAGATTGAAGCTTGTCCCAGGAAAACACATTCCATGAAATGAGCCGTTTCCCAGAAATTGAGTAGGACTCACACCCAGACTACAATGGATCTCTAATCAAAGTCCTGGAAAAGCTCTCAGCCCTGGGATGAATAAGGGTTGCCTGGGGTCAGATGGGGGCGGGGCAGGAGGCTAGCGGCTCCTTTGGCTCGGCTTCACTGAGGCAGAAACAGGAATCTGGGTCATTTACAGTAAACAGGGTTGTTCTAGAAAGGTTCTTCCCATTCCCATTAACGGATTAGTCAACAAATTCCAATCACAATGACGCTGCACCCACAAAACGCACAGAAAAACAGATCACAGTTTCTCCCAAAACCTCCATAAAAAACAGGAATGAACATCCTGAAGGCAACATGGAGTCAAGTTACATAAGCTGGAGCAGAGTCAGCAGCAGGACAGAGTGCAGCTCTGCTCCAGGCCTTCGTCTCTGCCAGTTGGACCACTCTGTCTCAGGTTCTGCAGAGACTACGGCCTCAAAAACAACCAACTCAATGTCTTCACGCTTTGAACAGAGACCCGGACACTTGACTGACAGAATTACTCTACAACCTGAGGGCTGATCAAGTTTGCTGCCTCAGTCTGACCTTGTTTACTATCAGGCCAAGCAGCAACCTCAGAGGGGTTCTAAAGGGAAGGCAAGAACACACAGTTTGTCTTTTTGCAGAGGATGTTATTGTGTTCCACAATAACATTGAGCCTGAATCTACACTGAGCCTGATTCTTTCTCTCCACCACTCCCCCAGAGATGAGAGAAACATCTACATTCTCTCAACCTTCTCAGAATCCTGTAAAGTTCAACGGTCTTCACAGGACAGAGGCTTGTTTTGTGTTTCTGGTCCAAAAGCTGATTGATTGTCGCTAGACTTCCTCCAGAGTGTGAGAAAGTTCCAAACATTTTACAGCCAATTTCTCTCCCTGCTCACAGATCTACAGGCGATGTCAGACTAATGACTGGAAACTTGTTTCTTTATTGCAGGCGTGCCAGGATGGGGGTGTGTGAATGTGGGACTGTGGGACTGGGGAGGGGAGGGGAGGGTCTTTGGGTTGGATGTCTCCCCTGTTTGGTTTTGGTTTGTCCCCCCTTTTTGTTTCTTGTTCCCCTTCTGCGTTGTTTGCCTGCACCGTGTCGTTCCAACCTAACCTCTGCTGTCTGCTGTCGTTTGTCTCCCATTGTCTTTGCTAGCCCCCCCCCCCCGTCTCCCCCGTATGCTCTACCCGAGTCCCGACTGTCTGAGTCATGAGCTGGAGTCACCGTCTCCTCGTCTCTGGATGCATCTCGTCCACATCTCCAAAGTCCCAATCAATAAGAATAATTAATAATAGACGAAAAAATTAATTAATGAAGAAAAAATAAAATAAAACTCTCAACTTAATAACTTCAATCCAGCTTTGACTCACATGAGCCATTTACATTTGGTTGGTGAACTTTTCCTTTAAACATAAGTCAGTGCCAGCTTCCTCTTCTTCTTCTTCTGTTTCTAAATTGTAGCAATAAACATTCTGGAAAGCGTGATCAAAACTTTATTATTATTATGTGTATCCCAGTAAATAGTTCAACATGATTGAACACTTCATGCTCCTCCCGCTACGTCTCTGCAACTAAAGGATGAAAACAATAACAAAGGTTCCATCTCAGCTGTGTTAGGATTACATATGTTCCTTTACTTTAACATTGTAGGGAAACAAAAAGCACAAACCGACCATTAAAGGTGTCACAATGGATACAAATCTGTCCACCTTGTGTCTTTATGCATTTCAATCTATTTCTGCTAGAGAACCCGGGGCTCCAGTGTCGTCCATGCGGTTACAGTGACGAACTCGGGCCGCCTTCTTGACCTGTCAATAAGATCAATCAAGTTCAGTTTAAGGCAAATACACAAAAGTCAGAAATGAAATGTTTTTACACACACAAGGCCCAAACTCACCGCCGTCAGAGCCGGAACGGGCATGCAGTGGATGTACGGTTTGGGTTGCGGTGCAATTTCCCCGTTGCGTGTTTTGTAGCAGATGCCACAATCAACCAAAGGCTGCAGAGACACAGAGAGACCAGTCAGAGCCAGCAGAGGCGTCACAGCGCTGAAGAGACGGACGGGAAACTCACTTGGTCTTCTGTGAACTGGCAGCTTTGACTGTCCGCGGTTCCTTTGGGGCATTGGGTGGCTTTAAGGAAGAAGTGGTGGTAGATGTAGATCACACCGGATCCAGGCTGAGGAGGAAGAGAGGAGAAGAGGAGTAGAGGAAAGAGAAAAGGGAAGGAAGTGAGATGAGGGATGAAGAGAAATAGAGGGAAAGTTGGGATGAAAAGAGGAAGGTGAGCATGGAGAAGCTGTCACTCTGCAGGGATTCAGACGTCTCCTGTACGATACCTGGGTGTCTGACTGCAACAGACTCCTGAAGAAGAAGAAATGCTGCTGGACGCTTGGACGGGAGTTGAATTTCCTCAGGGCCAAGTCCACTCCTTTCTTGAAGTTCTCTGGCAGGCGATTGTAATTTTCCCGCTGCGCCCCAACAGAGAACAACAACACGGCCCCGCAGAACAGCAACGGCAACAGAGCGGCCATCTTCCTCTTCTTTCGCTGCTTCTCTGAGCGAGGAAGAGTGGGACGGACGGGACGCCTACACACAGAGAGGGGAAACAAGAGACTCCCTTTTTTGGGAAGCACAGAGTACAACTTGTTTTCGCAACAAGGATCTGGCACTCAGAGAGCTCATACCTCCGCCAAGCCCGAGGAGGCCTCCATTGAAGACTATGATGAACTGAAACAGGTTCATGTTCACACTGTGATTGCCCACATGTTGACTCTGCCACTTATGATTCCAATCTTACTGAGGACCTTTAACAGGTGCTGTTCTAGCGCCACCATCAGGTCAGACGAGTGCACACATCATCCAGTGTGGTTACAGAAGACTGATCCATTCATAAGAACTCTTCTGGCCCATGGTACCAGGGGTTCAAAGGTTCTTCCCTGGATTGCGTCCAACCTGCCTGCCAAGTCTCATCCAAACATTGTGTGTTTGTGCTCATTAGAGCTTTCAAAATGGAGCTCAGAGTGAAGGTGAGGAGGGGGAAGTCCCTGTGTGTCCCCTTCAAAGTCTCATTCAGATTTCATTAAATTAGAACACAGAGGACAAAAGGTGATAAAATAGAAAACATCCTTTATTTCTCAGACTGGATGGAGAGAAACTGAAGTGGCACTAACACAGAGAAGTACAAACACACTCACACAACAGGAAAGCACAATGACTGAACAGGCGATTGATGATTTATAATGATCATGTTTCAGATAAGCAAGAACCCTGAAGGTGGAATTAAGCATTAACCCTTTACTAAAGACCCGCTGAGTCTCTTACTCAATGATCTGCTATCGGTTATGTCAGAGACCTCAGTGTGCAGGTTAATGATCCTGCCACTGCCCTTGAGCAAGGCACCAAGCTGTGGACACCGTGGCTGCTCACTGCTCACATGGTTAGGATCTGTAGCTGCAGAGAGGTGAGGAGGAGTGAGGTGGGATTGAAGTCTGGCTTGTTGATTCATGATGTAAAGATGATTGGTCTGATATTTTTGGATCAATATGACCTCAATATGAGCAGAATGATGTGGGAGAAGGCAGAGTTTGATCTGGTTGGACTAAAAAACTCTTAACTTCAATAACTTCAATCCAGCTTTGACTCACATGAGTCTTTTACATTTTGGTGTGAGCTTTTCCTTTAAACATAAACAAATCAGTCCCAGCTTCTTCTTCTTCTTCTTCTTTTGATCAAACTTTAGACTTTATCAACCCTTAAACTTTATTTATATGTGTATCCCAGTAAAGATTGTGTAGCTTTTCCTGCTACGTCTCTGCAACTAAATGATCCAAACAATATCAAAGACTCTATCTCAACTGTATGAGAGTTATTTATGTGCAGTGAACTTCCTTTAGTTTTGCATTGTAGGTAAACAAAAAGCCCAAACCGACCATTAAAGGTGTCACAGATCTGTCTTTACACGTGTGTATTCTGCATTTCACTCTGTCCCCGTTGTCGCCAGTAGAGACGGGGCTCCACTGCTGTAAGCCAGAGCGTTACAGTGACGCACCCGGGCCGCCTTCATTTCCTGTTAGAAAGAAATGAAGTTTAGTTAATGGCAAATACATAAAAGTCAGAAATGAGTGTTTTGACATCCCGAGACCCAAACTCACCGCCGTCAGCACCGGCTTGTGCATGCAGTGGATGTACGGTTTGGGTTCTGCCTCGATTTCCCCGTTGAATGTTTTGTAGCAGATGCCACAATCAATCAAAGGCTGCAGTGACACAGAGAGACGAGTCAGAGCGAGCAGAGACGTCACGGCCCTGAAGAGACGGGAAGAGAAGGCAAACTCACTCTGTCCGCTCTGAACTGGCAGCCCTGACTGTCCACGGTTCCTTTGGGGCATTGGGTGGCTTTAAGGTAGAAGTGGTGGTAGATGTAGGTCACACCGAATCCGGGCTGAGGAGGAAGAGAGGAGAAGACGAGGAGAAGGAAAGAGAAAAGGGAAGGAAGTGAGAAATAAAGGGATGGGGGTTTGAAGAGAAATAGAGGGAGAGTTGGGATGAAAAGAGGAAGGTGAGCATGGAGAAGCGGTCACTCTGCAGGGATTCAGACGTCTCCTGTACGATACCTGGGTGTCTGACTGCAACAGACTCCTGAAGAAGACAAAATGGTGCTGGACGCTTGCGTGAGAGTTGAATTTCCTCAGGGCCAAGTCCACTCCTTTCTTTAAGTTCTCTGGCAGGACATTGTAATTTTCCTGCTGCGCCCCAACAGAGAACAACAACATGGCCCCGCAGGACAACAGCAACCGCAACAGAGCTGCCATCTTCCTCTTCTTCCTCTGCTCCTCTGAGCGAGGAAGAGTGGGACGGACGGGACGCCTACACACAGAGTGAGGAAACAAGAGACTCCCTTTTTTGCCCTGGAGGGAAGAACAGAGTACAACTTGTTTTTACAACGTGGATGTGAATGCACAACGAGCTGGAGGCGCTCAGAGAGCTCATACCTCCGCCAAGCCCGAGCAGGCCTCAACTGGAGACTGTGATGAAATGAATCAGGTTCATGTCGACACTGATCACCCACATGTTGCACCATACTCTCTGTGTGTGTGTGTGTGTGTGTGTGTGTGTGTGTGTGTGTGTGTGTGTGTGTGTGTGTGTGTGTGTGTGTGTGTGTGTGCTCCAAGTGTTTCTACACATTAACTTTCTAGCATTCTTCATCCAAATCACACCACATGACAAAACATGATAAATAGAAAATATCCTTTATTTCTCATCAATATTTGAACCATGTATGTACAAGGGAACATGAGCGACAAGCCACACACACTTCATATTGCTTTGAAATGGAACAACAGACGATCCGCGTTTGACAAACACAGACGCTACTTTCATCCACGGGCGTGATGAGCAAACGGAGAACCCCCCCCCCCCCACTCACACACACACACACAGAGGAGTGTGTTTGCTAACGGATAAATAACGGGGCAGCTGATCACTTCCTGGTCCCGCAGGCACTTATGGAGTTTGTGCAAAATGTAAAGAGAGAAAGAGAGAGAGATGGCGACGATGTAGCGGAAGAGTAGCGTCTGAGGCACAAGCAGCCAAAGTTCAACCGAAGCTGGGGCCAATATGAGTGTCGCGCCGATACAATCAAGAACTCTTACAGCATGACGTATGATAAAGGCTCTGAAAATGGAGGCTCTTTAAATGGAGGCTCTCTGAATGGACGCTCCTCCCTCTCGGATAACGGGATTGTCGACACTTAAATGTTACGTTTGCGCAGATAAAACGGTAAAATCGACTAAAAGACTTAATCCGCGGAATGTTGGACTGCTATGAAAATATTTCAGACTTTAAAACTCAAACATGTGGGAGCGCCAAGATGACTGAACTGAGCTGCAGCTTCACATTCTGACCACCAAACTATTTACAAGACGTGTTTGGCACTTGGATGAAGATCCCGATGAGCTAACAAACGACCCACAAACTGACAATTCACCACGTGACACAGACCACAACCCTCCAATTGTACATTAGTGCTTCAGTGTGTGTGTGTGTGTGTGAAGGTTTAGTGTGTATTAGTAATATGAACCCACCAAGGTAAGAGTGTATGAAAACCTAACGCTGTGTTGACTGTGTTTGGTGCGGCTCCCTCTGCTGGCCATCTACAGTCACTGCAGGTACAGAAGCTGATTCACACGTTTCATGTTTGTAACAAACAGCTGGAGTTTGGGGATGGAGGAAGCAAAACAAAGCAACACTGCCACCTCATGAAACACTAAGGAAGTAAAACGATCACATACAATTCAGTCATCTACTCTGATTTGGTGTCTTTTTAAAAAATAAACAAAGAAAAGTGCGGCGAGTAAGGTGATTGGCTGTCTAAAATAAGGCGGAGCACCTCTCTGGGCACACCTCTGGGCACACCTCTGGGCACACCTCTGGGCGCACCTCTGGGCACACCTCTGGGCACACCTTGGTTTCCTTCATAAGGCGCTTGGTGAGATTTAAAAGAGCGACAAGACGCGAGCAACAACAACAACATGAAGTAAAGCAATAAGTCACTATGTTAATATAAGGAATGTATCCCATAATAATCCTCCACATATTCAATGTGAATCAGAGCAACGTCTCATCAATCCGTCTGCAAGCGTAGCTATGGTAACCGCGTTTCATTTGGAGCACGAGATCACTTACATTATTTAAATTAGAATCTTGTCCCCTGAAGTTTATATATATATATATATACACACACATACAGTATATAGTATATATATATATATATATGAAAATGTATATTATAAATACACAACAACGACTCGGATGACGTCATCATTTACAGAACCTCCCTGTGCGTGTTGCACTGGGCGGAGCACCTAAACGTGCCGCGCCATCAAATAGTCAAAGAACTCCACAAAAGTAACAAGTAACCATTCGCCCCTGGAGGGTTCAGGGGTCAGGGGTCAGGGGTCGGGGATCTGGGCCTGGGCTACACGGGCATGTGCATCTCCGTGTACTCGTCCTGACAGTCCCGCTCGTCAAAGTTGGGCTCTGCGTCGTCGGCGTCCAGCTGGAAGAGAGAGAGAAGACACGACGACATCAACAACACATGTGACCTCACTGACTGAACTCTGGGGGCATTTTAAACGTGTGTGTGAGCGCTCTTCTGTTCTTGGTTGTGGTCTTGCACTCATCACTCATTCATATTGATTGATCACTTCCTTGCGTTACAGTCTTATCTCCCTGCTTTTGTCTGTGGCCTTTTTGTCGAGTCACGCTGAGCTGTTGTGCGTCGACACCCACACCGCTGTAGCTACAGTGGAAATATGTCCACCTGACACCGCACATCTATATTTAAACAAAGGATGAGAGGCATAAACCCAGAGAATGTAAGGAGCTATACGACTCTGAAGCCCTGCTGCTCATCCTCAGCTACAACAACCTGGAAAAGGAGAGGAACTCAGACAAACGGGAGTCTGGGACGTGAAGAGCGTTTACGGTTGCCCCTGCGTGTTCAGACGCTTTGGGCAGGTGAAGCGTGGATAAAGAGGCAGACTGCGCCTCCCTGTGGCAAACTCACATATAGCATCTCTCTGACGGTGAAGATGCGAGGCAGCAGGAACATCTTGACGGGGACGGTGAGGATGAGGACGAAGGGGAAGGCCAGCGACGCCTGGGTGGACATGACGGCCCACAGCAGCGCCAGGCACACCACCTGGAGACACGTGAACAGGTGCATCCGCAGCGTACGGACCTGGACGGGACAGAGAAGGGTCACTCCTGCTCTGCTGGTGGGATTTCATCACCCCCCTCCCCCCTCCCCCCCCTTTGGCGCGGCCCCTCACCTTGCGGACGTAGGTGTGGTCAGGGTGGTACTTGGGCGGCATCAGCAGCAGCATCATGCGCTCCGTCAGCTGGATGCCGTTGAGCGACATCACGCCCATGTAGAGGAAGATCCCAAAGAGCACGGCGAGGGGGATCTGACGCAGAAGGTCCCCGATCACGATGGACATGCCTGAGGCGGCGGACAGGAAAGGGTTAAGAACAATCAGACACACGAGGGGGGGGGGGGGGGGGGGGGGGGGGTCGGTCTCCACGCCTGACACTCACCAACCATGATGGCCACCAGAAGCCCCGTGACCCGCTGCTCCTTCACTTCCTGGATACGGGGCTTGTCTCCCGGGGCGACGGCCTTGCTCATGACCGTGAGGGCGTTGACGTGGGTGACGGAGCGGACGGTGGCGGCCGACATCCAGGGCAGCCCGAACACAGCCGAGCAACCGCCCAGCACCACGATCAGCAGCAGGTCCAGATGGAAACCAGAACCTTTCACCAGCATCCGCTCCTTCTTACTCACGATCAGGCTGGAGCCCAAACGGAGAACGGGTGAGGAACAAAGTCACACGTCACTGAAGCATCTAATCATTTGTACACTAGCAGGGTAGGAGGAGCTTAACTCAGGTGTGGTGAATGTTAATGGCGCTCCCATGGCAGACTCACGTGGTGATCTGCGTCTCCATGAAGATGAGGATGAAGACCAGCAGGGCCGGCAGCACCGAGGCGAACATCATCCAGATGGGGAAGCTGCCGTCGCTCCCCAGGGGGTTAATGATCCAGCCACGCACTTTGGGACTCGTCACTGAGAAACCTCGGGGAACGCTCAGCTTCTGCAGGAGGACACACACACACACACACACACACACACACACACACACACACGTGAGCCGAGCGCAAAGATGGCTGACGCACGCGGAGAAGACAAATCAAAGTATCCAGACTGAGTGGCGGTGTGTGAGTCGTACTTGTGTGAAGGTGTCTTGTATGCTGTAATCCATCAGGACCATGATGAGGATGGCGATGGGGACGCCGAAGTCTCCAATCACCCTACGAAGCTGAACACAACCACAGAAACGTGAGCAAGACGTCCAGCTGGTCAGAGTCCAAACAGAGACGGCGTCTGGACGCTTCTCACCCTGCCTGGGAAGAAGGCGCTGTTCTTGAACTTGCGTAGGTAGAAGGCGATGAAGAAGGTGCCGGCCATGAGCACGAGGGAGAGCAGGGCCGTGTTGGGCTCGCCCAGCAGCGACACCGCCTCGCCGTCCGACGCCTCAGTGGTGTTCACTGTGGACGCGTTGCCCTCGGTGACGTTGGCAAGGCCACAGCGTGTCAGCGGGTGATCTTTGAAAATCTGGCAGACGAGACACACACACACACGCACGCACACACACACACACAGACTGAGTTTAGTTGGGCCGACACACCCCCACACCTGATGTAGCGACCTGTGACCTGTGACCTCAGACGCACCCTGGCGAGCTTAATGAAGGTCTGGCTGATGAAGATGAGGGAGATGAGGAAGGAGAAGATCTCCTGGGTGAAGCGGGAGACGAAGCGGACCAGGAAGCTTCCCTCGAAGGCCACCGTCACCACGACGATGACCACCAGCCAGGCCCCGATCCAGACGCGGCCCGTCAGGTACTCCATGCTGTTGTCGTTGCAGAACTGCGATCGCAGAGCGGTGAAGGGTTAACCATGAAGCCGTTACCTTCCTGTTAGCCCACCAATGACCTCTGACCTCACCGTGTAAAAGGCCTCTTCAAAGACCAGCAGGGGGCCGGAGAAGCCCACGACCAGGAGGGGCTGGGCCCCCAGCAGAGAGAAGACCACGCCCTGCACCGCCGTGGACACGATCAGCTCAGACACACCGATCAGGCCGTTGGTCTTCTCACCTGAGGACACACACACACACACACACACACACACACACACACACACACACACACACACACACACACACACACACACACACACACACACACACACACACACACACACACACACACACACACACACACACACACACACACACACACACCACAGCTACTGTTACACCTGCACACAGAGAGAGAGAGAGAGAGAGAGAGAGACACACACACACACACAGAGGGAGAGAGAGGCCCGCACACAGAAAGAGAGACACACACACACACACTCAAACCCACACACACACTGACTCACCCAGCAGGCCTCCAAATGTTATGGCTGGTGACAGAGCAGCGAAGTAGATGAAGATGACCGCCGCCATGCACTGACTGTTCAGGGCGTCCTTGAAGTCGCTGACGTACTTTGGGTAGCGGCGGCGAATGTCCCGTACGAGGCCGCCGAAGGGGCGCCCGGTGCGCTGCAGGGGGTCGTCAGACTTCCTGGAGGGCGTGAGGAGAGCTTCTGTGTGACGGAGACGGAGCGGACGGTTAGAACCTGAAACAGGAGAAGGACCGCGGCTCCCAGACCCGGACAGAGCCAGGATCTGGGTCCCGAGTGGACCCAGGCCGAGCCCAGACCCAGTGACGGTCCCCTCTCACCTTTGTCCTTCAGGCTCTTGGGCTCCTTGGCTCCTTGGTCCTCCCTCTTGTGGAGCATCTCCCTCTGGAAGCGAGCCACGGAGCGCAGGAGCTCGTCGTCGCCCATCTCCGACGGCGGCAGCACGATGCTGCAGTCCAGGAAGCTGTTGATGGCGTTGAGGAGGTCCTGCCTGTCGTCTGCCAAGTAGGCCGCCTCGTGGAATTGCTGAACGGAGACGGACAGGTGTTACTAACGCCGTCACCGCCGCTGGGGACGCCTGGAGCTAAGTGAGGTCACGTGCTCACCTTGTCAGACATGAGCGTGGAGATGGAGCGTCCGATCTGATGGTAGTCCATGCTGGTGGTGGCCGGGCCCAGCAGCACAAAGAGGAACCTGACGGGCACGGGAACCTCCAGGACCGACTCCAGCTCCACCGCCTCCTGCAGCCGCACAAACGCCATGGTGGGCTGCTCCAGGAAGTGCACGCTGCCTGGAAGTCACACACACAGAGTACTGCAGTGAGGTTGATGTTGGTGAGGTCATCTCTGAGCTCCAGCGGTGCGGCGCTCCAGTGACGCACCTACGAGGACGACTGTGGCCTCGGCGTTCTCCGGTATCTTCTCCAGCAGCTTCAGCTCGTGTTTGGATTTGGAGCGATGTATTCCAGGCAGCGGGATGGAATCCTTCAGCTGAAAATGCCAAGGCAGGAAGTGGAATAAGGATAACAAAGAGAAGAAGTCTCCTATAGTTCTGGTGCTACGCCTCCACTTACCGGCACGTCGATCTTCTCCAGGTCGACGCGCGTGTCTGCGTCTCCGGCGGCGTTGATGGTGCCCATCAGAGGGTCGGTGA
The DNA here is from genome assembly GCF_046128005.1 of Genypterus blacodes. Classification (NCBI taxonomy): domain Eukaryota; kingdom Metazoa; phylum Chordata; class Actinopteri; order Ophidiiformes; family Ophidiidae; genus Genypterus; species Genypterus blacodes. The sequence goes on along the minus strand of NW_027467017.1, from coordinate 58,597 downwards.
CTGACGGCTCGGGCTGATGGCTGTGGTTGGCACTGTGGTGGTGCGTGATCAGGCTGCCCAGGCTGGCTGCTGAGATGTTCCTGGGGAAAGGGCTGCTGTGCTCCTTCTCATCGCTCGGGTGACTGAGGGGAGGAGGGCAGAGGTGAGGGAGGGGGGGGGTGAGAGACCATTGCCGTGACGACCAACTGGAGTAAGACACCGTGTTCTCTAAGCCAACAAGCAAACGATGAGGAAGCAACGTGAGTGATAAGAGCTCCTGCAGAGGTGTAGAAGAAGAGACGCATCCAACACCCAGGGTGGCAAACTCACATCCCACAATGCTCTGCTAGTGAGTCAATGAAGAACCGCAAGTGACCCCTCCTCCTCCTCAACCTGTTCCCAGTCACCTTGTGCAAATTTAAGCTAACACTCCGAAAAATAAATGGCCAAAGGAAAGATGGAACACAGGTGGGAGGCAGATTATCTGTTCAGGTGAAGGACAGACCTGTTTGTCTTGCGTAAGAAGCCGACGTGGCTGGAAGGAAAGAATATAACATAAGAAGACACGATGAAACTAAACACCGCCGCAAGAACAAGGAACCTGGACATGAAGCAGAGGCTTCAGAGAGCAGAGGAGATGGAGAGAAGTCACAGCTGTCACTCTTCATCCCTGGAGTAGACTCAGGTCTGTGCCTTACAGAGGAACCTTGGGGATTAAAATCAATGCATGGCACAACCACAGGACAAGAGGTCTTTAGAGAGGTATCCAACCAGAGAAGATGCAGGAGAACCATGCAGGTGAGCTCACAGTTCATCACTGCATCATACACCAGGGAAGCGCTGTGTGGCAAAGCTCTGAAAATGGAACGAGTACCACAACACGAGTAGTTCACTTTAGAAGAGCCAAAGGTTTGAATCAGCGCCACTTCGAGTCTTCTCTGGAGGAAAACGGAGACGTGCCTCATCAGACGGAGGGGAGATGGCTGCTCAAATGCTCTGTAGGTCTGAGGTCTTCCTCAGCTCAGAGCCTGAACCCTGAGCCCAAACATGGATGAACCAGCATCTAAGAAGAGATGTCGGGGATCTGGCTTAGGCCCAATGTGAGTGAAGCAAACTGAGCTGGGACTAAGCCTCTCTTTATGCTTGAAGCTTTGTTTATCATTATATATCTGCAGAGAAGGGAAAATATGCAGTATTGTTGTTAATCTTTCAATAAATATGGAGTCTGACCCGCGTCCTGGTCCCAGTTTCTTATTTTGGCCCCCTGTGTATTCAGTTTGACGCCCTGCAGTAGACCATGTGACCATGACGCAGACTGACCACTGAGTGGCGCTGTAGGCATGAAAGACGCCAAGTCCAGCTATGATACAAACCCTCGGTCTGTTACTTCCTGGTACAGGACAACGTTTCAGACTTATGACTGAGTAAAGGGATGTATTATATGTGATGCTCACTGGCAGGACCCCCATGCAGAGAGACTCACAGCTGCACCCCCCCCCCCCCCCCCCTTCAGGCTGAGGGACCATGTTTAGGTTGTGGTGCAGCCAGTCACCTGTGTTTGAGCAGCAGAGCCCTCAGGACGTTGGCTCGGTCCTCAGCCTTGATCTGGTCTGAGATGATCATCTGCTCCACCACCTGGTGGGCGATGCCAGGCAGGGTCTTCTGGTCAAGGTCCAGCAGCACCGCACCTGTGGACACAGACACACCCGCTCCATCATCTAATCTCCCTCACTCCCTCACCCACTCTACCCCGCTCTCCCTCCCTCCCTCCCTCACCCACTCCCCCCCTCTCTCTCTCCCTCCCTCCCTCCCTCACCGTGTGAGATGGTCTTCCGGAGCTCGAGCAAACTGCGGAAAGACAGCGAGGCCACGTGCGGTTTCCCCCAGCGGTCCGTCTCCTCCTCCACGTCTTCCTCAAACTTGATCCAACGGGCCGTCTCCTTCCACTGCATTCCCTGGTTCTTGTCCACCGTGAGCTCGTTCAGCTCCACAAACACCTGAGCGGGAGCAGAAGCAGCAGAGGCTCAGGAGCTTCTCAGCACATCTGCACACACACACATCCAGCATGGGACCCACACTCAGCCAAACAGCTGCACATCCCATCGCTTGGTTGGTTACTTTCTGTGCCTTTAGTGGAAACCAACCTGCACATCAGAGCAGCAAACAAGTGAGCCACTTCAACCCAGAACAGTCCAAACCTTAGTGTTATTACTCAGACACACACCGTGATCTCCTGCAGCTCCCGGGCCTCCTGGCAGGATCACACACACACACACACACACGTTAAGCAGCAGCAACATAAACATCATGCTGGTCAGACACATCAGCGCTGGACCGGGCTGCAGACGCCTGGACACCTGCTGCATGCCTGCTGCGACACCACGCTCACACGGGTCAAACCTGCCGCAACGCCACAGCGCCCAGCCTCACCTTCTGGTGACGAGCCATCAGAGCGGCGGCTTCCTGCAGCAGGACCCCCTCTGGACGCGAGGCAGAGCGGTACACAACCACCGGAGTCGGCTGGAGAAGCGAGACAGCGGTGCAAGGAGGAGGACTCAAACACTGACACATCAGAGGAGGGGACCCTCACTGTCACACACACACACATTCCTCTAACACACACACACACACACACACACACACACCCTGAGGGACCTGTTTACCTGGGCTGCTGGGGGCCCGTGTGTGTGTGTGTGTGTGTGTGGCGTGTTAATAAAACATGGCTCAGCCTCTCTGGTTACCCAGCAGCTGCTCTCGCTCCCCTTTTCTTTTCCGTGTGTGAAAGGAAAGAAGTCTTTCATTCATTTTTAATTGTCCTCTCCCGTCCCGTATTCCATTTACAAAGGAGGAGGACGAGGAAGAGGAGGAGGACGGGGAGGAGGAGGGGCTAAATTTGAGAGGGAAAGAAGATAAAATGCTTCCATTCTCCTGTTTCAGGTACATTTGATGCCAGAAAGAGAGAAAAGGCTCTGAAACATCAAACCCTCCGCCGCTCTGCAGCGCCCCCGGTGGACGTCTCACCTCGTGCGGCGTGCGGTCCTGTTTGCGGCTGCGGGTGCTGGGCTCTTTGTGGTCCTTCCCCATGTGCACCACTTGGCCCTTGGTGCTCTTCCTGACCAGGTGTCGTCGTACGCCGGGGACATCCTCGAACCGGTGGCCTGGAGACGAGAGGAGGGAGAGACGGGTCAGAGGGCGAGACGGGTCAGAGGGCGAGACGGGTCAGAGGGTTTATTAGGCAAGACTGAAGTCAGGAACAAACTGGCATCATGCACAAGTAAACATGTGTCCCAGGTGTGTGTGTGTGTGTGTGTGTGTGTGTGTGCGTGTGTGTGTGTGTGTGTGTGTGTGTGTGTGTGTGTTGTTGCTGCGGTAACAAAAGAGATCTCCTGTGAGTAAATAAAGTAAATCTACTCTGATCTCACGTATTTATATTCTCTGAGGTCCCGAGTTCAAATCTCAGCGCGGCGAGTCACAGAGTCACAGAGTCACAGAGTCGCGGTGGGTGGAGCTTTTGTTGTGGCGTTCCCTCAGCAGGGGGTGGAGTTACAGGAGCTGGCAGCGCAGCGATAAAATTAAGAGGAACAACTTTCAACCGTCAACTGATGCTCATGACGGACAGGAACCTCCACACTCTGTTCTGTTCCTCACATGAATGAGTGCCATCAGAACCTGAGGTGTTACAGAGCTGTAGAGCCGCACTGGGGTGAGGGGGGTCTTACAGAGGGAGGGGGGAGGTTTCAGGCGACGCACCACCGGACCCTCGTGCACACACAAAGTTCTGGATAAAAGTGGGAAGAGGAAGTCGGTGTTCTCTGACCGGCGCCTGACCCGCTGGACTGAAACTATCAGAACGCATCAGCAGGCAGAGGTGTTAAATGGCTCAGGTCGCACACAGAGGAGGGGGGAGGAAGGGGGAGGAGGGGAGGGGGAGGGGGGAGGAAGGGGCGGGGGGTCTCAGGGTTGAGCGGCGGCCAGCAGCAAAGACATTTACCCAGGATGCTTCACTGAGGCGGACCTGGACTTGTCTGGACGCCCAGGCTGACTCCAGCAACGTCTCTGTGTGTCTGTGTGTCTGTCTGTCTGTCTCTCTCTCTCTCTCCATTAGCCACCATATTGGTTCAAGCCCTTAGCTGACGCTCATTTAATAACGCGGCTCACAGACGAAGGGTCGACTCCCTGACTGTAAATCAGCCTGAACCCCGGCGGTAAACAGAGCGGCACCAGGCTGCTACAAACCAGCAAAAGGTCGGAGTGACCTGACAGAACTAAACAGAACTATAACTCTGGTTTCAGTCTGGGTCGTCTGAGTGAAGAAGACGAGTCTGTACTCACTCTTGATGCCGTCCAGGTCGGCGGAGGCCAGGGTTTGCGCCTCCACGTCGTCGGTGGGGATCCGTTGGTACTTGGCCTGCTCGGCGCCCGTCATGTTGCCCGTGCGCCGCCGCTCCTGCAGGTCGTAGCTGCGGCTGGCGGAGGAAACCCGGGCCAGCGGCGGGTGATCGGGCGGCGCTGCAGCGGTGGGAGACGTCTCAGGCGAGGCCGTCTTACTGATGAAGGAGGACAGAGGAGCTCAGATCAGACGGAAGGTAAACGGAACCATCAACCTACCGCTCTTACAAAGAGGACGACTCCACTCAAACAGCAAACACAATCATAAATATGGACTTTTTAACTCAAGCCTCTTCTCCTTCCATCCCAAAGCCTCTGTGCTCAGATCCTCCCCCAGGAGAAGGAGAGGGAGAGAGCTGGACGCCTGGGAGCAGAGTCAGTAAATGTCATAGGTGTGTGTGTGTGTGTGTGTGTGTGTGTGTGTGTGTGTGTGTGTGTGATATACGGCCTTGTGAGGGGAGGAGCGCTCGGGTTCGTCGGATCAGACCCAGCAGGCCCACTGGATGCCTGAGACATGGTAACGTACAGCGTGTCCTTCAGCGGCCAATAGGAGGCCGGCCTGAGCGCTCTCACCCAAACAACCGAAACATGACCAAAACAAGGATTGCGCAATGGCCGCAGCGGGAGAGGCGCGGTTATGAGACGGGTCGACATGCTAACACGCTAACACGGCGTGGGGACTCACTCTGTGGAGGCGGCGTCGTCCGTGTCCTGACCCGCGGCGGCCTCGCCCCGGGCTGAGCGGGGGCTCTCTGTGCCACTTTTGGCCCCGCGGTCTTCATCGGAGAGGAAGAACTGTGGGCGTAGAAGCAAAGCATGATGGGAGAACTCACAGGAAACACCGACACAGAAATGAAAAGAGATCAGATTCTGGATGAAATCAGCATTGGAGAGGACAGATAGTTAATCAGGTCAGAGCCGCTGGTGTCCTGACCTGAACCCTACTGATGATTGATTACTTCCACACTGAAACTTTCATAGAGGAAAATATGTCGATCCAGCAGCAGGAAGTGGCTGTTTGGCGACTCGTCAAATACCTTGACCTCCTCATTTCTGGGCTTGTCCGACTCCGAGGGAGCAGAGTGGACCTCCGACGTGTCCTCGTCCTCCTCCTCTTCATCCTCGCCCTCCTCGATGGGGCCGGTGCTGGGAGCTTGGCTGCTCTTCTGATCTTTGTCCTTCCTCCTTTTCTTGCTGCTCTTCTTCCTCCGGCCCTCGGGCAGTTTGGACAGAGGCCGGTGGATGTGATGAGAGGAGTGACGGTGGTCTGGAGGGACACAGGTTCAAATCAGACAAATCCTTCATGTTGGGACTCTCGGGCGAGATGTGGAGTGTTTGTGTTTGTGTTTGCGGGCTCACACTCGATGTCCTCCTCATGGTAGTTGTGGTGCTGCTCGTCGGGCACGACGGCAGCGGGACTGAGGATCTGCTGGAAGCGCTGAACGCCCAAGGCTTTGTTCAGGTCGCCATCGTCGTCCTCATCTGGGCGCGGGCCCGGTAAGGACGACGCAGCAGGAGGCTCAGGCTGCCAAACACAAGCAAACAATACAATCAATACACAAGATCAAGATCCATCAATAAGGAACCAGAAAGATGAGGTGAAAGAAACAAAGCATAATGTTTCTGCTGCTTAAATGTACTTTACTTCTTTACACAGACAGGAAATGATAACATGTCTGCTCTTTTGCTCTCTTTTGTTTTCTTCAGAGTGCCTTTTCCTCAAACGGCCACTAGAGGGAGCTGTGGCCCCGTCAGTGTGCAGGTCCACAGGTCCTTCACTCAGATGAGGCCTAACTCACAGACGGGTCATGTGCTTGGACGGCTCGGTCCACGCCGTCACAGAGATCACGTGGATCATAACCAGATCTGTTCCACTGCGGCGTCCCGCTGGGTCCCGCTGGGTCCCGCTGGGTCCCGCTGCGGCCGCTCCGCCGGCGGGATGTTGTGATAAGGATGGGCTGGACCCCCACGTCAGAGAAGGCCGTTACCATGGCTACTGGGCAGAATCTGCCAGCTCCCGCGGCGAGCCCTCACTGCCACACCTGGTGCCTCAGGTCACCATGACAACACATCTTTAAATGCAGCTGGATGCTTTAAATCTATATTATTATTATTAATTATTATTATGAAAGTTTACTAATTACTACTAATTTTACTTTAAGGATCAAAAGTAGATATTTGAAATACAAAGCTGGTTTAGAAGTAAAACAACTTTGAGTGAAGTCATGGAGAGAATAATGTATTGATCCGTCAATAAGAAGTCACACCAGACAATACTGTATACTGGACATGTACCATCAAACTACTGTGCTCTGTACGCCACTCTACAGTACACTACATGCCACACACGCCATGTCACATGCAGCTGTACATGCCACTTATGACATGTTAAGCTCATCGAATCCATCCAGACTGGAAACTGTGAGAGGGAAGTTCAAGAGTCGATGGCGGATGAGCGGCACAAGTGTTCACTGTGATCACACACACACACACACACACACACACACACACACACACACACACACACACACACACACACACACACACACACACACACACACACACACACACACACACACACACACACACACACACACACACACACACACACACACACACACACACGGAAAACTAAGCCAATCACTTTTCCCTGACAGATTCCCAGCAGATGGGAAAAGGAGGAGTGAGCAAACAGCAGCTTGACCTCGCCGACCTCCACAGCAAACTGCCGCAGACGCATCAGCACTTTGCATGTAGGCATTATCAGTATGAAGCGGGTCAGAGGTCACATGCCTCTCTGCAACACTAAAGACTTCTTTGATTGCACATCCAGAGCGTCTAACTGACACAACCGTCACTTTAAAAGTCACAATTTAAGGCTTTTTAAGCAGAATATTTGATGATTTTCCGTGATCATTATGTCCGATCGATTAATAGCGGTGCTTTGCTTGTAGTTTGGAGCATTTGTTGAGGTTTGAGGCCTTAATGATCCGGTCTGTAGGCATTAACATGGAGCCCCAGGTCATGCACGCTACAATAAAAGCTGAATACATCAATTAAACTGTTACAGCAGTAACGCCTCACACACATCTATTCTCCTGCGCTGATATCCTACCACAACATTCTCTCAGCCGCTTCACGTTACAGGGCGACAACGTGCAGATCAGGAAGTTACGAAAGGATAGCAAAGCAGGAAAAATATGTTTGTTTTGGGGGTCAAAGGTCATAGGAACCCAACTAAACGTGGAACTCTGGCACTCAGAGGCTTTACCACATAAGAGAGAGGGGGGGGGGGGGGGAGAGTCATTCTGCTGCACATTGTAAGAACTCCAGAAATATTACAAAAAAAGGACAAAACGATGACAATTTCCCCCCCGAAAATCACTGAAGGCACAAACGTCCTGCAAATGAGTGAATCCCTTGTAGAGCTGCTTAAGTACGGGCAGGTTCATTTCTACAGAGCTCTCATTCATATCATGGCTTCACAGTGAATCCCCCGAGGTGGGAGAGACGTGTGAGGGATCCTCAAAGAGTCGAGAGGACGTTTCACAACCGAGACCGCGTGCAACAACGAGAGGACGGCGACCGAAACAACGAGAATGTGTCCACACTCACCTGGCTCATGGCAAAGCTAGCTTGAGGGAATCACCGTCGGCGCTTTAATGGAGTGGAGCGTCGCCTCTGCGGCTCCCGACCCGGACGCCTCTGTTAAGAAGGCGGGAGACGTCCCCGGCTTATCAAAGCCTTGTGATATCCTAATCACGGCGCTATCGTGCGACCTGCCGCCTCCGCCGGCCTGCCCATTGTGACCGGGGCAGAATAAACAAGACTCTGGTTCTCGCCTGGAGGACGAACGCCGCCTGAAAGGACGAGCCGTGTTTGCACAAGCTCCAGAACAAAAAACCCCTGAGGTGGACGTTCACCTCTGCATTGTAACTTTGACAGGTGAAGCCTAAATATTGACCCAGGCGCTTTGAGTCAACGCCACTTCAAGGGCAAAGTAAACGCAGAGGAACGAGAGCTTTTCAAAAGGAAAGGGTTCAAAAGCTCAAGGTGCTAAAGAAAGCTGAGGGCCGCATGTGAGCAGCAGGTAAGAACCAAGGACCGTCACAAAGCTCCATGTCTCACCTCCACCTCTGCTCCGATACTCACAGCCTCTACACATCCGTCACAATGCTCCAGAACTTTTCCATGACGCTTCCTACGACTTGCCCGGGATTTCAACGACCACGGAAATCAAAGCGTGCAGGAGTCCAGATCGATGCAGATGTCTAAAGCATTTCCTGGACCTGACCCTAGACACTTTAAGTCAAGAGATGAGCCACACTGTGACTCATCTCTTGACTTAAACGCTCCATAAACAATTCAAAGCGCTGAATTCAGAGCACAGATCAATGAAGCGTTCTGCCCTTTAACTCCGGCCACTGTAGAGAAGAGCGTTCTGAAGCGTTCTGAAGTGTGTGTGCGCTCACAGGCAGAGGAGAACAAGGACGAGCACACTGGACCTGATGTGGAGGACATTAGGTGTGTCCTTGGGTGGGCTCAATCCAACATGGTCAGCATTCAGAGGGGAGAGGGAGAGAGAGGGGGGGGGGGGGGAGAGAGCAAAGAGAGAGAGAGACAGAGAGACAGAGAGACAGAGAGAGAGAATCATGTAATACAGTGTGAATGACGTCTCACTCAAACTGATGAATGTCCCAGTTCTCAGTCTGAGCTTCCTGTGGTAGAGCTCCACTTTGACTCCATCAGAGACGTCAGCGGCGTCACCGTGGTTTCCAGCAGAGGAGATAACCTCGCCCACTTTCACGCTGCAGGGCGCATCTCAACTAAAGATCTGACACCGACACTGAGTGAGCGACGGAGGCGACCAGACGACGTGTTCTGACCAAGAGCGCCGCCTCAAGATGGAGACGCGTTGGGAAACCAATGTTCCAAGTCGAGGGGCGGCTTCTCAGCTCCGCCCCCGTTTGGTGCCACGGAGCGAAGACGCAGGAGACGGCAGACCGGATCCAGCAGACCCGATCCAGGCCTGCGCTGCGGCCCTGAGGGACAAAGCTAATACAGGACGTCTCCTTGAGGATCAAGGTTTGACATCGGTGGTTTGGACGCTGCCATGAGCGGCGGCCCTCAGCTGCTCTCCTCACCGGGCAGAGCGGCTTCACTCAGTCACACATTAAAGGTGTAATTATTACCCAGAGGTGCTAATGTCCCAGAACCGCCAACAGAACAAAGACAAAGGAGCATCAGGCTGACTGAACATTAACCAGCTGCAGAGGAAACCACAACCAGAGTACATAGAGCAGTTCATACACAGAGCGACGCTGCTCTGAAGACCAGCTGAGCTCTGAGCTCAAACTCACCTCATGCCTAAACAGAAAGTCCATCTAGTGTCACTCAGGTGTGTCGCCGCCGCCGCAGACACGCCAAGATAGCCCAGTTTGCTTTAAGGTCGTGAAGCGTGAAAGCATCAAACCGGCACGATGACCGTTTCTACCAGAGACGGCCCCCTGTCCACTTCCTGTCATGTGACCCGGCTGCTCCCCGTGGCTAGGAAGAAGACAGCACCCAGCTTTACAAGGCACACACACACACACACACACACACACATATAAATGATTAACCTAGGGGAGCAGCAACAACTGCTAAGGAACCGTCACTAAACAAACACTTTTATCTGACTTGGTGCATCTGAAAGGCGTCTGGGCTGAGTCAGATATTCTCTCACACACACTTAGTAACGAACCAGCACACACACCTGCATGGGACACACCTTCCTCACTACAGAGCACATACAGAGCTGTTTAGAGCACATATAGAGCACATTTTCACGCCCTTGCACGTGAAAGGGCGATAAGTATGTTTTCGTTTGCAGAATTCATTTCTGAGTAACAAATGAGTTACTGTTTTTTCCATTGCTGTGGAATGAGAGAAAATCGGGGATAATTTGTGTAATTTATATTTGAGTTTAAGGAAACTGTGACTGCTGTTTGTGATTAGAAATTGTGTTAATTGATTTATGAAATTGTTTAAGCCTAGTGGGAGGAGCTACGGACATAAAGGAGACTGCCTTCAGCCTGGGAGCGAGCAGTCGTGGGCTGGTTACACCGAAGGTAACAGTGACGTGTGCTTTGTATTGGATCGGGTTTAGTTTTGGAAAGCTGTTAGAGTTATTAAGGAACTTCTTTTTTTTTCCTGAGAAGTGTGAAACCTGTTTTGTAAGGTATTTTTTGTTTGGCTGTCCTGTGCATTTTTCTTTTGTATCTTTTGCATCCTTGGAGGAAATAAAAGAACATCAACGAAATGTTCTGACTACGCCTGGTGTTTGTGGAGTTTAGAGGAAGAACCCCGCGACAAGTCTATAAAGTTAAGATGATCGTACAGTACATTAGATCTATTTAGGCCTGCGCGGCGGTTTGTTTACGTCCGGTGGGGCTCCGGCCCCCCGGGGGCCACGGGGGGGAAAACGCAGGGCTCGGCAGCGCGGCCGCAGGATTGCGCAACTCTGGAAAACGGAAGCGGCGCTGACAGAAACGCACCGCTCATGGAAAGCAGCACTTCCTGAAGCAGCGGTGGAGGCAGTGGAGGCGGAGCAGAGCGCCGACTCAGCATCATGGCACAAGAAGCTTGTGGAGCCAGTTTTGGATTCAGGTTGGGTCACTTTGACCTTTTGAGATTTTTTGGCTGGATTTTCTTAAAAATGCATTTCCCTGATTATTTTTTTTTATTTTTACATATTTTTTATTATTTATCCTTCATATAAATCAGAGAAATTTAAAAAGGTTTCAATTGATTTATTTGAACTTATTTTGTTCCCTCCGAAAAATTCAATCATTTACGGAAAAAAAATCCAACAAAAGAAACAAAGGATCCAAATAAACTAAAACCAGACTGTAGCCTGCAGATGAAGGAGCAGAGTCGGGTTTGTCGGGAGGAATCCTATCCTCCATAGAGAAGCAGAGAGACCAGTTCCTCCACAAACGCACCATTATGCAGCACAGACCCAAACGCTCAATCTCCGCGGCCCCGTCAACAATAGCACGTGAAATACAACACCGGCACGGCACAGCTTCTGCTCCTTCTCCACTCAAACCTCTCCCGTACTTTCTGAGCTCTTAACTAACGGCGTAAAGGCCGACGTGTCCGACCAAACGTGTGTAGCGCTGAACCTCCGTGACCTCCGCCGCTTTTTGAACGACATTCTGGGAAAAGGGCGAGGAGGCGCGTGAAGGTGGGGATGAGCGCGGAATGGAAGGCACCGGAATGTTACTTCCAGCGGTTTGACGACCCAGGGGCAGAGTTTACCTTTAAACCCTCTGATTTCCTCTGTATCACGACTTTAATAATGCCAAAATGAAGTTTGGGCCCCCGGGCTGCGTCACACACACACACATGTGCAGCAGAGCGACCCCACCAACAGCAACGCAATTATGCTGTTCAGACTGTCATGTCCACAGACGCGCTCGCTTTATCACAAATTCCTGTTTCAAGCCTTGGGAAGCAGCTGAGGGAAAGGAAATAAAATGTTTTTAGACGCGGGGCCTCTGACATTCAGCAGACAGGAGAACTCAAATGCCTTCTTGATTATTTTCAACATTCTTCTGTTGTTGTTTGAGGTCGGACGGACGGGGGCGGGCACACACACACACACACACACACACACACACACACACACACACACACACACACACACACACACACACACACACACACACACACACACACACACACACACACACACACACACACACACACACACACACACACACACACACACACACACACACACACACACACACACACTGTTACTATGGCAACATCAGGGATTGGCCCCCATCACAACATTTCTCATCCAGCCTATATGGATTTATAAATTGTTCACTTTATCAGAATTAGCTCATTCATAATTCTATCGAAAGTCTGCTAGGTTGTTCTGACATTTCCCTTCATTTGTCCCCGAGGTCACCGTGTTCCTCCGGCGTGTTTTATCTGGCAGGCGGTGTTCTTTGGGACTTACGCTGTGCAGGACCGATGCCACGGCGTCTGTCATCTGGCTGGGAGAGTTGGGATTGCTCATGGCTCCGCAGTGAAGTGGCTGCTGGAGAGGGAAGCTGAGGGAAGCTGGCGTGGATGGGTGCGGCTTTAGCCCTTCTCTTTCTCACTGGGACTCAGACAGCTTTTGGGCAGCATAACCTGGAGACACACACACACACACGTTGGGTTACACAGAGCACAACAAGCAAACGTGGTGCTGGCAGTGGCGGTGGGTTTTACGCCAAGGTTGTCCCAAATGACGCAGTAGGAGTTGCGTCGGTGGCAGACAGGACCCAGAGAACAAAGCGGAGGAACCCGGGAACAATTTAAAGGATCGCGCTTTGGTGGAATCCGTAGCTGGTCGTCTCCATTCAACTCTGCCATTCTTGTTTTCCTGCCCTGCAGCACTTCCACGCCGCCATTCAAGGTTATTAGCTACTACAGTCAGATAAGAGGCAGATAACACGGTGCTACTGTGGAGAGGAACCTTTGATAAGTGACACACGTGCCTCCACCTGCACAACGCCGAGGCCTTCAACATAACGTGACACACAGCCGCAGGAATAGATCAATCAAACCATAACTAGAAGCTAGAAGCCAGAGAAGGATCGGACACAGCCAGCAAGGAATCAGGAAACAAGCAAAAGAAATAAAACGATAGCAGAAACGAATGCAGCTAAGGAGGAAAGTCTAATATTTCCCTCCATTAATGAGCTTTATCATCAAACCATAAAAAGTAATACATTAGCAGCTAGAATGACCCCAAAGGTCACTGAACACATTATCCTGCTTAAGCTAACTGACGCAGTGGTTTTTGACCTTTGCAGGCATTTCAGCCGTCTTCAGAGAGCCTTGGAGCCGGAGGACGACCTCTCCCAGTCTCAGCCCCGCTTGGCTCTGTGACAGCAGATATCACCGTGACGATAAGCCCTAGCACAATCACATCAATGACCTTGTTTGTGACTGGCGGATTTATTAGCAGCAAACCGCAGAGCTCTGAAACTGAGACAAGTGCCACTGGGTTAGGGTGGCAATCAATGCATTAACGGTGAAGTAGCTAACAAAGAGCGGTTCTGTTCTGACCCAATGGAGTTGATGAAGGAGCGGAGCGGAGGCCTTTATTTGGGGGTGTGCTGGAAGATTACTTTCTCAGTAAACCTACACTCCATCAGTGTGGAAGAGGTCGGGCGTACGGTTACAGAACCCCAGGGTGCCGAGCAAAGAGCCATGGGAACCCAGCTTATCTGCCTCAGGGCGGGAGGAAGGATAACAGCAATGATCGGGAACAAATAGGATAACGGGCAGGATTTATGAAGCAAAGGCGTAGATGTGAAGGCTGACAGGAGACTGAGGACATGAGGACCCGATACTCTCTTGGTCCCCTGGAGGCGTCTCTTCACGTCGTCTAGCAGCCGTTGGCTCAAATGTCCCTCGACATTAAAATGAGAAAATAATGGATTTTTTTGTTCACATCTTTCCACTGGACATTTAGTCTCAGCATGAAGTCTGTGAGCGCAAGGTTTAGGAAGAATATTCACCTGGGAGGAAATGAGAATAAAAACAGGAAGGAGGTGATCGGCTCCAACTTCTACAGCCCGGAGGCCGACAAGAGGAGCGGGAAAGGCTGGAGACGCAGAGACGGGGAAGTGTGCGGACCGGGGAGCGCCGACATGGACGCAGGGACAACAAGGACGCAGGAGCTAATCCAGCCAAGGCAGCCGCAGCGTCCACTGTGACAAGCTTCCTGTTTAAATGCCTCCCAATGTTGCTTGGTCATTGATGAGGTCATACTTAGTGGCGCCGCATTGTTGCCTCTGCCAGGGAGAGGGGTGTGTGTGTGTGTGTGTGTGTGTGTGGTGTGTCGTGGTGTGTTGTTCTTGCTCGATTCCATTTCCAGGGTTTTGTCTCACTGTTCCCCAGCTGGGCGTGTCCCATGTTGGACATTAACAGGCGAACACGCGTGCTTCATCTCCACAGAGCTACAAAACATGCAATGGGTAACACGGTGTCGCTCTCTCATAGGATGAGACAGAGCAGCAGCGCCTCTGTTTACAGGCGGCTCTGACAGATTTACATTTCATTCTGGAGTAACGGCTCACAGAGACGCTGCGACTCATCTTAAAGCTGACTGTATAAAGAACAGTCATCCATATTCTGAGAAATGTCAATGTATTCAGAAAGACACCTAGTGCCTTAGATACCTAGAAGACATTTTTGATTTATCAGTTTAAGAGCCTGTTTTCTCCTTCCTGTTTTTATTCTCACTTCCTCCCAGGTGAATATTCTGATGCGACGCTGATGCGTCTCATCTTAAAGCTGATCTGCTTGCTGATGAATGGTTTCTGGGCGACTCGTGACCTTTCCTCCATCCTTGAGCTCTGCCACATCCTCTTTGTGCCGACTCATGCACCTCACAGCGTACAAATATAGCTGAGCTATGTTGAGAGCAGAACGCTTCCAGCTGGGATGTAAACACAATCTGAAATGAGCTTTACGCATGGACAACATGGAAAGGATTTGGCCATGATGTCATACATTAAGGCGGCTGCTGAGGACACACACACACACACACACACACACACACGGCAGTGAGTCAGCACAAAACACACGCTCCATCTCTAAAATGACTCAAAGACACATAAAGGTCACGTAAAGGTCATGTCTGTCCCTGAATGTCTCTTCATGTCTCCTGCTCCTTACAATGAAGGACAGAGACAATTAGAGCTCAAACTCTTAACATGAAGCCCGTCCGCACGCTGCCATCCGCCTGCACGCCCATTTACAAAGCCTGTCAATCAAAAGTTAATTACAGAAGAGCTCCATCAGGAAAATACAAAAATAGACGCTGGACCTTGACGTCCGAACCTCGACCCCTGTTATAAGAGCGGCCGCGTCCATCTGTCTCACACGATGGAAACCTCAGCCTGAGCGCACACACACACACACACACACACACACACACACACACACACACACACACACACACACACACACACACACACACACACACACACACACACACACACACACACACACACACACACACACACACACACACACACACACACACACACACACACACACACACACACACACACACACACACACACACACACACACACACGCGCGCGAATCATCAGCTCTTATCTGACAGGACACCAGGTTAGATGAGCCGTTATCAGTCTGCCCTTTAAAGAGGGGAAACAACATCAAACTAAAGAGTGAATGATGCAGCCAACGCTCCATCTGGAATCGACCACAACATTAACACATTAACAGAGCCGTCGCTTCCTGCTCACCGCCGATAAAATGTCCAGTGGAGCGCTTACTGGAGGATGACGAGGCAGTTTGTGCCCCGTAAAGCCAAACGGCCCGGGCGATGAAGAGGAGGAGAGGAGAAAGGAAAGGTGATGTTTCTGCTGGGCTCAGTGAGAGGGACAGAGAGGCTGAGGTCGTGTTTACAGGTACAGATTATCAGGGTTCAGCTCTGACTCAGCACTTGTCTCATCAAGTCTGCTGCAGACTGGAGCAGTGTCACACAAATCCTGACCCGGTTAGGTTTGATTAGCGTTAACCTGACGACAACAACGACAACAACGACAACAACAACCTCCCGACCACTCTGCTGAGGAATGTATACAACCATTACATTGTAGCCACGTGACAGAAAAAGCAACAAGTCCCGCTCTGGAAGGGAGACGTCCTGTCCGTCCCCGAGAGGGAGAAGAAAGGTCCAAACATCTGGCGGGTAAACGTACAAAGAGATTTGTGAAGGTACTGTACCTTTGTGTGCTTACTGCAGAGAAGCCACCGCTGACATTGTAGTGCAGTTCTGAACTCTGCTGTGAAGAGAGAGAGAGAGAGAGAGAGAGCGAGCCGGGGTCTGGTCAGAGTGCAGGGTGAAAACAAACAGAGGGGGGAGAGAGAGACAAAAGAAAGGAGAGTTAGAGGTGAAGAGTTTGCATCCAGCCTGTGGCGGAGCCGAGCGCTGGCTCAGACAGACTGATAACAGCAGCCTTCCTCCTCGGGGTTATGTTTCCTCCTCCAGCCTGCTGACAAGTAGCCATGTGACTCCAGGGCCCATTCAACACTGAGTCAGAGGCTGCCGCTGCTGAGACACACACACACACACACACACACACACATAATCTGATAGCACTCTGAATAAATGATCTGCTTCTGTGTTTCAAGGCTCAGGATGATTAAACCCACTTCCTGTGAGTTATGCAGGGTTCACAGGCATATCTGACATATTTGTGTGGTGCTGCACCGCAAACGTCTCAGATCAAAGCCCACTACCAACTTCACACGCCACACTATATGTACACACACACACACACACACACACACGTATATATAGACATGATGTCCACTAAAGGTCACGGTGATGGATTCGCCATCATCAAGTTAAATTTAAACACACGGCTGGCAGGAGTGTGTGAATGTATGGGACAAAACAAACAACTACACACAACGCACACAAGCATCAAATGACAATAATAATAACCCTTATAAAAGTGTTCCTGGATGCTCCTCTGGAATCGGAGCTGTCAGTATTGAGTTGTGTGTATTGTGAGGCGTTTGTGTGCTAACAGACGCTCGGCTGCTGTCCGTTTGTGGCAACACAACTTTAAATCCCTGTGTGTGACAAAAGTAACACAACGTGACAGAATGGTCCTTTAATGAGAGGATTTACATGCAATGGCTCTGGTGAGGAAACCTCCATCACTCTAGTTTCTTTTCTTAAGGGCCAGTGTGTGTGTGTGTGTGCACAGTGTGTGTTGTGACACACACACACAAAAGCTGCCCAGTGTGAGGCAGCAAGAGGCCGCTTCACCACAACGCACAGGCTCAAGACGGGGAGTGAGTCAGTGTGTGCACAGTGTTGGGCCATGAGGAATATGTCACTGCTCCACATGAAAGGCTTGTGTGTGTGTGTGTGTGTATATATATAAGTGTGTGTGTGTGTGTAAACGTGATCACCTGCTCAAATAAGATAAAGCACTGCACTGCAATCACAGCCCGAAGCCTGAGTGAAAGTCCTGTTGTTGACGTTATTTCATTTCATATGTGTGTGTTTACAAATGTGCACAGGATGTTTACTTCATAGTGAGCATGAGGAAGGCTGCAGAGCAAGGAGACGAGGAAGAGGAGGGAGGAATCAGCCAAAGTGTGAATGCTGGAAAATGTGCAGGGTGCAGGGTACAGTGTGTGTGTGTGTGTGTGCGTGTGTGTGTAGGCCGACCCAGTTTTACGGCTCACAGCTCCAGAGTCTGTGAGGCTGAAGAAAACAAACACACTTGTCGAGTCATGGAAGAATCAAAATTATTAACACAAATAATCCAAGCTGAGGTCAGGAAAGCGTCCAGATTAATTTTTGTGTTCTGCAGCGAACAAAGAGCAGCCCTGTGATCTAAACACACACACACACACACACACACACACACTTCATAACAATCAAGCACCGCATTCCACATCAGCTTATAGGCGACTTACTGCAGAGGTCTGTGTGTGTGTGTGTGTGTGTGTGTGTGTGTGTGTGTGTGTGTGTGTGTGTGTGTGTGTGTGTGTGTGTGTGTGTGTGTCAGATATAATTGTTTGTCTCACTGTGAAGTCACATGCATGTCTTGCGTGTGCATGTGTGTGTGTGTCAGATATAATTGTTTGTCTCACTGTGAAGTCACATGCATGTCTTGCGTGTGCATGTGTGTGTGTGACTGTGTGTGTGTGTGTGTGTGTGTCAGTCACACGCAGTCAAAGCCACCAGCAGTTAAAATTGAAGTCCACTTCAAAGTCGGGGGCTTTCCTCAAACCTGATGATGCAGTGACACGAGCGTGCTGCTCTGTGAGAGGAGGCGGGACTGACCAGGACTCAACCAGAGCGACACACATGTACACACACGTACACACACACTACACACTCGGCTCAACCTGCCAAACATGGAAACTCTGTCCTCATTTCTGCTTCTTGCTTCTCTGAGGTTTTGGAGACAGAAGGTTGTTGTTGCTGCTCTGTGTGATGACACGGAGCATCCTGTCGCTAATCCAGAGCGTCTCAATTTCAAACACATTATCCTGCACTGGAAGAAGTGAGAGGCTAAAAATAAGCGAGTACACTTAACAGAGCAACACGCCGCCTTCAGAGTCTTTGATTCTAAAGTGTCGACATGAGTTGGAAAGTTACTCGCCCAAACTTCCTGTTATTTCTCTCTCTCTCGCTCGCTCGCTCTCTTAGCCCATAGTCCTGAACGTAAGGAAACCACAGCCCAGCAGATCAGCTGAGGACAAACTGGCGTCGTGGCAACAAGTGGCCCGCCGCCTGAGACCTGCAGAGTGGAGAGCAAAACCTCCAAAGTCCCAGAAACACAAACCCAGAAACTCACCGCAGCTCGGTGGCGTCACACTCCAGCGTGTCCCGAGGAGCTTGCTGACACAAAGCCGACCCCTGCGTGTGTGAGCGCGTGCGTGTGTGTGCGGGTGTGTGCCACCAACAGCTGCTCTGTGTGTGGATCTCTATGGGGACCTGGCTGATAGCTGCGTCGCCTCTGAGCCTCTGGGCCTGAAATAGCCCCGCCGTGTACCCGGGCGCGTCCAGAGCCCTTTTAGAAATGCGCCGACGTCTCTGCCCGCCTCTCGCTCCCCACGGCCACGGCGAGGGGAGAGGGGAGGGCGTCTGGCTCTGCTCAGGGTCCAGGATCTCCAGCGTGACCGTGCAGAGTTATTCACACGGCCAACAGCTGCACTCAGTGGACCTGAACCCATCTTCATCCCCACGCAGCCCAGGCAGCACCTGTCCTGGGTCCTGGGGGGCACGCCGGGGCTTAAAGGGGGCCAGTGAGCCAGGAGAGTTCAGTCACATAAAGCCGCTGCATTGTCCCTGCAGCCACAGAGCCAAAAGCAATCACCGCCCTGCTGGACTCCAGAGTAGAAGAGTGAGGAGGAAGAGTGAGGAGGAAGAGTGTGTCGCTCAGTACAGAAGAGTGAGGAGGAAGAGTGAGGAGGAAGAGTGTCACGCTCATCATTTACAAATGTGGGAACTTAACTCTAAGCCCTTAATGAACTTGAATGCATGTTCATGTTTAGGGTTTGAGTTCCCGCCTCCTTTCAGCCGTCTGCCCTTTAGCAGAAGCTTCAGGTTTGACAGATGCTCTTCATCTCAGCTGGCCTCACATTCTTAGGTAATGATGAAGTTCCTGTGAAGCCACAGAGGAACTGAGACGCTCACACAGCCAAGTAGGTCACTTTGACTGAAAGAGTAAGCTTCGACAGTAACCAAGGCGCCAGTGTTGACCATCAGCTGGTTGTGCTCGCCCTCCGCCGCATTCAAGCGCTACGATTGGTCGACTGGGCTTTAAGGGCGGGGCTTGACAAGAAGTTCTGCGGGGTCTGAACAAATCATCAATGACGCTGATGAGCTGCTACACAAACTGTGCTCATCGAGAGAAGAAGCCATGCCAGGAGAGCAGAGTGAGGAAGAGGAGCTGAGAAGAAACGATGAGAGGGAGAAAGAGGAATCCAAACGCCAATTAGGGGCCGATGAAGTAAGAGCCAATGACTGAGCTCGATTCAGTAACGTACAAGTATGACATCACTTATGTTACTTTGTTGTTCGTATGACATCACTGAGTCAGTTTGATGACATCACCACTGCTTGGTTGAGCAGAGGAAGAGGCCGAGCTCCACAGTTCTGACACTACATGCGGCGGTGTGATGTTGCCTCTTCCTGTTATATATTTAAAGGAACGTGACTCAGTGTTGTCACGCACTTGACAAACGGCGAAGAAGAGGAAGAAGAAGAGGAAGAAGAAGAGGAGGAAGCAAGAGGAAAAACAACAGGTGCGCTTTTGACTTCAATCTACTTTGTATGATCCAAACATCTTCATCATCACTGCATGTTAGTTTGTCTTCTGCCATGAACTGGACAATAGGAGCTTTTCATTCATCATCATCATCCTCAGTGCCTCGTCCCTATCCAGCACCGCCGCAGCTGTGTGCGTTTGTGTGCGTTACACACTCAGGTTGCACAAAAGCCGAAGCCTGGCTCTCACAGAAACACGGCGTCTTTGTGAAGCTGTGACCGCCGCGCTCTGCTAATAACTGTAGTTACTCCTGTGAGAGGAAGAAAAGATCCCTGGGCTCCCACAAGACAAAACAAAAAGGGCCTACACACACACACACAGACACACACACACACAGAAATCAAAACTGTTCCATTCATCCATGTCATGGGAAATTAAGTAACGTGATTAGCACAGAGTGGCTCACAGGCCTAAAGGTGAGACTACAAACAAGAGGAGGGGGGCGGGGATTAAAGTGCATGCATGAGAAAGTCACAAGCCTGACAATGAAGAAGGGGAGGGGGGGGGGGGGGTCGGGGGTCAGGAGCCTAATCATAGCATACAGTTCAGTGTAGGATCAGATTGTCCAGAGAGGCTGCAGACAGCTTCATTAAAGTGAAAGATTGTACTCCAAGCCTTTCCCGTTCCAAGGTGCCCTGCCAAAGCTCTCACCGGTAATTAAACACAACTTAGTAGGCGACACATTACTACAGCGGAGCAGCAGCCAAGACGTACTGAATGGGGGACGAGAGCTTGACTCCAGAGTCTCCCACAGAGGCCGAGCCGTCCACACACAAAAGGGTTAAGCCGGAGGAGCTGGCAACTCGCCGCGTTTAAGGGGTTAAAGCCAGAGCGGCCACATAAATAAACATGAACTCCCAAGAGGTCAGGCTGGGAAATAGTACTTCTTCTCCTCCTTCGTCTTCTCCTTCGTCTCGTGCATGATCGAGCATTTGACGTCAGGAATGCCGAGTCGCTCTCTGTGAAGTCGCTCGGTGCGTTGACATTTTGTCTCCCAAGCAAAAAACGTGGCGGTTTCTGTTCTGATGTCCTCCGCCGAAGCGAGGCAAAACAAATATTAGAGCCCAGACGGAGACGAGCCCACGTGCTGCACTGAGTCAAAGACAGGCCTGGAATCTGTGTGTGTGTGTGTGTGTGTGTGTGTTCAGGATTGAACAAGGCCAGATTGACTAAAACAAACATTGGCACTCCTCTCCTATCTTTGGAGTCCTTGAGGACAGTTTGTCTGATTTAATGCTCCTGTTTCTCTTTTCCACCAAAGCTAAGCGTCCCTCGTGATCGCCACGTGACCTGAGACTGGTGAGTCAGCAGGAGACTCGTCCTCCCTCCATCCTGCCTGAGGCCCAGTCTGTCTGTCATCCACACACAAGCAGCTGTGGTTCACCAGACGCACAACTCTCAATAATGATGGCTTCCATTAAAAGTTTTCTATTAATTAATCGGTAAAGAGATCGTCAAAATAAATGGGACAAATGTCTTTATAATGGAATTAAATGTAAACAAAACAGGGAAAGTAGAAATTTAATTCTAGAAATAATTGTAGGGGGTTAATTAGTAACGTACCTTTCTTCATCACTAAACATTTGTGTGGCAGCGACTTAACGCAAACACAAGAGTACCAAGTTCATACGTGTTTAAAAATAAGGCTTTAAATAAGTTTAAAACTGAAATCTTTGGTTCAAACTTCACTTATGCAACAAGTGGCTTCTTCTAAATCGTTTGACAACTTATCTGAGCAGAGCTGAGGGATTTATCTGGGCTCACTTCAGACATGAATGAATGAATGAATGAATGAATGAATGAAAGCGTTCCCCTGGCAGTGATGTTAACACATGATTAATGAAAACAATCATTAGTTGCACAGCTGGAGAATGTCAGGCCATCAACTTGTAGAACAAACCCATCTGAGGCTAAACGGGTCAGACACTGGAGAGAGAAGTCGGCTTCGTACCAAACACGATGACTCTTTGCACAAGAGGATAATTATTGATTACACAGCTGCGGATAACATAGATGTGATCACTGTGATTCCCACAGCAGAGAAACAAGAGCCGCATGCATGTGTGCGGTGTCAACGTGGACACACCCTCACTCCTCTCCCTGCCTCCATTCATCACATAAAGCAGATTCATGTCGACAGGAAACACATTCAATTAATCCATCTCTCCTGATTACATAGCGGCTCTGCTGTCAGGTGGCGTAGCGGCTAACTTGACTACCACATCACCACTCTGTCAAACACTCACAAAAGCAACAGGTTGGCTCAAACTGTGTGTCACACGCTCCGTGTCACACACCGAGGCAGCCCAGAGACAAAGCGAGGTCACGCTGCCGCGGCTCGGACACTTTCCCCTGCGTGTGTGGCAGCCAGCGCCGCCTCAACACCGAAAACCGCTTTACCGCCTCCAACATGGAGCGGCTCCGAATAACAAACACGAAGCCCTGCGAATCGAACAACTCGTGTCATTTATAATAACAAACAGTGTGAAACACGGCGGCTTATTGCCTGTGAGGTGACCGGTACTTACCGCAAACTAACTCACTGAATGGAGCGACTGACCGACCCGGTGTCAAGCACGCGGTCATATACACGATGGAACTTCTTGTGAAACTTTCAAAGTAAAATACGTGAAATCTATACCGGACGCATTGACGCGTTTCGCCGCGCTTTGTGGCACATTTGCAAAAAGGACGAGCACAGATTCCACAACACACAATTCAAATATCACAAGTTTTCAAGTTTTTGTTTCCACATTTCTACACGTTTAAACCTAAATGATTCTGTTGACTTTCAATTACAACCTCGAGATAAACGTCAAAACACTTAGCACACTTAGGCCAGGGTGTCAAACTACATTTTAATAATTGTCACATTGTACAAAATTCACACGAATTTCTCATTTACGTTATTGTGCATTGAGGGTCAGAAATCCTATATGCGTGCCCTTATTGGCGTATTTGGCTTCAGTTCCGGTACTAGTCTGGTCATTTCCGCGAGCTTCCCACAGCTTTTGCTGCGCCTGCGTAAATGATGATGATGATTCATATTTCTGATGAAGGCCTGCTACGAAGGCATCGTTCCGTTATGATGCAACGGCTTCCTCGTGTGCACTTCGATTCTCAAGTGTACATGAACTACAAATACATTCACAGATCTGCAGAGTGCAGATTATTCATGAACAGTTGACACATCTACAGGTTTTAAATGTTTTAACGATTTCCTGAAGATGCCACGTGGTTAAATAGATTTAATTCATTTCTGAAGAAAATATTTTTAATTAACAAAGTTCATCAGACGTAATATATTTCCGGTTGTTTACATCATGATAATTATCTATCAACAGGTCCCATGTGGCTAATTTCAGTTTTTCACACCAGTAATATTCACTCCGTGTCGAGAAAAGTATATTTGTAATGTTATTCCAGGTTCGTAAGATTGTTGACAATGTATGGATACGATGGTGACGTGATTGTGATCAATATGCATGTTTTTAATTAGGATTCGGTATCGATTTATATTTATTTTACTATGGTATGCTTTTATGTTTTATACTTATTAATGTATCTTCTTTAAATGTTTTTCAGGGTAATGTTCAATGTCGTAATCATTGCCAAAAACTGCCACGGTCCATAGCAACGCTGCAACGATGGAAACAACTACACACAGAGTAAGAGTGACACCTACCGGTAATTTACTGTAAATGCAGCCAAACCCGCACCTGTTCATTTTAGCAATATTCTCTATATTTATATTTTTGTTTGTGTTGTTTTCTGTATGTTTTCTGTTAATGTATTTACTCTGCGCTGGAATACAATCTGTAATTAAATATTTGACTCGTGAGACGCATCGTGGTTGTTTATGGAAGTTGTTTGTACGGATCATGTTTGTGATTGTCCCTGAGTTTGGTCTGACAGGCACACAAACTCTAATCTCCGACGAAAAAGATGCATATATCTTCATATGATTACTATTATAATTTCATTTCATTGCGTTGACAGAGTAGCTTGGTGGCTGGCAGACAGCGTAGAAGAGGAGGGATTTGTACCTCTATTCCTTACAGACGAGATTTGGGGAATAGATCTCACAAGTCAAGGGGGGGAGGTCAGACTTTAGCTGGCTGCGCTGCTGACCAACCAGGAAGTCAACCAAGTTGCTAATTCGTGTTTATTTCACGTCGATGGTGGTGAAATAACGTGGAAACGGCGGTATGGACTCTGCGGGCTCTCCGGTAAGCTGCAGCTTCAGCCTGACACGGAGCGAGCTAGCGGATGTAGCTGCAGGCGTGCTAACATCTCCACCGTCAGCTGTTAGCGTCATGCTAACGATGTTGACAGCGATGTCCGACACAAATGACAACAAACAGGCTAGCTGTAGCCTAGCCGCTCCGTGGCCCGTTGAAACGCGACAAATGTGCTGCGAACTTTACATTTGCACATTAATAACAACTTAGTTAACTCCAACTTTCTGTGATTTGGGTTGAATGAAGTAACTTTAAGTGTTTGCCTGATTTGTGATTCGCTCATCTGGTGAACAAAGTGTGTTTGAGTGTGTATACGCGTTGGAGAGAACAGTCACACACAGACACACACACACACACACACACACACACACACACACACACACACACACACACACACACACTGCTCCTGTGTCCTGCAGTGTGTTTGAGGCGCACACACAGCTGTGTCTGTGCCCGTGTTTGTTATGGCTGCACAGTAGATCTTTCCTTTCCTCCCTTATCTTCATTTATTTGCGTTATCAAGTAGAAATAACAGTACAAATGAATCACGAGACGAATGTAAACTAGATTACAACAAAATAATAATTGTTATGACTAAAGCCTGGCACCTGTGAGCTGGATGTCATGACGTATGCCAGCAGATGTTGACCTTTGATCTCCTTACAGACCATTGGGGAGTTAATCCTCACTCTGAGTGAGATGGGATTCACTGAGGAGCAGATCCAGGCTGCTGTGCAAGCTGGGAATCTCTCTATACAGGCGGCCGCTGAGTGGTGAGCTGAGCGTTTCTGCATTAGGAGATAACCTGCACCTTCCTACTAAAACAAGACAATCTCACTTCACTTTCCCAGAGTTGAGGAGTGACGCCTGTGTTTGTTGACAGGATCCTACAGGGACAGTATCCTCGCCACAGGTTGAGCAAGCAGGCCTCAGGTCCAGCTGAGACGGCGTTCTCTGCATTCAACCCTCCCAGAGGGGATCCGGCGCACCAAAGCCGGTCTGAGCCACACCAGGACCCTGCTGACACTGAAGGTACGGCGCCGCAGCAAGCAGGCTGGACCTTCGCTTGCTTTTAGAGCCATATAAGGGGACGGATCAATGATGAATAGGGAATAAGAGAACAGCCTGAGTGTGTGTCTTGCTTTTATATTGTGTTTATGACTTTAAACAGGCCGCCCCTCCTTGGTGCTGAGGCCGTCCCAGCCTGACCCACCGGCCCTGGAGTCACGCATCAAACAGGACAAGAGTGACTTTGAAGAGCAGGAGAGGCAGCGTGTTGCTCAGGAGGCCAGAGCAGAGAGGAGACAGAAGAAGCAGGTCAGTGGAACTCAGCCACACTCCCAACTGTCACACACAGGAGGAAGTGTTTAAGGTTCCCATCTGTTCATGTTTCATTCTGTCAGGAGCGTGAATTGGTGTTAAAGCGGATCGCCGAGGACCGGAAGAGCCTGCAGGAGAAGATCCAGACCAGCGCCGCCACAGAGACTTCTCCCTCTGCTGGTCAAGGCCAGAAGCTTGGGGGACAGATTGAGACTAATGTGGGGGACAACACCTGTATCCTCATGGTGAGGACACGGAGCAGCGTCTGTGTGTGTGTGTGAGCCAGACAGAGTTACTAAGCCGACTGTATACTTTAAACTTGTTGATGTTTTGTTTGTGTGTCGCTGCAGATTCGGCTGCCG
Source organism: Genypterus blacodes (assembly GCF_046128005.1). Classification (NCBI taxonomy): domain Eukaryota; kingdom Metazoa; phylum Chordata; class Actinopteri; order Ophidiiformes; family Ophidiidae; genus Genypterus; species Genypterus blacodes. Next base: position 32,416 of record NW_027467017.1, on the reverse strand, counting down.
TCTGGCGAGTCGATGCGTCAGCGCTTCCCCGCCGACGCCCCTCTCCGCAGCGTAGTGGAGTACATCTCCGGGCGTCACCCCTCCCTACCCGGCTTCGCTCTCCTCCAGAATTTTCCACGGAAGCGCTTTGGGGAGGCGGAGCTCTTGTGCTCTCTGCACTCTCTCGGCCTGACACCCAACGCTGCGTTGTGCATTCAGACCACGCCCCCAGAGACGCCCCCGGACCCGCCCAGACCGACGGAGCAGTTGGCGGTGGAAGAGGAGCGCCCTGTTGCGCCGCCGTGTGCCGGGCATCCTCAGCTTCCACAGCTTCCTGTTCAGGAGGGAGCAGGAGGGCCGGATCCCGTCCTGCCCCCGCCGCTCCCCAACCAGCTGTGGGAGGAGGCGGTGAATTACGCAGGGATCCCCGGGGCCGAGCACCCGCTGCCTGGGCCCTCCCATTTCTGGGGTAAGTGCTCAAGACGCCATGTGAGGAAGATTAAAGAAACAAGTGAAGTTGTGGGTGGAAGCACTCTCGCCTGTCAGAGTTGTTCATGACCTCATCAAGGGTGAGGGGGGAGCCACTCTAGCACCGCCCCATAATGACCTCATGGCTGATGTCACACTAATTAATGACATCATTCACGACGTCACTGAAGGGGAAAACTAGGCGAAGAAGCGCCGTCAGAGATTGAAGCGTCAACGAGTCTCCAGTGAAGACCAGTGACAGCTTCCTGTCCTGTCTCCTGTCCAGCTTCCTTTAAGTCCAACATGAGGCGGCATTAGGAGGGAGAGGTGAAAGGTCAGGATGTGTTTGAACGCTTCGATCGAGTCCTCTAATGCTTTCTTCTTAACAGGTCGAGGCCAGAAGTTGGTACGTGGAGATGTTGAGGAAGCTGCTGACTCGGACAACAATGATGAGGATGATGAGGATGAGCAAGAGGATGAGAGAGAACCACCCAACCTGCTAGATGGTACTGCTCCTTCTGCTCCCTCTGCTCCTTCTGCTCCTTCTGCTCCCTCTGCTCCCTCTGCTCCTTCTGCTCCCTCTGCTCCCTCTGCTCCCTCTGCTCCTTCTGCTCCTTCTGCTCCCTCTGCTCCTTCTGCTCCTTCTGCTCCTTCTATAGTGAGGAGTATCAAACATGAATAACTCTAACAGTAAAGATCGTCCCTGGAGCTAAAGAGGAACTAATGGACGGACTTATGGACTCATAAAGCTCATATTCTTCTCATGTGTATCATTTAACAAAGTACAGACATCGTTGTTGTGACTTTAGTGCCTTTGATGACATCATTGTGAGTGTAGATGACATCAGTACGGTTGGCATCACTAACTTGTGTTGTGTGTTGGATGACATCATGGGTGTTCTCTGCTCTGGTTGCCATAGGAATGCCCAGGCTGCCCTTCTTCCCCGAGAACAGGAACCGAGGAGCCTTTGAGCAAATTCACCGCTGGCCAGAGCAAGGCAACCGTCTGAGGTGTGTAGAGGGGCTACAGAGTCACATGTAGAGGGGCTACAGAGTCACATGTAGAGGGGCCACAGTGTAAGCATGGTGTGTGTGTGTCACAGGGAGGCTCCGGTTGAAGACATGCCAGAGGGCGATGATGCCGGAGCTCGAGTGGCGCCCGGGGCGGCGGGGATGGCGGCAGTGGAGCGTCTTCAGAGAGCAGCCCAGCAGGACGACGCCCGGGACACTCAGGGTCAGCCCTCGCCCTCTAAGAGAGCCTTCAGGAGCCCCTCTGTGCCGTCCCTCTGTGCCTTGGCCACACACGCCACAGTGAAGCTCATGAGAGGTGAGACAGCATCCTGAGAGTCACACACAGTGAATGATGAATCTGTCTCAGGCTGAGTCTCACTCCTCTCTAATCTAAGCTCCCAGCATGCAGTACAGCAGCAGCCTGGCAGGTCTGACCCCCGACCTGGCCGAGCTGCTCCTCAACTACATGACCCGTGAGAGGCTCCTGCGCCCGCGCTCCCTGGAGCTCTTCTTCGGCTGTCCCATACAGAAGTTTGTTCTCAACTGCTACCCTTACTCCACCAACGAGCTCCTCAGGCAGCTGAGGGCCTTCGCCTCTCTGAAGCACCTGAGTCTGGTCAACTCTCCTCTCATCACTGGTGTGTGTGTGTGTGTGTGTGTGTGTGTGTGTGTGTGTGTGTGTGTGTGTGTGTGTGTGTGTGTGTGTGTGTGTGTGTGTGTGTGTGTGTGTGTGTGTGTGTGTGTGTGTGTGTGTGTGTGTGTGTGTGTGTGTGTGTGTGTGTGTGTGTGTGTGTGTGTGTTCAGCGTCTGGGCTGAACTCATCCTGCTCTTGTCGTCTCCAGACTCGGGCGTGTCGGTCCTGTCCAGCCTGGTCAAACTTCAGTACCTCAACCTGGCTTCCTGCAACAAACTGACCGACTCCTGTTTGGAACACATCAAAGGTTTGACCCCCTGCACTCAGAATGTAATTAAAGGGGATAAACAGTGGAAGAGATGATGTAACGCCCACCTCCTTCCCTTCTCTTGTGATTATGATCTAAAGCCTAAAGTCTGAACATAAGCCGCTCTTTGTAATTATGTCATCCTCACACACAACACGGACTTCTTCTTCTTCTTCTCCTTCCTGCTGCCTCATAAAGGTCTGAGGAGCATCTGTTTCCTGTCCCTGGACCACACCAAAGTCACGGACGCGGGGATGTTGATGTATCTCCACTCGACTCCGCCCTGCCTGGCTCAGCTCAGCCTGAACCAGACGGAGGTGACTGAAGCCACCCTGGCGGTCCTGTCCTCCTGTGTGCCACAGCTCAGACTCCTCAGCATCAAACACACCAAGGTTCTCCACGAGTCCCAGCACACACACCTCTCATTACTTCATCTCTGCTTGAGTTTTGACCCCAGTCTCTGTCTTCCCGTCCTCCTGGTTGACCCGTCAGGTTGCTGATGTGTCGGCTCTAGCGGACTTGTCGAACCTGCAGACTCTCAGCCTGGACGGGACTCTCGTCACAGAGGACTCCCTCAGGCACATCGGCAGTCACCCGTCTCTGTCCACACTCAGTTTGAACGGCATCCCTGTGCAGAATGGAGACCACGCCCTGCGGATCATCTCAGGTCCGTGAGTGGGATGGAACAAAACAATCTCTAACTGGATTGGATCAAGCTCCTAATGAGGGTTCCGTCTCTTCCGCAGGTCTGAAGTTGACTCACCTGACGCTGCCTGGACGCAACACTGTGAGAGACGCCGGGATGTCTCACCTCTCCTACCTGTCTCACCTGGTAGAGCTGGACCTGACAGACTACATCAACATCACCGACCAGGGGATCGGAGAGCTGTCCGTCATGATAAGGTCACTACAGCTCTCACCACCTCACGACCTCATTACAAGCAGCCAGTAGTCCTCCTGTTATGACCGATGAAGGGGACAGATGGTGGTTACAGTAGACTGACTCATGACACACAGCAACACAACACAACAACACAACAACACAACAACACACAACTACAGCAAAGAAAATCAAGATCAAAATGGTAGAAAATCTGCAACAGTGACCGCCTCTCTTTTGTTTACAACGCATGAAAGTGGCGACGTGAGTGTTTGTTGCGTTGGGTTGACAGGTTGAAGAAGCTCTCACTCAGCAACACTCAGGTGACAGACGCCGGCCTGCTGCCTCTGCGTGACCTTCAGGAGCTGCAGGAGCTCTGCTTGGACCACACCTCCGTCACCAGCCAGGGGGTGCCTGCACTCATCACCTGTCTGCCCAACCTACAGGTGTGACCTCACTGTTGTGTAGCTGGAGTGTGTGTGGGCACCAACAGAAGGGTGGGATTGCCAACATGTGTGTCTCTTGGATGTTTGCAGGTGCTGGGGTTAGCCAGCACCAAGGTGGGAGACCGGGTGGTGAGCAGAGGTCTGATCCACTGCAAGCAGCTGGTGAAGATCAACCTCAGCCGTACACGGATCACAGATAACGGTGAGAGAACACACACACACACACACACACACAGATTATAATCCCACAGGCTCATGGAGTGTTGTTTCTGTTCCCTCAGGTCTGAAGTTTCTCAAACACATGCATCTGGCTCAGGTGAATCTAGATTACACCGGTGTGACTCAGCAGGCCGTCGACAGCCTCAGGTCGTTCACAAACATCGGCAGCGTCCGGGCCGCCAACTTCCGGCTCATTCAACCCAGCGAAGTCTCAGACGAGGAGTGGGAAGAACACTGAGCGGCCGGCGGGCCTGATGTGGGCTGGACTCAAACTCATCTACTTTGCACCGTTATAACTGCAGCTAGTGGCACTAATCTCTCAATCACGCCGCGCTATTCAGTTGCTATTTTAGATGAGGCTTTTGTTGGAAGATTGGGCCCTGGGTAACGTTTACATATATATAGAATCAAGCAGTATTTACTCACTCACACACACACACACACACACACACACACACACACACACACACACACACACACACTGCAGCTCTTTGTCTCTGGAGGACTCCAGCTGACTCTCTTGCCCGGCTTTGCGCACTCATAGGCTGAAGCTTCCTGTGTTTCTGCCAGCTGGGACGAGCGGAGCCTCCTGGCAGGAACACACACACATACTTTGATGGAACTCCAAGTATAGCGCATGAATTTGCAGATTATTGTGACTAACAGCTGATATCTGGGATTAAATGACACCTCGTTTCCTCCAGTAAATGATTTTCACACCTGTTATTTAAACTGAGCTCATGTTTACTGTAACCTTCATCTTAACTCTGTCACCACAAGCTAACACTAAAGCATCTCCACCCACCTCAGCTGGTCAAAATGAGGAATATAAATTATTTTCCACCATCAATCAATAATAACAAAGCAGGAGAAGTAGATTAGTTTGATTTGAACTGAGACAAACCCTAGCTGATACGCTTTCAAGTTAAACACTCTTAATGCTCCTCACCTGTATGGACCTTAGTTCTAAACCCTGCAGCATCATAGGTTCTCTACCTGGCCCGGTCATTCCCAGTGTTCCTGTACTTCAGTTGGTAGTCAGAGCGGCGTACAGTGAAGAGGCTGCAGGTTCTGATCTATGCAGCCACGATCCAAAGCACCTTCATCACAGCCTTGAAGTTTGAGCCTCTTTGTTTACACAGATGTAAAATAGTTTATTTTTACCCAGATCATTTTGGACGAAGGGCGCTGTGTTCATGAAGTTTAAAACGAGACGATTCCATAATAAAGTCTTCTCCAAGTCTCCCCATTGTATGTTGTGTTTATTCAGACGAACCTTTATTGCATTACATCGTTAAATAAGGCAGAATGCTCTTTACACAGCGAAAACAAAGTCAGCTTTTAAACATCATAAAATATGAGCTAAGAGCTGCTGCATACAGATCAGAGGGGGGGGGGGAACAGAACATGTGGAAAAATAAAACTTTTTCTATGAAGACAGCACAATGGAATGCGTTCCAAAATGCACTGAGATGCTTCAAGTGAATCAGCCAATCAGAGTGCAGCCTGAGGTGAAGGGGGGGAGAGGAGGGGAGGGGGGGCGTGGGTCAGGTTCAGCACGGTGCATCGCTGTCAAACAGAGATGGGAATAACAGTACAACATGTACAGACGGTCCAAAAAGATGCATAAGGTCGTTTTCCGTTCTTGTTTACGTTCCCCGCCGCGGTGCAGAACCTGAACCGGCTCGTCCCCTCCGGGCGCCCGCAGGTCCGGTCTGTGATGGGAGTCGATGGATGCTGCTGCTTTAGATATCGTGCGCCTGCTGCTTTTCAATCTTTGATTTCAAATGCTCCTTGTACGCCAGGATGTCCCGGTTCCACTTTGTGATGGTTTGACTCTCGCAGATCCAGATCTCCTGAGCCACCTGCAGAGAGGAGGACGGGTTAGAGCGCAGCACAGAAGGAGAAACACGGAGCTGTACTGGATCAAACCGGATCACGTACCTGCTGGATGAGCCTGAAGTCGTGGCTAACCAGCATCATCCCGCCGTCAAACTCGTTGATGGCGTCGGCCAAGGCATCGATTGTCTCGATATCCAGATGATTGGTGGGCTCGTCAAGGAACAGCATGTGAGGGTTCTGCCAGGCGAGCCAGGCAAAACAAACCCGGCACTTCTGACCGTCAGACAGGTTCCTGATGGGGCTGACCTGAAACAAGAAGGTCAGAGGTCAACTTCTGGACGTGAACGACCTCGGACCTACCAGTCCATGAAGCGGTTCCTAATGTCTACCTGTTGTTTTCCAGTCAGGCCGTAGCGACCGATGATCTTCCTCATCTCCTCCTTCTCTTTGATGGCAGGGTAACACTTCATCATGTACTCCAGAGGGGACAGGTCCAGCTCCAGCTGCTCTGTCAGGTGCTGCAATGCCACACACACACAAAAATCACTACACTGGGGACTGAGCTGCTGTACAGGTCAAAGGTCACAGTCCATAGGTTGATGTCACTACAGTGTGAACAGGTGTGTAAGATGTTTACAAGGTGACTCACCTGATGATATCTGCCAATCTTGACGTGGGAGTTTTTGCGGATCATGCCGTCTGTGGGTAGGAGCTGCAGATAGAGGTGAGACAGGGAGGGGGGTGAGACAAGGCAAGGCAAACAGGAAGCTGTTGTGGCAAAAAAGGGGCAGAACACGCACCTCTCCCATCAGCAGCTTCAGCAGGGTGGACTTCCCTGCTCCGTTAGGCCCGACCAGAGCCACCCGAGTATCCAGGTCAATCCCAAACTCCAGATCTGTGTATATGTGTGGCTACAGAGGAAACAGACGAGTTAGGGGAATGGAGCCATCTGCTGGTGGCACCGGCTCACAGCACGCTGGCAGGACTCACCGTGTTGTCGCTGTACTTGAAGCTCACGTTCTGAACCATGATTACAGGGGGAGGAATCTTCCCACAGGAAGGAAAAAAAAATGACAGCGTCTGTGGGAGACCAAGGGAGGAGTTAGTGTCTGCACAGTCAGCGGACCGGGCTGTGGCTCAAGGTGCGGTGCGTGACTCATGTGTGGGTCGCCGGGGTGAGGTGTGGGATGATGTCACCATACCTTGTCATTCACAACTTTCTCCGTCAGGCCAGACGCCACCATCTTCTGCAGCGTCTTCTCCTTGCTCTGCGCCTGTCGTGCCAGCTTAGCAGAGCCGTGACCAAACCGGGCGATGTAATTCTGGAGGAGGGAGGAAGGGAACACGTGAGCAGGATTAAACACAAGCTGGCTCCGTCCAGTTCCTCCACATGAACTGGTTTCTGAGTCGGTCACGTGAGGCCGCGGGGCTGAGGTGCAGTGACACGCCTCGGCCACACGGGGGCGCTGGTTTACCTTCATGTGTGTTATCTGGTCCTGCTCCCAGTTGAAGCGCTTCATCTGGTTCTCTTCCAGCTCTTCTCTGGTCTTTATATATTGGTCGTAGTTACCCTTCAAATAAGAATAGCACAGCAGCGTCACGCAACATGAGGCGCACAAACCGGACACACACACTATTAGAACCGTGAAGTCACAGAAGGAGTGAATCTAAACTCCGCTTTGTTTCTCACCGTGTAGTACTTGAGCTTCCTCTGATGCAGGTGGATGATGTTGGTACACACACCGTTCAGGAAGTCTTGGGAGTGTGAGACGAGCACGAGGATTCGCCTGAACCTGAAGGCAACACACAAGCAGGCGGCTCAGCACGTACGCCTTCACACTTCCGCTCATCGTGACGGCTGAAACCGATCACACACGTGTCACACTTACGACTTGAGCTCCTCCTCCAACCACACGCAAGCGTCCAGGTCCAAGTGGTTTGTGGGCTCATCCAGCAGCAGCATGAAGGGCTTGATGAACAGAGCTCTGAGGAAACACAGCGACGTGGACATTTAGAGCTGAAGGGAGCTTCAGTCAGTGTGATGTCATTATAAACGTCACAACACAGATTCAAATGCTACAAGAGCTGAATTGACACCGCCTGCTGGACAAACACACACACACACATCTATTCGAGGCCCCACCACAGGGGGGCTGGAGTGGAATGAGAACCCTGTGGTCTTCACCTGGCCAGAGCGACACGCATCCTCCACCCTCCACTGAAGTCCTTGAGCTTCTTGTTCTGCATGGCAGCGCTGAAACCCAAACCGTGGAGGATGCGGGAGGCTCGCACCTCCGCCTTGTCTGCATCCAGCTCCTCCAGACGCTCGTACAGCTCCATCAGCTTCTCACATTCAGCTGTACGGAGGGGAGACGAGTCGTTACACATCAATACACTCCTCTTTTAATCCTGCTCCGTGTTTTGCTGCCTGCTCTGGCCGTGTTAGACACTCACAGTCCTCAGCGGCGAGTCTCTCTGCCTCCTTCTCCAGCATGATCCTCTGCTCGTCCACCTCCATGACACAGTGCAGGGCCGTCTTCTCGCTGGGCGCCATCTCCCGGGTCAGGTGGTAAATATCGATGTGCTCTGGAATGGGGATCTCGCGGTGCCCGATGGCCGACAGCAGCATGGACTTTCCTGTGTGAGGAGAGGCGGGCGGTTTGATCTCAGATGACGTCATTCACCAAAACAACCTCAAACAGCTGTAATGAGGCGTACACACACCCACACACACACCCACACCCACTGTTCCACACCCAAGGTCAAGGATCTCTACAGGGTTTCTCGCTCCGTGCCGTGTCCTGTAGCGCGTGTGAGACTCTGGTCTGGTTCTTTATGTTCTGCGGGCCCTCACCTGTGCCGTTGAGGCCGATGAGTCCGTAGCGTCGGCCCGAGTTGAGCTCCAGGCTGGTGTCTGCCAGTAACTCCTGGCCGTGGAACGTGAGTGACAAGCTGCTAATATGGACATCGGTGCTGTTGGGGTGGGAGGCCAGAACCCCCGTCACGGCTCGGGCCTCGGTCTTGGCCAGCTCAAACTCGTCCAGCTCCTTTGTCAGAGTGGCGATCCCTGTCGAACCCAAAGCAGGCGGCACAGATTGGATTGAGAAATAAGACGTGTGCGTGGCGCCGGTGCCAAAACTAATGAGTGCAATTAACTCCCAACTAAATCTTTGATTGTACTTCACGCTCACCGTTGCTCTCCGCTCCATTGGTCTGGGTCTCCTCCGCTTGGTCGCCATCCTCGGTGCCGTCCTCGGGTTTCTTGGTTCGCTGGCGATTTTTGGCAGCTTCCTTCTTCTTTGCCGCCTTCTTCTTGGCCAGGTCAGATGGCATGGCTGTGTTCAGGAGAGGAGAGGACAGGACAGGATGATCAAACGGGTCACTGGAGAACAACACCACCGGGAAATATAAATACCGGCCCCGGTTCGTCAATGGCGCCATCGGCTAAAACACCGGGGCCGTTTTACCATCTGACGGTACTAAAATTGAAAATCAGGTCAGAATGATTACGGTGTTACATAAAGCGGCCTCGCCTCGGGTCAGAGTGGACAGTGAGCGCTGTGAGCGAACGTTAAGAGGGAAGCCATATGTTAGCGATGCCGACGGCCGTGATGTTCACGAGGACCGCATTCTGATGGCGTCCGGTCCCACCTGCTTCCACGCTGCCTTACATTTTAAATCCTGTTAGTCGGTTCTTTGCCAACGTTACCGCGGCAAAACTCGGATAAACGACGATTGTAACGTCTTCATCGATGACAATATCACCGTTAATAACTCCTGACGTGTCGATATCAAATCAAATTTAGACAAGACTCATCACTGTCTGCTTTAGCTTCAATGTAGCCCCCGGCTAGGCTAACAACGCCGGCTACCTTTAATTGACAGGCCTCGGATGCTAATGCTAACTGGCCTGACGCGAGGCCTTCGCGGGTACGAGAAGAGCCCGAAAGCCGTTACTTCTGCCGCGACAAACCTGTATATCTGCCGAGAGTTGTTTACAAAGGTCGTCCGCGCGAACAATTTTCATAAAAACGCCATAAATATCCTCCTTACCTAGATATGATTCACCGGTTTCCGAGCACACCGACTTCTCGTGTCCACTTTTTGCCGGGTGGATGTAGCAACTCGCGGTGCCACCAGACAGACCATATATGGTAAAAGAGGGCGGGGACAACAACTGCGCCCTCCCCTTCTCGTAGGACTGCAGTAAAATGTAAATGTAGCTCTACTTTATCATGAGTTTACTTCCGAAAAACTGTATATTTGATGGATATTTTACACTAAATTGACCAAACTAAGTCAATAAACACAAATGAAACCCTCTTGTAGTTACTATGTGGACAGCAGACCGCTGTAGAGTCATTTATGGGCAGTTTGAGCATCTGAGTGGGCTTATACAACACAAGGACAACAAATGAGCCATTGATAGGTCCGCTTGTCGGTGTCACGGTGTTTGTGCCAGATGTGCTATTATAATAAAACATCTGTCAGACATCTGTTTGACTCCCGGGGTCAGAGTCGGTGAGCGGTGATGCTGCAGCAGCCCGGGCGGCTCGGTGGTGGTGATGATGCGGCTGAGCGGTGCGTGATAGCGGGCTGTGTCTTCTTCCTCCCTCCGTCCGTCCGCCCGCTGTGTGGGGCAGTCCCATTGGAGGAAGTCGGGAGAAACGGAGCAGAAAACGGACGACATGCGCGATCCTTCCCCGCTGCGTTAATGTCACGGAAAACGGGACCGGGGTCGTGAATGTGCGGTGTGAGGAGGAGAGAGAGAGAAGAGAGGGGCGAGTGTGGAGTGAGAGCACGGAGGCGATGCTAGCCCGTTAGCTTGTCCTCTGACGTGTCTGCCACCATAGAGACAGAACGCTACGATCATCCTCTCAGACGCGACGTCGCCACTTCCGCGGCACTACGCTTGGAGCGTCTAACCTCCCCGGATAAGTTTAACCTCAAGCGGTCAACTTTACCAGGAGCTTTACCAGGTGACATATTCCGCGTAGCTACTTAGCTCGCGTTGAAAATAGCCAGTAGCGTTAGCCGACATTAGTGAAGCTAATGTATGTAGCGTTGGCAGTGCGCTCGTCTCAGGCGCGTGCGTGACAGCGACCAACACGAAGTAGCGTCCAGCTTGTTGAGCAGTAATTAAGTCGCTACAAACGAAAGCGGGGGAAACAGTTTGTAATCAGTTATCACAGATTAATAAGCCGCTTTGAATGTGCGTGTGTGTCGTCAGAAAGTCAGACATGGCTCTCACTCAGCCTCAGCTCAGCCAAACATCCTGCTCGCAGGCTGATGCTGAGTGAAGTTTCGGGGGAAATGAGCCTCGCAGTGCCGCTTCCTCTGTCGACCCACCCGAGCCCCGTGAGCGGAGCCGCTTCTCTCCGAACCCTTTGAGTTCTGCTCCTCTCCGGGTCCAGATATGCGTCTCTCCTCCTTCCTGGCCGTGTTCAGGCCCGCGCTGCCCCTCATCCTCGGTCTGTCTCTGGGGTGCAGCCTGAGTCTGTTGATGGTGTCGTGGAGCCAAGGGGACGCGGAGGACTCCTGCGGGGACGAACTGGGCAACGGGGGGCTTTTCCCCGGCAGAGGAGAAGCTCAGAGGGACCCCAGGGACGGAGCGAGTCAGGAGGACTTCCAGCCGCGCATCGTTCCGTATCACAAAGACCCGAACAAGCCGCACAAGAAAGTCCTGAGGTGAGTGGAAGAGCTGAAGAAGAAGGTTATAAACAGTTTAATAGATCAGAAATGTCCTCCCGTTCAGTAAAGGAGCATTTAAATCTTTAACCATGATCTTGATCACCGTATAATCTAAAGAACCTGTTGATATAGTTTATGTGCTTCACTCATTTTCAACCTGAATCCCTGATGGTCTTTCTCCTACCGAGGTCACAATGTGCTAATATGTTGTTCTGAGATGAAGATGCTCTCTGAGTGTTAGTGGAGGACCCCCTTGACCCCTCCTCCTCTTCTCCAGGACCCGCTACATTCACACTGAGCTGGGGATCAGGGAGCGTCTGCTGGTGGGCGTCCTGACGTCTCGGGCCACCCTCAACACTCTGGCCGTGGCAGTGAACCGCACAGTCGCTCACCACTTCCAGCGCACCTTCTTCTTCACGGGCCTGCGAAGCCCCAAAGTGCCCCACGGTATGACGGTGGTGGCCCACGGCGACGACCGCCCCGTTTGGCTGATGTACGAGACGGTGCGCCACCTGCACCAGCACTACGGCTCCGACTACGACTGGTTCCTCCTGGCCCAGGACGACACCTACATGCAGGCGGACCGTCTGTCCCAGCTGGTGGGCCACCTCAGCGCCGGCCAGGACCTGTACATGGGCCGGGCCGAGGAGTTCATCGGCGGGGAGGAGAAGGCTCGCTATTGCCACGGCGGCTACGGCTACCTGCTGTCCCGCAGTCTGCTGGCCCGCCTGCAGCCGCACCTGGACACCTGCCGCAACGACATCCTCAGCGTCCGGCCCGACGAGTGGCTGGGCCGCTGCATCATCGACTACCTGGGGCTCAGCTGTGTGGAGGTGCATCGGGTGAGCTCACACAGGAAGTCAACACCAAACTAGGGACGCACAATTAGGACCGCCGCTACACACAGAGGAGCACTTTGATTGTTTACATACTGATCCAATAGGAACGAGATTCTAACTAACCTGTGTGTGTGTGTGTGTGTGTGTTTGCGTGTGTGTGTGTGTCACAGGAGATGACCTACCGTTACTTTGAGCTGGGGAAGAACGCCGACCCGGAGCGCGAGGACAGCGGGCAGTTTAAGAACGCGTTCACGGTCCATCCCGTGTCGGAGCCCAACCTCATGTACCGCCTGCACAAGCGCTTCAGTCAGATCGAGCTGGAGTGGACCTACCTGCAGATCCAGCAGCTGCAGGTGGGGAACCCTCACTTTGAGCCGAGGCACACACTTACACACACACTCCTGTCTAATGAGGCACACACACTCCTGTCTAACGTTAATATGAATACATGCCTGAGACTATGAGGGAGTGAGATCACATCCCACCATCTGTGTGTCTGTGTGTATCGTGTGTGTGTATAAGTAGGTAATGGTTGTGTTTGTGTTTGTGTGTCTTCATCAGATGCAGATCAACAACCTGAGTGAGTTAACCCCCGAGGGGAAGGCCGGAGCCACGTGGCCCGTCGGGATCAACGCCCCCTTCAAGGCCCGGACTCGTTTCGAGGTGATAAACTGGGAGTACTTCACGGAGGAGCACATCTACTCGTGCGTGGACAGCGCCCCCAAGTGCGAGCTGAGGGGGGCCGACCGCGCCGACGTCAGCGCCGTGCTGGAGATCGCCGTGGAGCGCCTCAACGAGCGCTACCAGCCGCAGCTGCGCTTCCGTAAGCGGCGTCTACTGAACGGCTACCGGCGGTTTGACCCCACGCGCGGCATGGAGTACGTGCTGGACCTGGCTCTGGAGGCCTACACCCAGAAGGGCCACAGCCAGGTCATCGCCAAGCGGGTCAACCTGCTGCGCCCGCTCAGCGCCGTGGAGATCATCCCCATGCCGTACGTGACGGAGGCCACGAGGGTCCAGGTCATCCTGCCCGTCACCGCACAGGACCAGGACTACGTGGGGAACTTCCTGGACATGTACGTGATGAACACCCTGGACACACACGACAACGTCCTGCTCACCTTCCTGTTCATCTACGATCCCTTCGACGCACAGCGAGTCAGCCAGACGGACGTGTTCGCCGGGATCAAGGCCATGATCGGGGAGGTGGAGAAACGCTACGGAGACGTGAAGATCCCCTGGATCAGCGTGAAGACGGAGGTCCCCTCTCAGGTCAAACTGATGGACATCATCTCCAAGAAGCACCCGGTGGACACGCTGTTCTTCCTGGCCAGCGTGTGGACGGAGGTCAACGCCGACTTCCTCAACCGCTGTCGGATGAACGCCATCAGCAACTGGCAGGTCTTCTTCCCCATCCACTTCCAGGAGTACAGCCCGGCCGTGGTCTACAGAGACCAGCAGCCCTCCGCCGCCTCCTCCTTCGCCTCCGAGTCGCTGCGAGACGGCCACTTCGACCGCCACGTCTTCGAGGAGGCGTGCTTCTACAACGCCGACTACATGACGGCGCGGACCAAAATGGCCGCGGACATCCTGGACAACGAGGAGCTGCTGGAGAGCATGGACGTGTACGACATATTCGTCCGCTACTCGGGCCTCCACGTGTTCCGAGCGGTGGAGCCGGCGTTGATCCAGAAGTACGTGCGGCGAACGTGTAACCCGCGGTTCAGCGAGGACGTCTATCACCGCTGCGTGCTCAGCAACCTGGAGGGCCTGGGGTCGCGATCCCATCTGGCTATGGCTCTGTTTGAACAGGAGCAGGCCAACAGCACCTAGAGGGAACTCAGTAATGTGAATGTGTCATGTGACCGGGGTCAGGGGTCAGGGAGGGGAGAAGCTCCTGTCTGGACTCCAGAGGTCCTCACAGCCTGGCGTCCTGTCTGGACCTCAGAGGTCACAGAGGTCAAACTCTTTATTCTGGACCTTCAGACTGCAGAGATTAAGAGCAGCTGTCAATCATCCGTGTTCTCCCAGGAACCCAGCTGTGATGTTTAATGATCCAGGTGAATGAATTCCTGAGGTTGTGTCATCTCCATGATTCTGTTCATCACTTGAGCCATAAGTCTCACTGAGTGAAGACGATGTTACTGCAAACAAGCCGTCGGCTGCCTTTACTTTAGAGTTTACTTGTTTTGTTTTTTAAAGAGGTATTAAAGAGCGATGTTCCACTCAGAGGTGTCTTCATTCATGTCTCACTCTCTCATCAAGTCAAGTTAGTTATATTTGTAAAGCCTAATCTCATACATGTGTCTCAGACGGAGGACACTCAGCTCCGGGCTCTCTGGGTTCTGGTCTCTCTGGGTTCTGGTCTCTCTGGGCTCAGTCTCTCTGGGCTCAGTCCTGATGCTGTGTGCTCCTCAGTGTTCTGTGGTCTTCCCTGCTCTTGGTGAAGGCAGTGAACAGTTTGTTCCGACAGAGCTCCACCTCGTCACCTCACATTCAGTCAGCACCACCCCTCCCCCCTTCTCCCCGGGCCTCTGTGGTTTGGGCTAGTATTCCACACACACACACACACACGTCTTTGGGGAAAGAAATGAACCCAG
>NW_027467017.1:7500-12500 GCF_046128005.1 Genypterus blacodes | reverse complement strand
TCAGAGTGCGGTGGCGGCGGCAGCAGGACGCACAAACACAACTGTAGACATAAGATTGTGCGTCTGCGTCTCAGAGCCCAGACTGAGGAACGTGAGTGACAGGTGCCTCTTATCTGAAGTGGGCAGCAGCTGAATAGAAAATCACTTCACACGTCTGGGGCGCGGCCGGTTTGCACGACACGGAGCGACGCTTTCCTGCAGCGATGAGCGAGGAAACTCTGATTGGACCTCAAGGCAGAGCAAAATGTCTTTGGATGGGAAATGATTGAGAGCAGAGTGTGTGAGTGTGTGAGTGTGTGAGTGCTCAGAGGCAGGAACCTTGAGAAGTCCTCATTTGTGTGAGGGGCGTTTGAAGTCATGGTATTCTGCAGAGCAACAAAGCTGAGGGCAGTGAGGCTGAGTCTGATCAGCTCTGCCTGAGGAGAGGGGAACGTTAAAGAAGCTTCCTCTGCTCCAGAGTTACACCAGCTACGCTTTAAGGGCCGTGAGTGTTTCAGGCTGAACCCGAGCTAGGACCTGGACCTGGACCTGGACCCAGACCACGACCTGGACCTGGATCCGCCCACTCAGCAGGTCCAAACCCCTGACCCTGATGATCGCTCAAACGCCAGCGCTGATTGACTCGGTATACGAAAAACTGTTTTGATTTCTAACATGATGATGTGAAGGTTATGAAAAGAGTGATGAAGAGGAGGAGGCTCAGGTTTAAAAGTATGAAGATTAGATGGAATAAAAGGGGAATCAGGCAGAGAGAGAGGGAGAGAGAGAGAGAGAGAGAGAGAGAAAGAGAGGGAGAGGGAGAGAGAGACACAGGGAGATGAAGGGAGAGAGAGAGGGAGAAAGAGAGAGGGGGAGGGAGAGAGAGAGAGAGAGACAGAGAGAGAGCGCGAGAGAGAGACAGAGAGAGACAGAGAGAGACAGAGAGAGACAGAAAGAGAGAGACAGACAGAGAGAGACAGAGAGAGACAGAAAGAGACAGAAAGAGACAGAAAGAGACAGAAAGAGACAGAAAGAGAGAGAGAGACGGAGAGACAGAGAGACAGAGAGAGACAGAGAGAGACGGAGTAGTATTAGTGTCGCTAATGAAGATATATCATAATAATATAATATATAAGTAAAGATATAAACTATTGGAGAAAAATAATTCATTCCTGTTAAATTCCAAAGCGACAGGCAAACAACAAACAAACAGAAACCCCATCTGTGTGTGGAGTCGTCCTGTCTGCTTCGTCTCCATTTCAGACACCAGCAGGGCCGAGGAGGATCCAGTTACACACACACACACACATACACACACACACACACACACACACTGGGGGGGGGGGACAGGACAGGAGGTTTGAGGTTTGGCGACCTCATCATTCTAGTTACTTCCCTCTGTGTGTGTGGTGTTAGGCGCTCTGGCGGCTCTATGTGCTGACTGACAGACAGACTGACCTCTACCAGATGGTTGTCGGGTCCGTACAGGTCTTTGTCCAGCTCGATCACCAGACTCTTGAAGAAGGAGGAGAACTTCTTCTTCTGCTTCCCCGGCTGTGGAGCAGACAGACAGGTGGTGAGGTCATTTCTGAGTCAGGCAGACGCAACGACAAGCAGCGTTCTCGCCATCGCTTTGGTTACAGCGACGTTTCTCGTCAATAAGCCACAAGAGTGTGAGTGAGATCAGACGGGGAGTGAGAGCTCAGACGTTCTCAGGGTTCCACTTCCTCAGAGCTCAAACTGAAATATTTGTGGTCTGCCGAAGCTAAAACGCTTCCTCCCGCTGAGAGACCAGGGCCCTGAGAACATCCACAGCTTCTGAGGCCAGCAGGAGATCACAACGCTGCTCCTGCTACACACACACACACACACACACTCCTGAAACTCACATCATCCAGCAACTTCCCCTCCACTCGCAGCTCCCATGATGCAATGCTGCCGTCGGAGTCGTCGGCGTCGGGTCTGGCGGGGTTGAAGGTGTTGGATATGTAGAGCCTCAATTTACGCTTCTGCTGCTGACACAAGGGCACACACACACACAGCAGGTTCAAAAGGATATAAACATCCTGCCGCCTGATCTGACAGGTCAAAGGTCATGAGGTCAAACGAGGCGGCAGACCTGAACAGGAACATTTAGGGTGATGGGAGACGACGTGAGAGCAGAGACGGACGAAGGATTCTAACGCTTTAAACTGTCGCGTGACAAAACTGCTACATTCAACAAAGAAACAAGGTTTGGGTCTAAAAGTGTGAAGAGTACATGGAAGAAAAGGAGAGGGAGAGAGAGAGAGGGAGAGAGAGGGAGGGAGAGAGAGGGAGGGAGAAAGAGAGAGAGAGAGGGAGAGAGAAAGAGAGAGAGGGAGGGAGAGAGAGGGAGAGAGAGAGAGAGAGAGAGAGAGAGAGAGAGAGAAAGAGAGGAGAGAGAGGGAAAGCGACAGAGAGAGAGAGACAGAGAGAGAGAGAGAAAGAGAGGAGAGAGAGGGAGAGCGACAGAGAGAGAGAGACAGAGAGAGAGAGAGGGAGGGAGAAAGAGAGAGAGAGAGAGAGCGACAGAGAGAGAGAGACAGAGAGAGGGAGGGAGGGAGAAAGAGAGAGAGAGAGGGAGGGAGGGAGAAAGAGAGCACATTCAAAAGTAAAAGTAACAAAGTCAGATGTGTCTTTGCCCAAATTGTTTTATAAAAACTCTTGCAGTTGTAACTTTAGAGATTTAAATAATAAAAATAAAAATAAAAATAAATGACACAACTGTAATCCTCAAAATGGATAAATTCAGTTTTTCCTTCTAAAGCTTTAAGTCCTCTTTGATTGATCATATATAGTGATCATAAACACAAGCTGACTTTGAGGAACTTCCTCCAGATCAGAGCGGTGGAGTCAAACCAACATCAGCAAATGTCCCCAACTAACCTTCATCGGCCTCTTCAGCGCCTCCTGGATGTCCACGCGCTTACGCATGATGGTCTGGTCCAGTTTGCGCTCAAAGGCCAGCAGGTCCATGTAGGCCTGAGACTCTGGGACCAGCTCACGGATCTGAGAGGGGGGAGAAGAAGACACAGACTCCATCAACGTCTGTATGGAGAAGAAACCAGAAGGCAGGAGGACGAGGCTCTACACAGACCAGGTTCTACACAGACCAGGTTCTACACAGACCAGGTTCTGCACAGACCATCAGGCCGGCTGCTTTTAACCCTCTGAGGAGTCGAAGGAGTCCAAGCAGGAGGACCGGCTGGACCCCCTGG
Organism: Genypterus blacodes; assembly: GCF_046128005.1. NCBI lineage: Eukaryota > Metazoa > Chordata > Actinopteri > Ophidiiformes > Ophidiidae > Genypterus > Genypterus blacodes. The sequence goes on along the minus strand of NW_027467017.1, from coordinate 9,282 downwards.
TGCTTCATGAACAGGTCCACACCAGGCTGAGCTCACAGGGGACAGGGAGGAGACCCAGCCTGGACCCAGACACAGAACCTTAACCATCAAAGTCCTGAGAGCACCAAGGGCTGCTTACCACACACACACACACGCTGGTACAGTCACCCTCTCTATGCCTCCCTCTCCTCCCTCTCCTCTTGCCTTCATTGTTCCGTCTCATTCCTCTCCTATCTTCATCCGGGAGCCTTTCAGCGGGCCGAGGTGCCGAGCCGACGCCGCCTGGCAGACATTCCCCGCCCCTGACTCATTACAGTCGGAGCGGCGCCCCCCCCCGGCCACGCCTGCCGCTATCTCCCCCGTCTGGGTAGTGTTCGGGGATAAGACCCCCGACTCAGACGCTCGCATTCCTCCCCCCCCCCCGGACGAGCCAGGAGGGAGAGAGGGCGCCGGCTCACCTGAGGCCACGCCGCCACGCCGCCACTCCTCACCCTGCTGCCTATTCAACCCCTGGATCAATGAACAACCACCCACCGAACGGACGGACAGACGGACAGACAGCAGCTGTCTCTCCTCACACACCTTCATCATCATCATCATCTGGCTATGTGTGCGTCTGAGCGCTCGCCACATCACAACAACACACAGAACAACAAAGGTAAAAACACATGCAGCCTCACCCTTTGTGGAAGAATCTTGTCTGCCATTTTCCTCCTCTTTGCACTGGAGTGAGGGAGAGGGAGAGAGAGAGAGAGAGAGAGAGAGAGAGAGAGAGAGAGAGAGAGAGAGAGAGAGAGAGAGAGAGAGAGAGGGACAGAGAGAGAGAGAGAGAGAGACGGAGAGGAAGAGGGAAAGCAGAGCATGTTACTATGGTGACTGATAGCGTAGCACCCGGGCCATCTGCTAAAATGCTGGGCCACATCCAGCACCCCGCCGTCCCAGCTGTGTGTGTGTGTGTGTGTGTGTGTGTGTGTGTGTGTGTGTGTGTGTGTGTGTGTGTGTGTGTGTGTGTGTGTGGTGAAATGCAGTAGTCCACCTGGAGAGCGAGAGCCTGGAACGGCCAAAAAAGTGTCACATCACACATCTTGAGGCTAACGTGTATTCAATGCGCACACGCACACACGCGCACACACACACACACACACGCACACACACATGCAGATATCTCACTGGAGCCGCTGCGGCAGGATCAGACAGTGGCAGGATGTGTGTTTGTGCAGACTCCCCGACATGTTGGCCAAGGAGAATACATGCGTGTGCGTGTGTGTGTGTGTGTGTGTGTGTGCCCGAGCCATGTATCCACACTTACCCAGGAGGGAGGGAACAAGGAGGCAGTGGTTGCCACGCCGACGCCTGTGTCAGTGTGAGTCCATTTCATTTGTAAACACAGTAGAGAGAGATGGGGGGGAGAAGCACACGGGTGGAATCCTGCCACATGTGGAGCATCCATGTGTGATCATGCATGTTGTGAGTCAGAGGGACGCTACCTGAGGTCAACCACTACACAGAAGATCTACGTGCTGCTGTGTGAAGAGCTCAGCTGCTAAAACACACACAGGCATCTTTAGAAAAGTGTAAAGATCACGTTTGTGTTTCTGCCTCTTCGCCGTGACATCAAATCAAAAACTGAGAAAAACACGAAAATCTGTAAAAACAGCAGAGAAGTCAGACTGATGTCACCTGGAGCGCAGAATTAAAAACAGACTTTTACATTTCATAAAGATTGCCGTCGTCCGTTTTTCACAAATGAGCCCTTCTTTGTTCTATCAGCATGCCAAATAGTGAGACGACCCTCCTGCAGGG
>NW_027467016.1:45000-47500 GCF_046128005.1 Genypterus blacodes | reverse complement strand
CCCCCCTTCTTATCTCTTAAACATGCTCAGTGCTACAGCGCCACCCAGTGGACCGTCTGGGTCCTGGTCTGGGTCCTGGTCTGGGTCCTGGTCTGGGTCCTGGTCTCCAGAACCCTGAAGTCCCATTAATCATCTGTTTTCTTCTGATGCTAGTGGTTATTTATATGTTAGAGGCATCAGAAGTGACTGAATGTTCATCTGGTTCCAGGTCTTCTTCTTCTTCTGTGGTCTGATTGTAGCTGCAGTTGGGTATTATGTGAGTAACTTCTGTCTGATCTGCTTCTTTGTGTAAAAACCAGGAGAGGAATACAATGAATGAGGTTTTCTTTGTTTTTGGCTTCTACTGTTGTGGTTTTGGGGTTAGAGTGAGGAGATACGAGGTCGACCTTCATTAACCCTATGAGTTCAGAAAACATCTTCATCACAGAGCAACAGAGGAAGAAACTCTAGAAGCTGTTTGTTTGCTCAACCAGCAGAGTGAGACGATCTGTCTGTCTGTCTGTCTGCATGCCTGCCTGTCCTCCTCGTGTTGTGAGTGAAACAGACCCTTGGTTGTTCTCTAGTCTGATGTTGATGGTTGAGCTCAGTAGATCCAGACGTATGCAGGTGGAGGAGGTTTATTTTTAAACGTTTAGTTTGACCAACAACAAACACGCCAGCTAAACGGAGGCTACGCTAAAGGACACGTCGACCTGATTTAATAGTCACGCTGCATTTAATCAGGTCAGCCAGGAGGAGGAAGTCTGCAGACGCCACCGCCACCGCTGCCACCGCCGCCACCGCCGCCACCGCCGCCTCACGCTCTACGCTCAGCGCTCAGATCAGGAGACGTGAAGCTCAGCTGTGTTTCAAGGAAGAGTCAAGCTGAGATGATCTTTAAGTTCAGACCAAACAAGAAGCACCTTGGTTTGAACTGATCGGCTGATAAATGTGTGTGTGACCATCTGGACTCATGACTGTAGAGTCAGTACACACACACACACACACACACGCACACACACGCGCACACACACACACCACACACACACACACACACACACAGAGGAACATGTGGAAGTGACTTACATAACTGTTACAGCCCTTTGTGTTTAAATGTGTCGTTGGCTGTGTGTGTGTGTGTGTGTGTGTGTGTGTGTGTGTGTGTGCCCAGATTAGAAGGCCACCGACAGACTTTTTATAATTAGTTGAAGGCAATTAGCAGAACTGGAAAACAGCAGGGCTAAAGAAAGCGATTAGCAGAGAGAGGCTGTGTGTGTGTCTGCCGTGTGTGTGTCTGCCGTGTGCGTCTGCCGTGTGTGTGTCTGCCGTGTGTGTATCTGCCGTGTGTGTGTGTCTGCCGTGTGTGTGTGTCTGCCGTGTGTGTTTTTGACTGCCGTGTGTGTGTCTGCCGTGTGTGTGTGTCTGCCGTGTGTGTGTCTGCCGTGTGTGTATCTGCCGTGTGTGTGTGTCTGCCGTGTGTGTGTGTCTGCCGTGTGTGTGTCTGCCGTATGTGTATCTGCCTAAGTGTATCTGCCGTGTGTGTGTGTCTGCCGTGTGTGTGTGTCTGCCGTGTGTGTGTGTCTGCCGTGTGTGTATCTGCCGTGTGTGTGTGTCTGCCGTGTGTGTGTGTCTGCCGTGTGTGTGTGTCTGCCGTGTGTGTATCTGCCTAAGTGTATCTGCCGTGTGTGTGTGTGTGTGCCGTGTATGTATCTGCCGTGTGTGTGTGTCTGCCGTGTGTGTGTGTATCTGCTGCAGAGCTTGGCCCGGCCTGTGTAACACGCTGTAGACGTGTTTAAGGCTAAACGTGTTACAGTTGGCTCCGCTTGCTTTATTGAGCCGGGATGGTTTGGGAACAACACAACGTGATTCTGCTCCCATTGTAACATCGATCCTCAGCTCAGGGCCCAGATTACCCACGATGCTTTGGGACTGAGACTCAGGCGTTAAGACTCAATTTAATCTCAGACTCAGAAAGAAAAGGCGACATCACCGAATCTGCAACTTTTAATTACTCACTAATAATAAAAAGTACTGTTGCATAGAAAGATCTGTGTGACTTTATGTTGTTGGACTGCAGTGTGTGAGTCCTGTGTGAGTCCTGTGTGAGACCTGTGTGAGTCCTCCTGTGTGAGTCCTGTGTGAGTCCTGTGTGAGTCCTGTGTGAGTCCTCCTGTGTGAGTTCTGTGTGAGTCCTGTGTGAGTCCTCCTGTGTGAGTCCTGTGTGAGTCCTGTGTGAGTCCTCCTGTGTGAGTTCTGTGTGAGTCCTGTGTGAGTCCTCCTGTGTGAGTCCTGTGTGAGTCCTGTGTGAGTCCTCCTGTGTGAGTTCTGTGTGAGTCCTGTGTGAGTCCTGTGTGAGTCCTCCTGTGTGAGTCCTGTGTGAGTCCTCCTGTGTGAGTCCTGTGTGAGTCCTCCTGTGTGAGTCCTGTGTGAGTCCTCCTGTGTGAGTCCTCCTGTGTGAGTCCTCCTGTGTGAGTCCTGTGTGAGTCCTGTGTGAGCCCTCCTGTGTGAGTTCTGTGTGAGT
>NW_027467016.1:30000-37500 GCF_046128005.1 Genypterus blacodes | reverse complement strand
GTGTTTCTCCCGTTTGATTTGTAATTACCGGCCCTTTTTCAAAGGAAAACACAGCAGTGATGTTCCCTTTGTGTCGCCTTCATCTCAGATTATAACTCAGCGGGGACGCGGGCGAGAAAGACGGGCGTGCGTACGGCCTGGACGTACAGACGCCATGTTGCTCCCGCTTCCTGCCGCAGAGGAGGAAGGAGTTTATTTTGAGTATCTGTGCGATGTATCTACTGAGCGAAGGGTTAACGGAGCAGAACGTCTGATATCAGCAAATGACAGGACAGAGATCTAAAGAGCACGGGGAGGAAAGCTTTAATATCAGATGTCTCTGTGGTGGCGTCTCTAATTACACTGTTCTCCTCAATAAGGACACGCAATTATGAAGCCAACGACTTCAGGAAGGAGGCGGTGATCACATCGCCAGAGAAACCAGAGAATCCTGTGGCATCAGGGGGAACGCTGCCTCACGCTGCCTCACGCTGCCTCACTCTGCCTCACTCTGCCTCACTCCCACAGCTGGATTTGACCCATTTACACTTTTAACGCAATGTTTGGCGCCAATGGGACCGGAGGCTACAAACCTATACGATCACAATGTCTCTAATCAGAATCTCTCACGCCTCAGTACCCTGGCGTAGGTATGGCATCAGTACAGCAGAGGAAGTCCTATTTCCAAATGGTAAACTCCAGTTGGGACCTTTTCACCTCTTGGTTAAGTGAAGCTTTGTCCTTTTTAGATGGAATATCTATTTACAGCAGATTTCTTTCTGAATGGTCGTTGGAATGTTAATGCCTAAGTACAGTGATAATAGTTACAACACGAGGACTACTTGGCCTTGGTGGGGGTATGGGCGGCCCGAGTGCCCTCCGGTGTAAGAAGCTACCTGCTGCATGCTCCCCACATTAGGTCCCAGCTGAAAGTGTGCAGGGAAAGCTTCCTCTAAAGTGTGCTAGTGTGCAGAGTGAGTCCATCTGCTGGTGCCTGCAGTGGCGATGTGAAGAAGAGGAGGGACAGCGAGGATGCTGAGTGTCCCATTTCCACAGATGATCTCCCCGACATGTTCATCCATCACTTCGACAGCTTTAGCAGCTCGTTAGCGGCTTCATGTGCTCCCGGGGGAAGCAGTTAAGAAGCCTTTGTCTAACTTTGCCACGGGATTTTTTGGAGTGTGTTCGCTTCCTTACAAGGTCAGCACTGTGTGAAGTCTGGAGCCGCTGTGTTCTTACTTTATTCATTATCACTGATAGGTTAGGAGGTGTGTGTGTGTGTGTGTGTGTGTGTGTGTGTGTGTGTGTGTGGGAGAGTGAGTTAATTGCTAAGGAGATGGGCGAGAGAGGGGACAGGAGAGGTAAACAGGATGTGGGCTAAGAATCTGTGGCAGTTTTTCATCTCAGTCAGAAAGTGCTTCCAATGTGTTTACGAAGGGTTTGCACCTGTAAAACGACAAAACAATGGAGTTGTTTGGGTTCATGCATTATGTATTTAGAGTCTGTAAGTAGGGCCGGAACATGGGGGGGGGGGAGGGGGGGCAGAGACTCATTCAGATGGATGGACCAGCTGATTTATCTTTGCTGCCTGTGGAGGTTTTTCATGAGACAAATATATAAATAATCCCTATAAACAGAAACACAGGTGATTAAAGGGACTTCCAGGTTCCTTGAAATGCAGCCCATAGCACCGCTGTAACACAGGAAGAGTTCAGTCGCCACTCTGGATGTTCCAGATTTTTTTACTGCAGCTCTCCTGAAAATAACAATGTATTATATGAGATGCTGACTGCCAGAATGAGCACAGTAGAAGAAGAAGAAAGAAGAAATAATTTTCTGCAAATGGAACAGAATTTTGGACATTTCTGTCACGTTTAGACGTTTAGCTGAACTCTGAGATCAAAGGATGAGGAAATTTGGGTCGAAGGCAGAAAAAGGTGAAGTCTGCAGGAGAGGAGGAGGAGGGGGAGGAGGAGGAGGAGGAGGAAGGGGAGGAGGAAAGCATCTCTGTATTCCAGCGAGGTCGTGTTTACAGGATGTGCATGTTGGTGTACACGTGTGTGTGTGTGTTGTCTGCATGTCAGCGCCTGTCAGTGAGTCTACAGGCTGCAGCTGCATCTGCATCACAATGAGCCTGAACTCTGTGCTGACCTTGATTTATTCAGTCTATAAGTGGATAAATAAATAGATTGGAGAGCAAAAAGAGGAGCAGGAGAGAGACACACACACACACACACACACACACACACACGCACACACACACACACACACACACACACACACACACACACACACACACGGGCACACACACACAGACAGCAGAGCGAGGAGGCTGCAGTTTGACTTTACAGGTCTGAAGTCTCTACTTTATTTTAATAAAATATTGAAGTCACATCACAGTTTAAGAGTAAATCATGTTTCAGCTCAGGATGTAAACAAACACGTTCATGTGTAAATGAGAGACGAGACACAGCATGATCAGCTGATGAGTGTGTGTGTGTGTGCGCGTGTCACAGATGGACACGTAGCTGCTGTAACATATGTGCGCGCACACACACACACACACACACACACAGATTTTATAACATTCTCCTGCTTCTATAGCTTAGCAATGCTTCTATTTCAACAACCTATATAAATAAAAACATAAATTCATGTAATAAAATAAATAATAATCATGATTAAATATATTCACTGTAAATATATGAGAGAATTAAAGCACGCACCTTAAATGTGTCGTGAACATGTATCTAGAATCTATAAGGATCTGTGCGTTGCCATGGCGATGGTGCTCATCATTCTGGTTCATTCTGAGCCTTTGATGTCTCAGCAAGAAAGATCGGCTCCCAAAAACTTTAATGCGGAAACTCTGGAGAAGATTTCTTCTGGAAAGTAAACACGGCCGCTCTGTGTGTGTGTGTGTGTGTGTGTGTGTGTGTGTGTGTGTGTGTGTGTGTGTGTGAGAGAGTTCGCCCCATTTACCATAGAAAGCCTATTAAGCAGCTGTAAAGTGAATATATTTATCAAAGCTGCGCTCCATTATTAATCAGTGCAGAGTTGAAAGTGAATGTGAGCCTCAGCGCTGTGCACACTGAGGGTCCCACTGGGAGAAGCAACAGTGCAGAGACGCTCCAGCCTCAATCTGAGCTCAACCCAGTCTGACTTTCATATCCTCCGCTCCACCGTCGCCATGGTAATGGGCTGTAGTTACACATCAATAGGGGGGGGGTCACGTCCTAAAATGAATGTCTACCAGGCGGTGACACAGTTTCTACACAGTCTGGTTCACTCTCAGTGTGATCGGTGCCTCTGCTGCTTCATGATCACAGTGTTCAGGGTTTCAACTCAGACAAACATCAGGGTGAAAGTTTCAGCCCTGAGCTGAAGCAGGGAGGACACGACCTTTGACCCCTGGGTTTATGAGCTGTGAGTTTAGCTGGGACACTTTTTATGGCAACACCTGGTCAGGTAAACAGGAAGTGAGGTCATATAAACCTGTTGTACTGACACCAAACAGGAAGTGGAGCTGCCTGTAAGCTTCACGGCTCAGTTAGCAGTTTCTTTTTAAACTTATAACTTCTCCACTTAATCTTCCTCTCATTAATCTTCTTCATATTTATGAGTACATGTGTGTTTGATGCATTTTAAATCTGCTTTTTTATTTTCATAGTGAAGCTCCTAAGGTTGCCATGGTAATTAAATGTGCTACATGGATCAAGCTGCCTGAGTAAATGAAGCTAATGGCCACGGTGGCAAACAGGAAGTGAGGCAGTGTCTCTGTGAGTGACTTCCTGTTGGTGTGTGTGTGTGTCTGCAGCATGTGAGGTTGGTTTCTATAAGCCGGCTGCAGGCGACGGCCTGTGTGGGAAATGTCCTCAACACAGCCACTCAGAGGCCCGGGCCGCTCTGAGCTGCCCATGTGACACACACTACTACAGAGCGCCAGACGACCAGCCGGCAGCGCCCTGCACACGTGAGCACACACACACACACACACACACACACACACAGGCACACGCACACACACAGGCACGCACACACACACACCGGCACACACACACACACAGGCACACACACACACACACACACAGGCACGCACACACATACACAGGCACACACACGCACACACACAGGCACACACACACACACACAGGCACGCACACACACACACACAGGCACGCACACACACACACACACACAGGCACGCACACACACACACAGGCACACACACACACACACACAGGCACGCACACACACACACAGGCACACACACACACACACACAGGCACGCACACACACACGCACACACACAGGCACGCACACACACACACACACACACACACACACACACACACACACACACACACACACACACACACACACACACACACACACACACACACACACACCTCTTCATGTTTCTTCAGCTTGCCTTCGTTCCTCCAGAGTGGCTGAATGTATGATGATGTCATGTCCGCTCTGTCGTCAGGTCCTCCCTCTGCTCCTGTAAACGCCATCTCCTCAGTCAACGGGACGTCGGTGAACATCGAGTGGGATCGGCCGCTGGACACGGGCGGCCGTAGCGACCTGCAGTACAGCGTGACGTGTCACAGGTGTTCCAGGGGGGCGGGGCCATGCGAGGGCTGCGGCGCTGTGCCAGCAGGCGGCGGGAAAGGAGGCGGAGGGTCGAGCATGGGAGCGGGCGGAGGCGGGGCGGGCGAGCATTCGGGCGTGAAAGCCGTCCGCTTTGTGCCCAGACAGGCGGGACTGAGCGAGTCCTGGGTCACCGTGCTCAACCTGGTGGCTCACACTAACTACTCCTTCTGCATCATGGCCTCCAACGCTGTGACGCACCTGAGCAAGGAAGCCCCGCCCCCTGCTGTGGTCAACATCACCACAAACCAGGCAGGTAGGGTTCAGGTCTCATCATCTACACTCTGGACTGAAGGGTTCCTGGGCTGGGGGAGGGTCAAGACCTGAGCCGGGCTTCAGGATCAGGGGGCGGAAAGAAATCCAACTCTGCAGAAGTTACTTTAATCTACAATCTAAATACTACAACATCAGGACACACAGAGGACACACAGAGGACACACACAGAGGACACACACAGAGGACACACACAGAGGACACACAGAGGACACACACAGAGGACACACAGAGGACACACACAGAGGACACACACAGAGGACACACAGAGGACACACACAGAGGACACACAGAGGACACACAGAGGACACACACAGAGGACACACACAGAGGACACACACAGAGGACACACAGAGGACACACACAGAGGACACACACAGAGGACACACACAGAGGACACACACAGAGGACACACACAGAGGACACACAGAGGACACACACAGAAGGCACACACAGAGGACACACAGAGGACACACACAGAGGACACACACAGAGGACACACACAGAGGACACAGATTGGTGAGAGTGACAGCTCAGGGTTCATGATGTGGCGGCCGCGTGTTGAACTGATGTTTCCTGTTTGCTTGTTTGTGCAGCGCCATCGGAGGTGTTAGCGATCCGCCAGGAGAACACGAGCCAGAACAGCGTGACGCTAATGTGGCACGAACCCAACCAGCCCAACGGAGTCATCCTGGAGTACGACATCAAGTACCACCAGAAGGTAGAACACCTGAGAGCCCAGACACCAAACACTCACATCATGGGTTCAGTGGCTGTGAAGAAGATCAGCTCCATGTTTGGGTTCTCAGCCTGCGTGGTTCCATCAGGCGGTACGTCCGGTTCATGAGCTCGGCTTGGGTCTGACAGAGTGGAGACGCGGTGGATGCGGGCGGAGTCAGCAAACTCGTCCGGCACGCTCAGGATGCAGGGGAGCGCCGCCGCCGCCGCCGCCGCCGCCGCACAGACGCTGAATAAGTTAATCCAACACAAAGTTCCCACTGGCGGCGCTGCTAATTGAAAGGAAATGAGATGGAGAGAGGAGGAGGAGAGAGAAGAGGGCGAGAGGCTGCAGATTCACACTCTGACAAAGTGACAATGACAGCGAGCGGTCGGTGGGCCCATGAGCCGCGCAATGAGCTAATTGTTAGTGTGTGTGTGTGTGTGCGTGTGTGTGTGTGAGATGATGATTGCTGAGGGAGCTTCATTGCAGGCAGTTGCCTTATAGCTAAACAAACAAGATATGTGTGTGTGTGTGTGTGTGTGTGTGTGTGTGTGTGCAGGAGGATTAGCTGCTGTGTTGCAGCGGCGCCTGAATGTGGACTCACCTGTGGTCCGGTCAGGAAGGTGCTGAGGTGGCGGTGACTGTGAGTGTGTGAGTGTGTGAGTGTGTGAGTGTGTGAGTGTGTGAGCCAGCAGCAAGAGTTACAATAAAACAACAACAACAACAGAAGAACAAATGATCCTGATACACACACATGCAGGTTCAGCAGCGTCTGATGGTTCACACCGCCTGACCCCTCACACACACACACACACACACACACACACACACACTGTGTAAAGGTGGACGTGTGTGTGTGTGTGTGTGTTACAGGACAGCGAGGAGCAGAACTTCTCCACTCTGAAATCCAGGAACACCAGCGCCAAAGTGTCGGGCCTGAAGCCAGGAACCAAGTACATCTTCCAGGTCCGAGCCAGGACGTCAGCGGGGTGCGGGCGCTTCAGCCAGGACGTGGAGATCCAGACTGGGAAAGCAGGTGTGTGTGTGTGTGTGTGTGTGTGTGTGTGTGTGTGTGTGGAAGCAGTGAGGCTGCTATCCCTTCAGTCCCTCTGCTCCATGTCCCCTTACTGTCCCCTTCCTGTCCCCTTCCTGTCCTCTTACTGTCCCCTTACTGTCCCCTTACTGTCCCCTTACTGTCCCCTTCCTGTCCTCTTACTGTCCCCTTCCTGTCCCCTTACTGTCCCCCTACTGTCCCCTTCCTGTCCCCCTACTGTCCCCTTCCTGTCCCCTTCCTGTCCTCTTACTGTCCCCTTCCTGTCCCCTTACTGTCCCCCTACTGTCCCCTTCCTGTCCCCTTCCTGTCCCCTTCCTGTTCCCTTCCTGTCTCACTATCTTGGTTGATATTTGACCTTGTGTCCCCCTCTCTGTCCCCTCTCTGTCCCCTCTCTGTCCCCTCTCTGTCCCCTCTGTCCCCTCTCTGTCCCCTTACTGTCCCCCTACTGTCCCCTTCCTGTCCCCTTCCTGTCCCCTTCCTGTCTCACTATCTTGGTTGATATTTGACCTTGTGTCCCCCTCTCTGTCCCCTCTCTGTCCCCTCTCTGTCCCCTGTCTGTCCCCTGGTCTGGTCTGCAGCTCCTCTGCGTTACAACACCATGACCATCATCTGGATCTGCATGGCCCTGGTCTCGGGCCTGGCCGCCTTCCTGGCCATCTTCATCTGCAGGAAACGGCAAGGCTACACTTTACCACACTACCCCTCGCTGCTGTGTGTGGACACTTTCTTACACTTCTGTCTGTCTCCCTCTGTGTCATGATGCTTGTCCCTCTGTATCGCACCGCTGACGCTCGCTACACATAGAGCAGCAAGTCCAACC
>NW_027467016.1:15000-27500 GCF_046128005.1 Genypterus blacodes | reverse complement strand
TTATTCATTTAGAAGTTTGATGCTACCTTCGGGTCTTTACGCTCCTCCTCCTCCTCCTCCTCCTCATCCTCCTCCTCCTACTTTGGGGGAAGGACGTAACGTAACAGCGTACACAATCAGTTTACACAAACCCTCAGTGTCACAGAGTGTCAGGAGGGAAGCTGCAGTCTGGAGGAGGAAGAGGTTCTTATTGATTAAGGAGAAGCAGAATCTTTAAATGTACGCTGTGTTTCTGTCTTTGACCTTCTGACTGATTACTTTCTAATCACACTGAGGACCTCATTGTCTCCCACACTGTCTGCTGAGTGTCCATGAGTGCTCCTCTTCTCTCACATGTCCTTCTTCTTCTTCTTCTTCTATCTCACACTTGCTCTTCTTCTCATCTTTGCTGCCTGTGAATCTTCACAGATGTTTGACCTGTTGTCCTCAGGGCAGGACATGTTTGCCCTGTTGTCCTCAGGGCAGGACATGTTTGACCTGTTGTCCTCAGGGCAGGACATGTTTGCCCTGTTGTCCTCAGGGCAGGACATGTTTGCCCTGTTGTCCTCAGGGCAGGACATGTTTGCCCTGTTGTCCTCAGGGCAGGACATGTTTGACCTGTTGTCCTCAGGGCAGGACATGTTTGCCCTGTTGTCCTCAGGGCAGGACATGTTTGCCCTGTGCTCCTCCCTGACTTTTCCTCCCTTCTTCTCCTTCTCCCCCCTGCAGAGACACGACGGTCAGTTCACGGTGATCCAGCTGGTGGGTTTGCTGCGTGGCATCGCGGCGGGGATGACCTACCTGTCTGACCTGGGCTACATCCACAGAGACCTGGCCGCACGCAACATCCTGGTCAACAGCAACCTGGTGTGTAAGGTGTCCGACTTCGGCCTGTCCCGAGTGCTGGAGGACGACCCCGAGGCTGCGTACACCACCAGTGTGAGTTTCCACATCGAGGCAAGCAAACATACTGTGCACACACCGTCTGCACACACACACACACACACACACACACACACACAGGATGGACTGGCCGCACACAGAGAGAAGATGAGAAGACGAGTCGCCTCCTGAGGTTTAAGCACCAACATATTTACTATTTCTGATCAAACGTTCATTTAACAAGTTAGTCCATCAAAGTAAAGAGAAGCTCTAATGTGCAAAGGCAAAACAAACAGCCTGAACGTGAGAGGAAGAAAGATCGCCTGTGTGAGCGCCGAGCCAACATGGAGACAGGAAGCTGACAAACATCAAACGATCAAACTTTAAAAAGCAAACGCAGCTTTGAAGGTTCAGACATGATTAACAAAGTGTTACAGCAAACACAGCTGGAGAGAGAGGGGGGGAGAGGGAGAGAGGGAGAGGGGGAGGGAGAGAGGGAGAGAGGGAGAGAGGGAGAGAGGGAGAGAGAGAGAGGGGGAGAGAGGGAGGGAGAGAGAGAGGAGAGAGAGAGAGAGAGAGAGAGACACTAAAGAGGTCGTAAAGCCTCTGATATCTTTTCCTGAAGTATCAAAGTTTATAGATAAATATTTCATGACTCAACATGTTTGACCTTTGACTGAGCCATGATGTCACCTCTGATCGACCCTAAAGGGCGGGAAGATCCCCATCCGCTGGACCGCCCCCGAGGCCATCGCCTACAGGAAGTTCTCCTCGTCCAGCGACGTATGGAGCTACGGCGTGGTCATGTGGGAGGTGATGTCATACGGAGAGAGACCATACTGGAACCTCACCAACAGAGACGTGAGTCACCTTCATCATCACCATCATCATCACCTCTGTGTCTCCTCTGTCCTCTGTCCTCTCTCCCCTCTCCTCTCTCCTCTCTCTTCTGCCCTCTGTCCTCTCCTCTTTCTAGTTGTATCTGTTGTCATCACATGCGACAGGAAATATCCAGGGTTTGATCAGCCAATAGCAGCCGTTTGGAGGCGGAGCACACAGGCTAAACGTCGCTGATGTAGATATTGTGTGAGCGATGTGTCTGTTTGATGAGTCCAGACAAAGACACGTTGTCTATTTCCTTTCTTGTCTTTCTCTGCTGCATCACATCCTGCGTGCATTTGTTTTACTCTATTGGATAAATTCTGATGCTTATATTATTTCCTTTATATCCTCTTTTAAACTGTGATCTGTCATACTAATGTCTCTGTACGTGTGTGTGTCCGTGTCCCTGTGCTGTGTGTGTGCAGGTGATCAAGTCAGTGGAGGAGGGCTACAGGCTGCCGGCGCCCATGGGCTGCCCCGCCGCGCTGCACACGCTCATGCTGGACTGCTGGCAGAAGGATCGCAACGAGAGGCCGCGCTTCTGCCAGATAGTCACCGTCCTGGATAAGCTAATCCGCAACCCGGAGAATCTGAAGTCCATGGAGGCGCTCTGCAGGTGGGCGGGGCAGGGAATAGATGCGTTTGTGTAGGAAAGCAACACGGGCGCTTTGTGTCACGCGCTGATTTAATTTGGCCAAACTGTTTGCCAGGGGCGTTCTCCACGCTGGTGGGGAGCGACTTCCTCTGAATTAGGACACTAACTATCCCCCGTTCCTATGCCCTCCATTTGCCAAGTCAAATCTATTTTATTGGTAAATCCCAATATCACTTCCTGTCTCTAAGGACTTTACTGACCCACAACACCAGGAACATTCCAGACCGCCCAGAGGTCTCTGGGAAGACCAGGAGAAATCCTTCATGTATCAGGGAATCTCAGGAGTGGCAATTCCAAGAGAGATTCCCTCTGTAGGACTGGCTGAGTGAGCAACAGGGGGTTCCAGTGGGATTAGAGAGAGGAACAAACAAGACATGAAGAGGAGGAAACACAAACAGTCATGCATCAGGAAATAACATGAGAGAGACAGGCAGAGGGAGAGAGAGAGACAGGCAGAGAGAGAGAGAGAGAGAGGGAGAGAGGCAGAGAGAGGGAGAGAGGCAGAGAGAGAGAGAGAGAGAGGGAGAGAGAGAGAGAGAGAGAGAGAGAGAGAGAGAGAGAGAGAGAGAGAGAGTTGTGTCTTAAGGCGGGATTGAAACATTTCTCGGTACGCTGCCTCTTTAACGAGTGCAGGAAGTGTGTTGCAGAGAAAAGGAGTGTGTTACGAAAATGATCTATTTCCTTGGTTTTGGCCTTTGGGAGGACAAGCAGGTCTGCTGAGATTCTCAAGGGTCGCACAGGAACGTGAGTGGCAACAAGGTCAGAACAATACACCGGAGCCAGGCCCTGTAGTGTCTTATAGGTGAGAAGTTAGAGCTTAAAGTCGGCCCTCGACCTGAGAGTCTGGACCTAAAGGCCCTGGACCTGAGAGTCTGGACCTCAAGGCCCTGGACCTGAGAGACTGGACCTCAAGGCCCTGGACCTGAGAGTCTGGACCTCAAGGCCCTGGACCTGAGAGTCCGGACCTCAAGGCCCTGGACCTGAGAGACTGGCTGCAGGTTTTTTCAGGGCAGAGGAGCTGAAGCCAGAAAAGAGGACATTACAATAATCCAGTCTGGAGGCGACAAAAGCATGAAGTAGAGTTTCATCATCTGTTTATATACTGCGATACGTTAGCGTTAGAGTTAGCAACCCTTGTCACATTGTTAATCTGGATGCTGAATGTTAGGTCCTCCTCAGATGTACGGCCCAGATTCTTTGCCGTATAATGATCCTTTATGTTTCAGACGGGTCAATAAGAGAGTTCATGAAAACAGGAGCGCCTGCATTGAGAGCAGCAAATCCAATCTCATCCCGCTGGTATCAAACAGGAGCCGGTGGGATAAAGTTCCGGCCCAAGTTTCCGTCTTGGTGCTCTGGCAGATGGAGCGAGCGGTCGTGTTCATTCTTTAATAAGCCGCTCCGTGCTGCCGGGCCTTAAGTAAAAGCCTCGCCGCCATATTGACATCGATCCACAGTGAATGAGCGAGCGGGCTTGAGAGGACACCCGGACCGAGCCTGGACCTGCTCAGATCTGTGTGTGTGTGTGTATGTGTGCGTGTGTGTGTGTGTGTGTATTAATCTATCCAAAGCAGCCATCCTGCAACAACAGCTGCCATCTCTTCTCTGTCATTCTAACTGTTATTGATTTTCTGCCTGAGCTAAGAACATTTAAAAGCCTCCCCCCCCCTCTCTCCCCCTCTCTCTCTCTCTCTCTCTCTCTCTCTTTCCTCATTCTCTCACTTCTTGACTCCTCTCTCTCTCTCTCTCTCTCTCTCTCTCTTCTCTGTCTTTTCCCCGCTCTGCCTCCTGACACATCGACTTCATTCCCCTCTGCCAGGCTCAAAGCCTTCAGGCGACTCTTATTAGTCACAATACTGCAATAATTTAAAGGAAACTTTAAACTTTGAACAAAAGATAAAAATCGATAGCCTGTATGAAATCCTCATCATATTAAACCACATTCACTCATAAACCTTCAATCTCCTCCACAGCTCATTCATAAAGGCACCGTGGCTTTGTTATCTGGAGCAGCTAATCACAGTGTAGTGATCCAGTTTGATCCAGTTTGGTGCAGTTTGGTTCAGGTACTGTTTACCATCCGTTTGGTGTCTGGACTTCAGGCCCAGCTGTAACATCAATACATTCATGCTCTGCTGCTTCCACATAGCTCAGGGAACTGAAATGCATGAAAACATTATGAAACCACTTCAACAACTTTCAAAAACTTTCAGAAGAACTTCCAATAGACAAATCATAGGAGGCCACTTTCTAATTCAAGTCTGGAGAGACCAAAAGGTTTCCAGAGTTCCCTTCCTGTTTCCTTCCTGTTTCCTGTTGCTTCTCCAGACCAGGAGACAACCTGAATCATTTCTGTGCGTTACACTGCGTCAGACTGCAGCTAATGTGTGTGTCGCCTGGTTGGTCTCCTTTCTCTGCAGCTTAAGCAGTCCTCCGCTGATGGACAGAGCCATTCCAAGCTTCAGCAGCTGTAACTCAGTGTCTGATTGGCTGGACACCATCAAGATGGGTCGCTACAAGGACCACTTTGCAGCGGGGGGCTACCACACTCTGGGACACGTCGTCGGCATGAATCAAGGGTGAGTATTGATCGTGGCGGAGAGTGATGTCGCCTCAGCGCCGCTTATCAGCTCTGAGCGCGGCCGAGCTCCGGGTCACGTTTGTAGTTTATAGACGAGGAGGTGAAAGGGAAATCAAACAGAATCTTAGACTAAAGAGGAAGAGCTGGACCTGTTCTTTAGGTCTGTTGTGGTCTGAGCATATGGGGTGTCGCTCAAACACCAGGGTTCCTCAGATCAGCGCTGTGAATCCATCAGTTATCTGATCTCTCTCTCTGCCTTCCTCTCTCTTTCTGCTTGATCAGTGAGCACAGAAAAACTAGCTGCAATGTAAATATGTCTCTTTGTGTGTGTGTGTGTGTGTGTGTGTGTGTGGGCTGCAGGGACATCCAGCGGCTGGGCGTGACACTGATGGGCCACCAGAAGAAGATCATGACTAGCGTGCAGGTGATAAGGGCGCAGGTGTTAAACAAGAGCGTGCCGTCGGTGCACGTATAACCGCCGAGCCCAGGCTTCTGTCAGTGAGATCTAGGACCCCCAGGCTGCTGCGGTGCAGGGGAACTCCACGGGAATCAAGGCCATCGGACAGACAGACGGATGGGAGAAGACCACCTGTGGGAACTTTGACACCTTTTTCATCCAGAGATTCATTTCTAGTGATTCCACTCTTTCTTTTCTTCCAATCCAGCAACAATCCCTCAGTTCAGACGTCTTGTTTTTACACGGACAGACTGCCTTATCAACCACAGATTATTTAAATTTATTGATAATTTATCAAACATAAATGTATCTTATATAAGTGATATGATTTTCCTGAATTGGGCAGCAGTGAGCGGCGAGCGGCGAGAGTCCGTGCAGCGTCTGTGTCGGTCAAAGCCTGAGGACGACGCTCCACGCGACAGGTTCCAGTGGAGACGGGTGAGACGGGTGAGACGGCGTCACCTGAGCTGAGTCTGTCTGCGCGGTGCAGACGACCTGAACGACCTCGTTGACCCCAGGCCACAGATACCAACAGCAGACGTTTGACCCCGGCTGCCCCGCCAGCGGGCGGAGCGGCCACAGCGCCCCCTGTCCTCCTTTAAGCTGAAAGCGCACAAATACTCAGATACTGTACCAGGACGACGTGTATGATTCAGTTACAGAGCACTTTACTCTGCAGGCTTACAGAGCGTTACAGAGCGTTACAGAGTGTCTAAGTGTCATTCTTCTCCTCGTAGCCGTGAGCTTCACACTTTGGAGGTAATTCATGACAGAATCACGTTAGCTGCTCGGCCCGACACCAGAGGGCGGCGGGGGCTCGGCGGTTTGTAGTTGCGGGAAGAAATAGACGCCATTGCATCACAGTTACACAATTTTGTACAAATCAACTGTCGGTGTTTTTGGTTGTACTTTTCTAAACAGGGTTAGCTGCTATGAAGCTAGTAGCCCGGATAACATGGCATCAAACTGACAGCACGTCGGGAATGTGTGAGCTGGTGACGTCATGTTAGAGTGAAGCAGATGTGTGTGTGTGTGTGTGTGTGTGTGTGTGTGTATGTGTGTGTGTGTGTGTGTGTGTGTGTGTGTGTGTGTGTGTGTGTGTGTGTGTGTGTGTGTGTGTGCGTGTGTGTGTGTGTGTTTGTGTGTGTTTGTGTGTGTGTGTGGACTCTTCACCTCCTCTGGTCTGTAGCTCATGTGTTTAGTGGTGGAAGTGAATCAAACTTGACTTTATACATTTCAGGGTCGTGGTCAGAGTCTTTCTCCATAACGGTGCATTTGTTAGCTAAGCTTTTGCTATTGGGGTAAATGCGAGGGTTGCTAGTGCTACCGAGCTAGCCCACAGCAGAGAGGTAGCATGTTGTGAGACAGAGGAGCGTTTACCTCCTTTAGCACCACGCAGGCTAAAGGCTAAAGCGTGTGACATGACATACACAGTCTGCAGGCTATGCTTAGCTATGCTAAGCTGAGTCACAGCACTGCAGAGCTGCTGACAGCTTTGTCGCCTTCTAGTCCTGCAAAAAATCTCAACATTCCAGCTTCTCACGCTGGCAGGAGTTAATATCCATGTAGTTTATCATCATGCTAACAAGGTTTAAGTTGTGCTGTGTGAATATAGGGAGACGACTTGGTGATGCCTCATCCAGGGCAGATATGTGAGCGTGTTTAATGAATTACCCCCAATGTGCTGATGAGGAAACATACAGCTGAAGCTGAGCAGAGGAGAGATCATTGATCACTGATCACTAAATGATTGATGTGTTTGGTTTTGCTAACGTTCTTCATCAAAGCGGCTCTGAGTCTCTGTGATGAAGGAAACTGAAGAGAGATGTTAAATATATTTGTGATACGTAGATCGAACGCCTTCATATAAAATATGATTCTATAGAACTTTACCACTTCATGGATTTTGATAAATCTCTATTTAAATGTTTTAACAAAGCATCGGCTCGTTTTGAATCTATGTCAGGAAATCTGTGCCTCTTCTTTTAAGTTCTCTTATTCGTTTTTTTTTTATTTAACTTAAATGTGTTTTATGGAAAACATTTGTAAGATGCAACATATTGGAAATGTGTTTGAAATGTATTATGTCCAAAAAGAACCAAATTTAGTGAATCACCCTGGCTTCTACTCCAGATGAGCTGGAGTCTAAACTACTAAAGCACAAATACAGTCAGAGAGACAACACGGACACAGGGACACATCCAGACTGAGTGAAAACATCCAGACTGGCTTGTTTGCAGACGGTCACAGTCATGGTAGAGAGCAGAAGCTTTATTTAGAAACTCTGGAATTGCACAAAATGTAGCTTAGCTGCTGCTGAAGAACAAACTTTCCAGAGTCTTTGTGTTTATTTTGGAGAAAGCAAATCAGTAAAGTGAAGCCAGAAATCAGTAAAACAAATCCACTCAGCCAAAGTAACAGATCTCATTACGCAATTTTGGGGTTTAGCTAGCTACAAGTAGTAAAGCTACTAACTGAACTACTTTTCTCAGTAGCTTGCGAGGAGCGTCAGTGTCAAACACTGTTAGAACTTTATTCAAAGCACACACACTCACACACACCGTCACCGCTGCAGCCCTTAACATATCCCAGCATGCACCACTCTTCCTGGTCACCTCGCTTGGCCTTGGGAAATGTAGTCTGAGCAAACCTTCATCTGCAACGACTGAGGTTCTCAACGATTCCATCAATCCCATGTTCTGTGACTAAACTCTTTATTTTGTTTGGTTGTTTCTCTCTCATCTTCAGACTCAGATCTTATGTCGACTCTTGGTTTGTAAATAAAACTCCAGCTTTATGAATCAGACTGAATCTGAATGCATTACAATTTAACTTTAAACATTTCTCTGCTTATTTGCTTTCAGAGTAAAACTGCACAAATATTCAATATTGAAGTAGCTTCAATGTAGCTATTAAGAAAGTAGCTTGGCTGCAACTTAACTACTTTAAACATGAGTAACATGGGTATGGAAAGTAGCTTCCCCAACACTACATGTGAAGTGTGACCTCATCACACACACACTGACTGTTTACGCTGAATTGTGTGTGTAGTGTGATGGATCCATGCATGTTTACCAACGAGGCCCCTGATGCTCCACAGACGCTTTCTTTCCTTAATGAGTTTTTAATGGAAGTGAACCATTAAGTGATTGTTTACATTCTTATGCTACAGTTTTAGCATTATTAATCTTTTTAGCCTTCAAACTAATTGGAAAGCGATTACTGCTCATCAAATATACATAGAGGTATAGTGTGTGTGTGTGTGTGTGTGTGTGTGTGTGTGTGTGTGTGTGTGTGTGTCTGTGTGTGTGTGTGTGTGTGTGTGTGTGGGGGGGGGGGGGGTCTGAAAGCTCTTCAATTCTCTTGACATCTATGAAGCAAAGGTACAAAATGTTTCATTTACTGGGATTTACTTTGGGATTAATGTCAGAACTCAAATGTCTCCATGTGCTGGAATCTGTAAACATGAGGAGTGTGTGGAGTGTGTGTGAAGAGTGTGAAGAGTATAGAGTGTGTGTGAGGAGTGTGAGCTAAGCGTTAGAGTGTAACATACAGTGTTATTCTGTGATTGTACTCCGTCTTGCCTCAGCGCTGAGGTGCACAGATGAAGAACATTTCAGTAGAACCTTCATCTGTAAACATCTGAAGGTGCCGCTGATCCTCCTGTTCCATCAACACGTCTGTTCAGATGCTTGATGTCAGTTTTTTACTAGAAAATAACCTCATGATGTGTTATTGTGGCATCTCACTCCTGGTTTAAATGTTTGGAAACACTGGATTTGAATAAACCAATATTTTTAAAAGTTATGTTTTGAGATAAATTGATATTTAAAGAATGCAGAGTCCAGGAAAACTACAATCCCATGTTTTCACACTGTATTATTTATTTATACTCCTTTTCTTTAGCATAACTCCACTCAGAGACGATCTACTGCACATGATGAATCATTCTTGTTGCTAATAATAAATCATAAATGTGCAAACTGTCCATAAATACACAATAAAGGAAGATTTGTTTATGTGACTGCAGCAGTTATTTCCTGCCTATTTATGAAGCTGTTTGTTCTCAAGGCTCAGCGCTCCGATGTTCACACAAGTAGGCTGAGGAGGAACAATGTGCGTGTGAACAACAATGTGTGTGTGTGAACAACAATGTGTGTGTGAACAACAATGTGTGTGTGAACAACAATGTGTGTGTGAACAACAGTGTGTGTGTGAACAACAATGTGTGTGTAAACAACAATGTGTGAACGAATCAATGTTCTTTAAATAAACTGTGAAGCTCAAGATGCAACCAGCGAAGCAGCAGGGAGGCGCAGAGTAAAGCTGCGTCTCTGTGACTGCATGTGTGCTGCTGCACGCTTTAAAGACCTGAGCACAGATTAGCAGCAGAGTGCACCAGTGTCTGTGAATGAACATTTAGACGATGTTTGAGGTTGATTCTCCGTGTTTTGATGTTTCTCAACATCCTTGTCTAGTGAATCTAAGTATTAAACGTGTTCAATAAAAATGCTGTAATTTTACAGTTTTGGCCGCAACCTGTAACAATACAAACATTGGAGACATGGCAGTGATTGACAGCCTCAATCATGAGGGACATGCTGGAGGGTCTGACATGTAAACTTATAAATGTAAACGTCTCGGATGTATGTCCACGTTGTTACAGTGACTTCAGCTTCTGCCTCCTGAGTGTGTGTGTGTGTGTGTGTGTGTGGATTCATGGTGTTTCTCTGAGTTGTGGTTCTCAGCCTGATCACCATCTGATCCCTGTCCTCCTGCCACTCTAACTTCGTCTTGACCACATCGGTGAAATGGGAAACTATTTTGTTGACATTTGTAGACATTTTACGGAACAATCCTTGTTTCCATCGCTATAGCAACACATATTTAGATTTGCAGATCATTTCTCTGCCAAAGTGATCCAAACCCATTTCTCTCTCTCTTGTCTTTCGTCAGAGTTTTGCCTCCAGTGGATCTGTGTTTGTCTCTGCTCAGGTTTGTTTCCTCCAGCCTGCCTGGTTTTGTTCAGCACATTAGTTCCACGACACACAGACGTGTTAATCTGATAACCAGGCAGGAATTACACTGCATGATGAATTATTCAGCCGGTAAACGGTGCTGCTGGCGACCTGTGCGACGGGCCGACTGAAGCCGTACGGGGGGAAAGATATGATTACAGCCCTTTGATGGCCTGATAATGGGCTTTGTTTTGTCTTTGAAACCTGCAGACAAAGGAGCAGTGAGTGTTGTGCTCACACATGATTGATGATTGTTTGAGCGCCTGAAGTTTCATGACCCACTTTCCTTGCAGGAAGTGGCATCAAATGAAGCCGTTTACAGACCTAACATCACTGACTTTACCTCTGCTGGGCTGTGAGACCTTCAGATAGAACTACAAACCATTCAGGGCTCAAACCTCCACTAAGCTGGAGCTGCTGAGGATCCATTCAGCCTGTCTGTCCTTCTCTGAATCAGCTCCATCTCAGCTTCATGATGCTGCTAGTTGATGTTTGTAGCTCTGCCAGACACTCGGCTCTGCCTGGAGACACAGAGCTCCTATCTGAAGAGGACTGAGGGACCACCAGATCCAGACCCTACTGATCCAGATCCTACTGATCCAGATCCTACTGATCCAGGTCCTACTGATCCAGGTCCTACTGATCCAGGTCCTACTGATCCAGATCCTGCTGATCCAATGGTAGAAAGTTTTGGTTTGAAGGCTCCTTACTTCCATTTAGTGGTCACTTAGAGTTATCCACTAAATAAGGTTCAGGACACACACACAGACACACACACACAAACTGAGTCAAAAACGAGGTCACAAACAACAACACTTCATTCATATCAGCTCTCACACAGATAATGATAGGTCCGTAGTATTCACGAGCCTCTTGAGTGTGTGTACAGGTTGTGTGTCAGTGTGTTGAGCTTCCTCCTCTTCCCTCAGCTCGTCTCTTCATCACACCACAGGCTGTTTCTGCACAATAACAAGAGCGTCATTAAAATATATGGAAATGCTGCACGAAAACAAGGAGCTACCTCTCCCCTTCTGCCCGCTGTATGCACCCATCTGTGTGTGTGTGTGTGTGTCTGTGTGTGTGTGTGCGCCTGAATGTGCGTGTCTTTTTTTTTCCATCTGTGACCGCTGCATGCACTCGGATTCTGAGCTCAGAGGGAATTTCTTGCTTTGATGTTCTGTGATGCAGGCAACTACTGATACCCCTATTAGTTTGCATGGAGCTGATGCAAGCTCTGCCTGCTCCGGCTCAGAAGAGGAAGTTCACACCGGCGGTTAGAGGAGGCTGCAAGACAGAAATAAGCCGAGCTGAAGTGCAGCCCCAGGATGTGTGCACAAAGAGACAAAAGCACACACTTACCAAGATAAGACGCTGGAATTAAAATGGTGATGGGGAGTGTGATTAAACTACCTGCTGCTCCGCCGAGGGGACGGAGAGGAAGAGGACGAGTGTGGTCTGAGGTGAAGGATGGCAGGGAGGAGGCATGACAGAATCTGGAGAGTAGAGTGGATGGATGTGATGAGGAGGAGGAGGAGGAAAAGGGAGAGAGGGAGAGAGAGAGAAAGAGAGAGAGAGAGAGGGAGAGAGAGGGAGGAAGAGGGAGAGGAGAAGGGAGGGCATCACATCTTCCTATAGCAATAAGTATGGAGAAACAGAAACAGGGTTGGGTCCAAACATTCTATATGCTTCCTTACTTGCTGCACATCTAATCAATCAATACTGGATGAACCCTTAACACCCCTAGGGGGCAGCAGTCACAGTGATGCCCTGTTAAAGCTTGTGGAGCTCTCAAGTGCTTGGATTGGCCAGAAACACACGGCAAACCCTCAGATCAAGACCTGCATGGAGGTGCTGCTGAGACAGGGTGATGGACAGGTGAGACGGGATGATGGACAGGTGTGATGGGATGATGACAGAAAAAGCTTGGCTCTCTGGTGAGCCTGGCCGTCTGACCATCAATTGAATTGAATTGAATTACATCATAACTTTAACGGTTAAAGAAGTTCTTAATAACAGCTAACTGATGAAACTCTTCACTGATGGACT
>NW_027467016.1:0-10000 GCF_046128005.1 Genypterus blacodes | reverse complement strand
AGAGTCATAGAGTCAGAGTCATAGAGTCATAGAGTCATAGAGTCAGAGTCATAGAGTCATAGAGTCATAGAGTCATAGAGTCATAGATATAGAGTCATAGATATAGAGTCATAGAGTCAGAGTCATAGAGTCAGAGTCATAGAGTCATAGATATAGAGTCATAGAGTCAGAGAGTCATAGAGCTATAGAGTCAGAGTCATAGAGTCAGAGTCATAGAGTCATAGATATAGAGTCAGAGAGTCATAGAGTCAGAGTCAGAGTCATAGAGTCAGAGTCA
This sequence comes from Genypterus blacodes, assembly GCF_046128005.1. Classification (NCBI taxonomy): domain Eukaryota; kingdom Metazoa; phylum Chordata; class Actinopteri; order Ophidiiformes; family Ophidiidae; genus Genypterus; species Genypterus blacodes. Next base: position 9,723 of record NW_027467016.1, on the reverse strand, counting down.
TAGAGTCAGAGAGTCCTAGAGCTATAGAGTCAGAGTCAGAGTCAGAGTCATAGAGTCATAGATATAGAGTCATAGAGTCAGAGAGTCAGAGAGTCATAGAGCTATAGAGTCAGAGTCAGAGTCATAGAGTCAGAGTCATAGAGTCAGAGAGTCCTAGAGCTATAGAGTCAGAGTCATAGAGTCATAGAGTCAGAGAGTCAGAGAGTCAGAGAGTCCTAGAGCTATAGAGTCAGAGTCAGAGTCATAGAGTCAGAGTCAGTCATAGAGTCATAGAGTCATAGAGTCAGAGAGTCCTAGAGGTATAGAGTCAGAGTCAGAGTCATAGAGTCATAGTTGGAACCTTGAACTCAGCAGCAGGCGGCTCCAGGTTTGGACTCTCGTGATCTTGTGTTCTGTCTGGGTCGACTGCGTTAGTGAGTCGGGGGAGTGTGAACATATTTCAGGTCCCAAACTCCAGGATCAGAAGTGACACATATTGGGTTAAAGATTGAATTGAAGAAAGGAAATGTCAACAAAGTTTACATCACAAAATCTTGGACTGCTCGTCAAAATGTATCTGCACAGCAAAGAGAGAGAAGAAGAAGAATCCATCCTGTCTGGATCCATTACATGTATTAGTTTATTGGGGTGCATTAATAAATCAATAAGGTCCACGTCTGCATAATTGATGCTGAGTTCACCTGAATGTAAAGTGATTTATAGACGTCTCACTTCCTGTCTGAGCTCTGCTGGCTGGCGTGGATCCGGGACGTTCTCGCTGTGATGTGACAGCGCTAACAACTGAATTGTGCCGGCAGATTTAAATAATTAATGAACGCGCCCGGATCATTTGCATACATTAGATAGAGCGTGTTCCAATCTGGAGCACCGGGTCGCTCCTGCTGCTCTATGATGGCTTTATTTATGGACGACTCTATGGGTGAGAGACACACATTCATCCTCAACCACACACACTGGGACTTCATGTCATTACCTGTGTTTATAATCCATTAATTAGAGATAAAAGCTTTATTTAGGTTAGAGGTAAAGCTGCTTCACTGCTGTGTGAGCCGTCTGCAGAGAAGCTTCATGAGTTCAACCAGAGAGAGACCACATGTGAAGAAGAGGAGCAAAGGGAGCGGTGCAGCAGAGGAGCTGCCGGAGAACAGAGGAGAAGATGTTGGGCCCACCGCCTATAGTTACCATGGTAACTCTAATTCCTGTTATCATCAGCTGATTCATGTGGATGGAAGTGGTGGATTTGAATCTATGCGACTGACATTTGGCAACCTTTGAACTTTGCAGATCTTTGTCATGATCTGCAGTGATCTCGAGTGTGGGCGGCGTTAAACTCGCACGCTGCCGCCCCGCCTGTAAGCGGCCCAGCGGACAAGGCAGACGAGCGATCTGCTGAGGCTGCAGCACGACTCGGCGCAGGTGTTGACACCAGGCAGCAGCTATCATTGCCCACAGCTAAAGTCGCCACGACAACAAGAGGATTTCTCATCGCTCCACTCGCCGGGTTTCTGTCACAACTTTGTCCCCAGGCTAAATATGGAGCGGCCCTTATAACATCAACACGCACACACGCACACACGCACACACACACACACACACACACACACACACACTCAGACACGCTGGCTGCCATCATCTCCTCAAGCTGTTCTCCAGGATGATCAGAATGAATTAGCATATATTCCTAAATGTAAGCGCTGAACTCTGTAATTATGTGGCAGCCTGAGTGTGTGTGTGTGTGTGTGTGTGACGGACTGTTTGTGTGTGAGGCGGCCGTGTTTGCAGCTCAGACGGAAGAGGACACGCCATTGTTGAACGCGGCCCCTCCAGCGGTTGTCATATCAGAGAAGATCCTTACACACTCACACACGTACATTATCATAAATACATATACAGTAACACACACACACACACACACACACACACACACATGCTCACACACGCTCACAGCGCCACCTGGGAATCACGGCGTCCTCTTTACGTTCCTCTGACACACACAGGTGATGATAATTAAACTAATTGAAAGTCTCCTCAGAGAGACAGCGAGGAAGGCAGACACCCACACACACACACACACACACACTCACCCCCTCACACACACACACACACACACACACACACACACACAGGGTTGACAGGGAGTTCATCTCTCCTGCTGCCGTATTGTAGCATAGCATTACTGCATTAGCAGACCCGCGCCTCACTGCAGGCAGGAGTGAGGAGCAAACGGGGGCTAAATTGGTTTTGAGGCGAGTGGGGGAGGGGCTCCTCCTCCTCCACGCCGTCTGAGGGAACACAGCAATAAACTGCGGCAAACTTTTCCTCTCGCCTCACTGAGCTGAAGCTGCTACTTTATTACCACACACACACACACACACACACACACACACACACACACACACACACACACACTCACACTCTTTGTAAGGAGGCCTGTCGACTCCGACCTGATCACCAGTACACCTTAGGGTCCCGACACTCCAGGGGGGTTTCTGAGGTGTCTGATGAGCTTCTTCCTGTCCCTGCTCAGAGCTCCTGCTGAGCTGTGACTGAGCTTTGTCTCCATGCAGCGTCTGCATCACTGCAGAAGCTTCACCTGTCTCACTCTCACAGAGCAGCAGAGGGATGCCAGCACACCTGGAGAGGAGGAGCCAGAGGAGGAGCCAGAGGAGGAGCCAGGGCCTCTTACTTTGAGAGAGTTAATGATTGACTAATAATGCTGTTAATGTGTGTTTGTGGCTGTGTGTTGTGGTAGAACACACACACGCTCCTCTGACCCAGAGATAGTGGCTCCGTGTTTCAGCTGAGCTTTGATTGAATCAGATCACAGTAAACTGAACTTTGACAGCTTAGTTAGTTTAGACACTTTTTAATTTGGGCAGCAAACACCGACTGATCCAACGATGTGATCACAGGGGTCTGCTGATGGGTTTAGACGTGTGTGTGTGTGTGTGTGTGTAAGCTTCAGACCTCAGCTTCAGTGATTTGTCGACATTCATTTAAGTCACACACACATCTGCAGTAGATTCTCCTCCTCTGAGTGAAGAGTGAAGAGTCTCTGCTTCCTGAGCTCCATCACACAGGGAGAGGCTCAAGGTGAAAAAGTAGCAGTGACATGAAAGCCAGCAGGACTCAGCAGGACTCAGCAGGACTCAGCAGGACTCAGCAGGACTCAGCAGGACTCAGCGTGGCTCTGTGGCTCTGTGGCTCTGTGCTCTGTGGCTCTGTGGCTCTGTGGCTCTGTGCTCTGTGCTCTGTGGCTCTGTGCTCTGTGGTTCTGTGGTTCTGTGGCTCTGTGGCTCTGTGGCTCTGTGGTTCTGTGGCTCTGTGGCTCTGTGCTCTGTGGCTCTGTGGCTCTGTGGCTCTGTGCTCTGTGGCTCTGTGGTTCTGTGGCTCTGTGGCTCTGTGGTTCTGTGGCTCTGTGGCTCTGTGGCTCTGTGCTCTGTGGCTCTGTGGCTCTGTGCTCTGTGGCTCTGTGGTTCTGTGGCTCTGTGGTTCTGTGGCTCTGTGGCTCTGTGGCTCTGTGCTCTGTGGCTCTGTGGTTCTGTGGCTCTGTGGCTCTGTGGCTCTGTGGTTCTGTGGTTCTGTGGTTCTGTGGCTCTCTGTGTTCTCCTGCAGGTTAAACTGAGGAGATCAATCCACAGTGTGAAGTTAGGAGGGCACCTTGAAAATTCTTCTGTTTATTTGAAACGTTCCCTTTCATTCTCCTCCTCTTATGGCCACCGGGGATTGGGCCATTGATTTCCACTTCAATAACTTGACCTTTGACCCCCAGAGGGCTGTGATGTGCCTTGGCTGCCTGCTCGCCGTGTGGCCACGCCCCCTCCACATCCCCGTCTGCACTCACATCCATAGAAGGAGAGTGTTTGACAGCTGGACGGCGTTCTCTTCACTTTCCTCCATGTAAGCAGAGAACCCAGAACCAAAAAGAACCCAGAACCACACAGAGCCCTGAACCACACAAGCCCAGAACCACACAGAGCCACACAGAACCACACAGAACCACACAGAGCCCAGAACCACACAGAGCCACACAGAACCCAGACGTTTCCTGCTTGTTATTGTTCTGCAGAAACGTTACTTTACTTCATCAGACTTCCAGAGATGTTCTGCTCAGAAGGGTTCAGTAATCTGACTTCTGCAGCAGGAAGTGTTGTTGTTCTGCCTGAAGTTTCTTCTTCTTCTCTGCATCTCAGTGGAGCAGCAGCTGACTTGAGGAGCGTCCAGAGGTGATCTGAGACGAGTCAGCTCTGTGACGCAGCTGTGGGAACACGGCCTGACTGTCAGAGGGACGCACACCAGGCTGTCACTCCACTGTACAGTAAACACCTGCTGTACTGCTGCAGAGCACACACACACACACACACACACACACACACACACACACACACTAACCCCTGTGAAAGCTGCCGTACATCTGTATTCCATTTCTGAAATCATTCCGTGTTGTCAGTTTAATAACCTGCGAGCTGGTAGGAAGCTGCTGCTGCTGCTGCATCACCGCCGTGCACGCTGAGTTTAGCACTGCGGTCACAAATGCAGGGAGCGAGACTTAATTTCCCCCGTTGAGATCCGTGTCTGAAAATTTGAAACATTTAAACACGATGTGATATCGTCCTGACAACACAGGGAACGCTGGAGAGAGGGGTGTGTGTGTGTGTGTGTGTGTGTGTGTGTGTGTGTGTGTGTGTGATGGAGACAGGAGCCAAACCAGCTGAGTTGACTTGAGTGAATCTTGCTCTCACCTGCCACAGACCGATCGCCGGATCAGAACCGAGCTCTCAAACCCTGGCCAGGTCAGACTGCAGTGAGGAAGCTTGACCCTGATTCAGCCCAGTGACAGGAAGTGAGCCCAGATGATGTGTGGACCCGCTGAGAGCTCGTCTGAGTTCAGCTCAGCTCATTCTAAAGCAGAAACAGAGACGGGACCGCGGCGCCGCTCGGCCGTGTTTCCTGGTTCAACCGTCAGAAGATAATGAGCAGAACAGAACCAGAGCTGGATCTCTGCTGCTCACGTGTGTCTGAGTGCAGCGTACCTGAAGATGAAGATGAAGCAGCAGCTGGAGTGAAGGAGCCTCAGTCTGGAGGATTAAGATGGCAACGTTTTAAAGAATAAACACAGAGAATGTTCTGCAGATCAAAGACGCTGCTGCGGTGTGTGTGTGTGTGTGTGTGTGTGTGTGTGTGTGTGTGTGTGTGTGTGTGTGTGTGTGTGTGTCTGTGTGTGTCTGTGTGTGTGTGTGTGTGTGTGTGTGTGTGTGTGTGTGTGTGTGTGTGTGTGTGTGTGTGTGTGTGTGAGTGTCTGTGTGCGTGTGTGTGTGTGTGTGTGTGTGTGTGTGTGTGTGTGAGTGTGTGTGTGTGTGTGTGTGTGTGAGTGTGTGTGTGTGTGTTGCCCCCCGGGCTCAGACTTGATCAAAGCACAGTCTGTCAGTGTGCAGGTACACAAACAGCTCGGCAGAACAGAACAGAGAGAGAGAGAGAGAGAGAGAGAGAGAGAGAAGAGAGAGAGAGGAAGAGTGAGAGGAAGAGGAGCAGCGAACATCAGACAGCATCAGGCTGTCTACAGCCGGGGTCACCGGGAGGTCAGAGAGCTCCTCAACAACATTCCTCCCGATGAAAGAGTGAAAGTCTGTCTTCAGTCAGCAGGGAGGAGGAAGTGATGACAGCCGCCCGCCGCTTCATCACCAAGACGACCAGGACGTGGGCCTGATGTGTCAGGAATTAAAGCGATAGTTTGATAGTTTAACACGTGTCCTCGTCTGTGCTGCGGTGGAATCCGTCCTTCCACTGTGACCGTCCGCTCCTCCGCTGTGAGGAGACGCTCGCCGCCGCAGAGCCAACGCCAGCCCAGATCTGAGCGCCGGGAAACAGGATGTGAAGGATGAAGGGCGTTTGTTCCCCGGATCTATAAATGGCAGAAGAAGTTTTCAGCTGAACACCAGCAGCGTATTTATGTGCTGAACAAACTGAAGAGGAGGATCAGATCTTCCTCAAACACGCCAGAGTGTGTTTCACAGAAGAGGAGGAGGGGGAGGGGGAGGAGGAGGAGGAGGAGGAGGAAGAAGAGGAGGAGGAGGAGGAGGAGGAGGTCATGGTGTGTGTGAAGTCCAGTCTGCTGGTTTGTGTGTCGAGGTCTCAGTGGGTCAGATCACAGCCTCAGGTCTCGTGGTCTCATCAGGTCCGGCCTCAGTGAGACCTGTCTCTCCTCTCTGACAGGCTCATCAATACAAAACCTGATTGATCACACTGAGTGTCAACACAGAGATGTTACAGATCTTCACTGAGAGAGAGAGAGAGAGAGAGAGAGAGAGAGAGAGAGAGAGAGAGAGAGAGAGAGAGAGAGAGAGAGAGAGAGAGAGAGAGAGAGAGAGAGAGAGAGAGAGAGAGAGAGAGAGAGAGAGAGAGAGAGAGAGAGAGAGAGAGAGAGAGAGAGGATGTAAGTTGCAGAGTGAATGTCAGAGTGAAGGAGAGCGAGGAGCAGAAGGAGGGATGGAGATGAGGTGAATCGATAAATATCACTGGGCTTGATTGGACCTGATTAGAGCGAAGGAGAGGCGGCGGGAATCGACTCCAGCAAATTGTCAGAGCCAATTAAGGCTTTATATTACTGAGCCAATAAGAGAAGACACACCATGAGACTGTGTGAGCGTGTGTGTGTGTGTGTGTGTGTGTGAGTGTGTGTGTGTGTGTGTGTGTGTGTGTGTGTGTGTGTGTGTGTGTGTGTGTTGTGTGTGTGTTGTGTGTGTGTGTGTGTGTGCATGTTTCTAGTGAAAACACGGTGAAACCTCCCGTTTCTTCTGAAGTACGATAAACGCTGACACAAGTTCTCTCTCTGAAGATCTTTGTGTGTGTGTGCGTGTGTGTGTGTGTGTGTGTGTGTGTGTGTGTGTGTGTGTGTGTGTGTGTGTGTGTGTGTGTGTGCGTGTGTGTGTGTGTGTGTGTGTGTGTGTGTAAAGCGTGTTCCTGGTGTCTTCTTCATGTGTTTGACCCTGAGGTCAGCTGGGTCTCAGTCCTGTTCTGTGATTGGCTGAGCTGAGACGCACGGATTCCTACAAATATTCCCTGTTTAACCTGAACTACATGTCTGCAGCCGTGTTGGCACAGGAACACGCAGACGGCCCGACTCAGTCTTTACTCTTCATCACTCTCACACAGATCCACTCTGAGCTCACAGGTCGACTGAAGAAGAGTCTCAGTGTGAGGATCCAATCAGAGAGGATCGATTCCTCTGACCTTGATCCAATCACACACACACACACACACACTCAGATGAAGCTTCATAAAGAAACCTAACTGTGCTAACGATGATGAAGAATCAATAGATGATGATGAAGCTTTAAGCCGCATTGTTAGACACACACACACACACACACACACACACACACACACACACACACACACACACACACTCATACAACCAAATCCTTCTTTTAAAGCTCAGTTAAAGTTCATTGTCTAAAGGAGCTTTTTTAAATATTTAATTTTTCTCCACTCTGTTAACTCTTTACATTAACATGCTGCTTAAAGAGCAAGAGCTCCAGACTGATGAGGTACAAAGAGAAATGCTGCCCTCTGCAGGCTGAGAGTGAAACTGCAGAGACATTTACCTTATAACATGTCTCTCTTCTCTCTCTCTCTCTCCTCTCTCTCTCTCTCTCTCTCTCTCTGTCTCTCTCTCTCTCTCTCTCTCTCTCTCTCTCTCTCTCTCTCTCTCTCTCTCTCTCTCTCATTGTCTCTCTCTCTCTCTCTCTCTCTCTCTCTCTCTCTCTCTCTCTTCTCTCATTGTCTCTCTCTCTCTCTCTCTCTCTCTCTCTCTCTCTCTCTCTCTCTCTCTCTCTTGTCTCTCTCTCTCTCTCTCTCTCTCTCTCTCTCATTGTGTCTCTCTCTCTCCCTCTCTCTCTCATTGTCTCTCTCTCTCTCTCTCTCTCTCTCTCTCTCTCTCCTCTCTCTCATTGTCTCTCTCTCTCTCTCTCTCATTGTCTCTCTCTCTCTCTCTCTCTCTCTCTCTCTCATTGTCTCTCTCTCTCTCTCTCTCATTGTCTCTCTCTCTCTCTCTCTCATTGTCTCTCTCTCTCCCTCTCTCTCTCATTGTCTCTCTCTCTCTCTCTCTCTCTCTCTCTCTCTCTCTCTCTCATTGTCTCTCTCTCTCTCTCTCTCATTGTCTCTCTCTCTCTCTCTCTCTCTCTCTCATTGTCTCTCTCTCATTGTCTCTCTCTCTCTCTCTCTCTCATTGTCTCTCTGTAGATCTGTACATCATCTCACCTTTTGAAGCTGTTTGTAAACGCACAGAGGTCACGAGGTCACGAGGGTTTGTGATCAAGTTTACTCTTCAAAATCAAACGTGTGTGTGTGTGTGTGTGTGTGTGTGTGTGTGTGTCCTGGTCTAAGATGGCGTCTGAGCTGAGCCTGATCCAGCTGAGACCACAGTGTTCCTCTGCTCTTCTGTCACATTCAGATGAATCTAACCTCAGATCTGTTTCCTGTCCCCTCCTCTCTGTTGTCTATTGTCTGACGTCTGAGGGTCTCAGTGATGTGTGTGTGATGTTTACAGAGAGGACGGCCCTCATTCCTGCTTTCCCACATTACAATCAGAGACATGTGTGTGTGTGTGTGTGTGTCCTCCATCACTCAGAGGGAGACGACATTCCTACCTAATGCACAGAGTCTCTGCCTCTCAGCCTGAGGGGGCTGCTCTCCCTCTCTCTCTCTCTCTCTCTCCCCCTCTCTCTCTCCCTCTCTCTCTTCCCCTCAATCTCTCTTTCTCCCTCTCTCTCTCTCTCTCTCTCTCTCTCTCTCTCTCTCTCTCTCTCTCTCTCTCCCCCTCTCTCTCTCCCTCTCTCTCTTCCCCTCAATCTCTCTTTCTCCCTCTCTCTCTCTCTCTCTCTCTCTCTCTCTCTCTCTCTCTCTCCCCCTCTCTCTCTCTCTCTCTCTCCCCCTCTCTCTCTCTTTCTCCCTCTCTCTCTCTCTCCCTCTCTCTCCCTCTTGTCCGTTCATCTAAACGTTACACACTGATCTTCTTGTACTGTGTTGATCAGATTTGAGCCTGTCAGGGATCAGAGGTGATCGGAGGTGTTCAGGTGTGTGATCTGGGGCTGGAGACCCTGTAGACTGTGTGTGTGTGTGTGTGTGTGTGTGTGTATCATAGTAAACATTGTGAGGTCCCACATGAGGGCGGGGACACACAGCCTCCATCCTCATGAAGCTGTGATGATGCTGGTCTGAACATCAGGAGGCTTCAGTGGTTCTGGATCTCCACCCAGAAGAAGCTCATGTCTGAAAATGTCTGATTGATCTTTATGTCACAGGCAAGTAACCATGACGATCCATGATACGATACAAAGCTATGATTGGAGGGCTGCTGGGTCTTGGTGGAGGTATGAACTGTAATGAGCCCCTCTGGTTGTTTTATTATGAGTAAACATCTGCAGTCACAGAGTGAGACAGGAAATATGTCTCAGGTCAGCTTCAACGCAGAGCAAACACGCTGGGATCTGGATCCAGACCAGGGAGTGAGACGCTTCAGCAAATGCTCTGTCACTGTGTGTGTGTGTGTGTGTGTGTGTGTGTGTGTGTGAGTGTTTTGAATGATACACTTGCCTATTGCAAAGTGCGTCCGTACATCTCAGGTGTGTGTGAGATTTCACGCCTCCTCTCGGTTCCCACCAGTGAGTTGTTCCTACATACGTGTGTGTGTGTGTGTGTGTGTGTGTGTGTGTGTGTGATTTA
>NW_027467015.1:1475000-1486887 GCF_046128005.1 Genypterus blacodes | reverse complement strand
GTGTCCATCTTCCACCCACAAGAGCGCTCACACACACACACACACACACACACACACACGGACACACTTCACAGTTACGTCAGAGGCCACTTAAATATTTAACATCCCACAGAAACGATGTTCCTGAATTATTCACTCCTCTTCCGTTAATGCCAGCTCCAGCAGCTAAGAGCCCCACGTGGTCCAGCAGAGAGGCCCACTCCCCCTGGCAGGTCCTGCCCAGCCAGGAGCGCCCGTTAGTGGGTTAGCCCTCCCCTGGGAGAGTGCATGCACTGGTGCTAGAGGTGGAGAGGAGGAGGAGGAGGAGGAGAGGAAGGGGGAATGAGCTCATCCTCTTAAAAATAGATGCAATGCTGTCAGACTGACAGAGTGACGGAGAGAGAAAGAGACAGAAGTAAAAAGTGAAAGATTGTCGTTCCTCCGTCTGCTTCTTTAATGATCTGAAACATCTAATCATGTCAACAACTTAGCTACACACACACACACACACACACACACACACACACACACACACACACACACACTCACTTCCACAGCCGTCTGTCATGAGTCAAAGTCTGGCTGTGAGTGAATGAACAGGGAGCATCCACCAGTGTGTGGGACGGAGGTGTGAGTGTCACACTGCAGCACAGTGATAATCCCTGCAGTCATAAACAGATGCTAGAGGGCCAGAAACCACACAGTGAACACACACACACAGACAGACACACACACACACACTCGGGCCTAACACCTCGGAGCCTCGTACATGTGTTCTACTACAGGCAGCGGAACGGAAACCATAAGTCGTCTCCTCAGAAAGCAATTATTCGTCTTAACAAACACTTTATATCCTCTCTCTCTCTCTCTCTCACACACACACACACACACACACACACACAACACTCAGTTACCATAGTAATAACCCAAAACCTGCAGACATCGCTGTGACCCAGAAACCAGAGAAAAACCTCAGCGGTCACTCCAAAAACCACATCAAACTGACCAGTGTGTGTGTGTACGGGGGGTTAGGTGGATATATGTGTGTGTGTGTGTGTGTGTGTGTGTGTGTCTGTGTCTAAGTCTATGTGGAGCAGTTATTGGCCCAAAAGCGAGCCAAGTTCCATCATCCACCAAAGGCTAAAGGAGGATTTATACGTCTGTGTTCAAGTCCGACCGTACTGTAGACGCCTCATTAGTCCAGTGTGTGTGTGTGTGTATGTCACATCATCACACACACACACACACAGGCCCACACATCTTCATCCTCCAGTTCTTCATCTCTCCCATGAAGAAAATAATCACTCATGACTAACAAATATAAAAATGTTCTTCGGGGGACAGAACCGGCTTTCTGTGTGTGTGTGTGTGTGTGTGTGTGTGTGTGTGTGTGTGCGTGCGTGCCTGTGTGTGTGTGGCTATTCCAGCCTCAGTCACTCAAATAAAACGGACTACACCATGTGATAATTTGAAAATGGGAAGATCCCAGGTTTGGAATCCTGAGCCAGAACAAAGTAATCAGTCAGGTATTAAAGTGAATCATTGAGCTTTAATCCAGAGCTTTGTTAGCGATCCAGACTCCACTATCAGGGATCACCGTCACAATTATCTTTTATATTACAGCGCTGGGCGAGAGGCTTCATGATTCCGTCTGTAATCAGTGTTGATGACCTCGTCTCCACACCTGTAATCAGCTTTGCATTTATTCATTGCTGCTAAAATGATCTGCGACAGTGTGATCGCTCGGTTACGGACATAATTATCTTTTATCTCACTGCTGTTCTTTGAAATCATTGTCTTAATGCCTGTAATTAACCGCTACACCCTCCCCCCCCCCCAACACACACACACACACACACACACACACACACACACACGTGCACGGCTGCTATCTCTCTCTCACTTTGGTTGAATACAAACGGCGGCTATAAACCAATCAAAACGTGAGATTAGTGAGCGGAGGAGAGGAGGAGAGGAGGAGAGGAGGAGAGGAGGAGAGGAGGAGAGGAGGACAAGAGGATCAGGAACTCCTCACTTTCCTGCTTCTTCACCCGCAGGCTGTGAGCCAAGAATGCATGACACATTCCTGTCCAGGGACAATAGACAAGAGAGCGAGACGGACGTATGTGTGTGTGTGTGTGTGTGGGGAAGACAAGAGACGCGACGAGGGCGAAGGAATGAATGAAAGAAAGACAAGAGGGACGGATGAGGGAAGATAAAACCTGTAGCGGCGGTGCAGTCTTGCGTAAGTGAATGCGCATACATGAGTGTGTCCATCTCATGCGTGTGTGTTGTGACATGCTTATCTCTGACCCTCTCCCTGCCCCCCCCTGTGCCCCCGAGCTGCTGCCCCACACCTGACCCGGCCCTGCCCAGCCCTGCAGGGCCCGTCGCAAAAGGCGGAGAGGGAGGGGGGGAGGTGGGGCGGTCTCCCACCCCCGCGGGGGGCAGTCACTGTGGATTCGTCAGCCCAGCTTAGGGCCTTCTCCTCTGGGCAGCGGTGGCCCAGCAGGCCCCCTCCGGCCCCCCAGAGGACGGAGGCCTTTGAATCCAGCCCCGAGACCCCAGACTCCGGAGACGTGCCTTTGTCCGGCGGCGGTGGGGGGGCATTGATGACTGACTCCATCTTTGTGTTTGTGAACACGCCACGCCAGAGACGCCGCATTACAGTTGGAAACCCTCGGGAGGACAACAGAGAACAACAGGCCGCTGCCCGTGTTGTGTCAGAAAGTTAGCGGCCATCAAAGGTGTTTGTGACAACGAGAGAAGAGGGAGGGAGGGAAGGAGGGAAGGAAATCAAGCAGCGGCGTCTGATAGTAAACGTGTAAAGGCTCTAAAGTATACGTGTGCAGCAGAGCGGGTTTGTGTATAATTACCCCCATGTATGCATTCTTTGTGTAGAGGGCAAAATCCACCAGCATCAGCTCTCTCTCTCTCTCTCTCTCTCTCTCTCTCTCTCTCTCTCTCTCTCTCTCTAATGGAGGAGCAGGCACAGTTAAATATTGCCCTCTTTGTCTGCAGCTCTGGGCAAGAATTCCCAGAACTGCTTAGCTGGACAGAACCCAGCGCACACATTGCATGAGACACACCAGCAGATTCCCTGTAGTGGAGCACAGTGTGGGGCTACAGAGCGGCTACAGAGCGGCTACAGAGCGGCTACAGACGAGACAAGAAGAACCAGGCACGACACGGAGCGGCACGGGAACCATCACGTCCTGATAATGCCCCAGGAATGTCTTCAAAACGCCTATCAAACAGACTGCCTTCACTGGCTTAAGAGGTGGATATGTCTGATACGTGTGTGTGTGTGTGTGTGTGTAGGTAAGTGTGTGTTCTGTGTGTGTAAGCAGTAAGTATTTTTATGAGCTTTAATTAAAGCTTCTCTATGAGCCTCCTCAGACTCTGTCACAGTCTGCTGCATTCCGCTGTGGCATCACATGTCGGTCAGGCCACAAAACACACACAAACACACACACACACACACACACACATACACACAGACGTACACACACACACAGACAGCTAGAAAAGTTGACAGTCAACACAATAGACATATCACCAGTTAGTGGTCCACCTCCCCTTCTCTCTTGCTCTTTGACTCTCTCTCTCTCTCTCTCTCTCCACACACACACACACACACACACACACACACACTACCAAAGCTTAATTATGCCATAAGTGCCTGAGGCTTGGACACCAAATACCAGTAATTCCAGGCCGGCACCGTAACAACCTGTGGCTAATTCATTCTGTTTCCTCTTAAAGTGCGATGACGCCCCTCTCATGTCATGACAGCCTCGCCGTGTGTGCAAGTGTGTACCTGCACCGCTGTGTAAATTAATCTGGGGCACCTTTGGGCGCATGCAAATGTATGAGATTGTGGGAACGTATCCTGTAATATGCACACACACACACACACACAAACAGAGGAAAGGTGTGAGGTGTCACTCACAGTCTCTCCAGCTCCTTCAGGTCCTGGAAGGCTCCTCGCTCGATCGTGCTGATTTTGTTCTCCATCAGCTGCCTGAAAGAGAGAGAAAGAGACCAGAGTAAGGCCATGAGGAGAGGAAGAGAGAGAGGACACGCACACACACACACACACACACACACACAAAATATGTCTTGGTAGCTACTCAGCTTAAAGAGAGACAGGTCAAAAGGGGGGGGGGGGGCGGAAGAAGGACAGCGCATTGGGAACGGGGAGATAGGTGTGTGTGTGTGTGTGTGTGTGTGTGTGTGTGAAAAAGAGAGGCAAATCAGATTGGAGAGAGGGGGAGAGAGAGAGAGAGAGAGAGAGAGAGAGAGAGAGCAGGTGGATTGAGTTGACGCTGAGCCCATCAGCTGGACAGCAGCGACTCATCTGTCCTCCCATTGCCTCTGGATCAGCACATTCACTTACACAGCACAGCTCCACTGTGGCCTCTGTGCTGACCAAGCCCGAGCCCCGCCAACCACACACACATGCACACACACACGCACATACAGCCGGGCTGACACACTGAAAACGTAAATCGATGGAGCACACAGGTGAATACACACACACTTGCATGCACTTACAAAAAACAACACACACACACACACCACACGGACACAAACAAGCACATTCACACACAAAACACACACACACACACACTGAATTAGGGACATAATCTCTGGAGGAATTCCAACAATGTGTATTCCCTGCCATTCACTTTTAGCAGTTGGATGGCACACACACACACACACACACACACACGCACACACACACACACACACACACACACACACACATACACACACAAACAATGATACACAATAAAGAGGCTATCCCTGTCACTGGGGGTGGTGCTGGGGAACTCTTAACCCAGTAAGAAAACCTGTTCTTACATGACTCGCTCGCTCTCTCTCTCTCTCTCTCTCTCTCTCTCTCTCTCTCTCTCTCTCTCTCTCTCTCCCCCCCCCTCCCCTCGCTCTCTCTCTCTCTCTCTCTCTCTCTCTCTCTCTCTCTGTCCCTCTCCCTCCCTTCCAGCTGCATTCCTTCCTCCGTGGTTACACCTAATGACCGCTATCTCTTTCCCTCTTTTCCCCTCCATCACTTCCTCGCCAGCGCGTTAATCACTCCAGCACATGGGCCCCGGGCCCGGTGGTTAAAATAAGCCCCTCCTGACACTTCCACTGGGAGATTAACACGACAGCATTAACAGGTGCCACTGCTATTCTGTTTAGACACACACACACACACACACACACACACACACACACACACAGGGAGATAGAGGGCCTCAATGGGAGCGCTCCCTTGCAAACGAGACGCAGTGCTGCAGCAGTTCAAGGGCTTTGATGAGTCTGGCGCCTGCAACCTTGGTTAAATGTGTGTTGTGATATTTGGAGCCAAGTTGTTGGGATTGCACGGCTCCTGCAGAGGAGTGAAGGGAGGAGGAGGAGGAGGAGGAGGAGGAGGAGGAGGACATAAAGGAGATAAAGAAGAAGAGTAGAACACACACTTACAACACTCGCAGGTGCCTCAGTCCAGCAAAATCCGCCTTGGTGACTTTGGTGAGGTTGTTTGCGTTCAGATCCCTGGAAGGAGAGGAGATGTTACAAACAGGGGAGGAACACATCATAGCGTCATATCTGTGCGTCAAATGGTGAATCAACCTGCGGCAAGGTGTCCATTTAGAGGCCGGATGTGCTGTTTCGTTTTAATGGCCCGGGAGCTGCAGGAGCTGTACGCGGCGAGTCTTTCATGTCATCGCGGGGTCTCTGCTTCATAAAACGCGGCCTGTTTAACTTCGAGCCCACTTGCGTCCAAATCCGTTTTGATTAACTGGCTGGTCTGCAGACAAACCGACGCGGTCTACGGAGGCTCAGCTCATGCAACAGCGTGGAACCACCGAACACGACCACAGAACCCCGAACTTCAGCTCCGCAATCAGCACGACCGTGACCCCAAAGCACACACACGCGCGCGCGCACACACACACGCACACACACACACACGTCAGATCACGTTTAAAACCCCCTGAGCGGAGGTCACAGCTGATGTGTGTGTGTGTATTACGCAGATTTGGATATTAAACCTATTTTGACATTTAAAAAAAAAAACCGTAAAGCGCTGCGCAATTTAGATTTATGGTCCCCGAGGGAAAAGAGGGAATTTTAAATGATTGAAATAGATCTAAAATAACATGAAATAGGCACAGAACTATGCGGATTTTATATAAACATCCGATGTTTAGAGCAGAGATTAGGGTCGTAAACTCAAGTGATAGAGTGAAGAGATGAAATACACTTTTAAATATCCTTAAGTAGCGTGACGTTATTGCTTATCTATTTGTATGAATGCGTGTGTTCTTGTTGTTTGTGTGTGTTGGCGTGTGTGTGTGTGTGTGTGTCCGTGGGTACTCACAGCCTCTCCGTGTTGCGGGGATGTTCCTGGGCACGCTGCGGAGCCCTTGGCCGTGGCAGTCCACTGTGGTCCCGGTACAGGAGCACTGCGCCGGGCAGGGCTGTCCGTCCGCTCCGCCGGACAGGAGCAGGAGCGGGAGCAGGAGCGGCAGCAGCAGCAGCAGCAGCCCCGGCAGAGACGCCGGAGAGCGGCTGGGAGCTCCCACCATCACTGCGGCAAGTAAGGGGCCAATGTGAGACCCGGAGACACTGGAGAAACACGAGGGCGAGATGAAGCCCGCAAACCCCCCGAAGAGATCACCAAACTCTCCACGCAAAACGGGATGCCGTCCTCCTTCTC
Source organism: Genypterus blacodes (assembly GCF_046128005.1). Lineage (NCBI taxonomy): Eukaryota > Metazoa > Chordata > Actinopteri > Ophidiiformes > Ophidiidae > Genypterus > Genypterus blacodes. The sequence continues at coordinate 1,480,181 of NW_027467015.1, read as the reverse complement.
TCAGGCGTGTGTGTGTATGTGTGTGAACAACCTCTCTCTTGTTTTACATTTGGGTTTTCCTGGTGAGGTTTCGGCGTGTGCAGGCTTGCGAACCCGGAGTTTGTCCTCCCGTGTCGGGCAGAGACGGGAGGTGGACGAGGCGGCGGACCGGCTCGGTGTCTGCGCTACAGCGGCGCAAACTTCCACATGTCCCCGGCATGCGGTGCCCAAATCCCTGGCGTGTGTTTGTGTGTGTGTGTGTGAGCGCGACCAAACCAGCAAAACCCCTCCGGTCCTTAATCTGATCCTCGACACCCAGAAAGACACTCTCACACACTTTCTCTGCTCTAGTGCGCACACACACACGCGTACACAGGCATACACACACGCACGCACGCACGCACACTCCAGGTGAGGCTGTCTTGGTTATTAATTCACAACACGCGTCCAGTGAGGAAGCAGCGGCGAGACTTCGGTTTCCCCCCCAAAAAAAAGCTCAGCAGAGGTCACAGCGTGGAGGAGAGACAGACGCGGATCCCGCTCCGGTATCAGTCACCGGCCAGAGGAGCGGAGGAGGCGGCGTGAAGGAGGGAGGGAGGGAGGGAAGAAGCTCCGTGTCAACCAGGCGCGCTACTATAATCCAACTCTGCGCTGTGCGTCAAAGCGCTGCTGCTCCCGAGAGTGTGAGATACACACACACACGCGCGGACACACACACTGAGGGAGAGAGAGAGAGGGGGAGAGAGAGAGAGAGAGACTGGAGCGGGCACGTCTGCTGCTACTGCGTCTACCCGAGCAACTCTCTCTCTCTCTCTCTCTCTCTCTCTCTCTCTCTCTCTCTCACTGTGTGTGTGTTTGTGAGTGTGTGTCTCCCTCACACGCACAGACTGCGTTTTCCGTTCAAGGTAGCAGGTTTCCAACTGGCCATCAGTCAAAGGAAAGAACAGTTTGACCTCGGTGAGAGACTTGCATTCTCACTGCAGTGTCTGGGTCACCTGATGCCTGCTTCGTGTGGCACAGCAGCAGAAGGTGTCAGAGCTTCTTAAACAGGAGAAAAAGGAGAAAACACACAGGAGGCTTGAGTTTCTACGGACAAATACCTCAAGAACGAGTCGCCTGTTACACCTGTCCCACACACGATGAGCCCCCTGGGGCCCCTGCCCTCCCAAATCAGCTATTAAACATTATAAATACATGTTTCATCACAATTCTAATTCTATTCTATTTATTATTCAGAGTTTGTTGACCTAATGACCTAATGACCTACCTTTAATAGGTCAGGGAAGGCGTGACCTGCACACAGGGACGCAGTGAGTGAGACGTTGTGTTTCCATACAGCAGACTGCCACGCATTCACTGTCTACAAGCCACATTTCCAGAAAGTCTTCCTTGTTTGACTGAAGTTACAGCCAAACACTTAGAATATACCATATGTGAGTAACGGCACATTTTAAATGAGGTAGTGATCAAACTCGTTTTCATATTTGAAAATCCAGATTCATGGGCTCAGTGTTTGACAGTTGATTAGTCTCTTTATTTAGGTCCAAATAACAGCGTAGACTCAAAGCAGAGAGGAAACGAAAGCAAATTAAGTTTATAAATTATAGAAAATGTTCACTCAGTGAGCTTTTACTCTTTAGTATTTCAGCCAATGTGCACTTTCAGGGGAATTTGTGGTTTAACACAGAGTATTAAGTGGGAAATGTGTTTGCAGTGCAGATTTAATCAGTTGTGCTAAATCTTTCTTTTGTTTACATCTTTTATATCTCACATAACACACAACCAACCGGCCTAGATGTGCTTACACTCTGGATATTTAATTAAAAACATTTACACTTCTTAACATTTACATATGCAGGGTAGTTACTCGTAGTAGAATATGATCAATCTCAGTTTATGAGGTGATATTACTGGATCCTTGTGTGGTGCATTTATAAGTGATATCACAATATGATAATGTCATTATAGACTCACCGCTGTTTTCCATAGACGACTGTAAACCGTGACTGGAATTATATTATTGGATTACATATGATTCTCCCTCATCCCACCTCCATGCAGACACAGAGAGAGAGAGAGAGAGAGAGAGAGAGAGAGAGAGAGAGAGAGAGAGAGAGAGAGAGAGAGAGAGAGAGACAGAGAGAGAGAGGGGGAGAGACTCACTCCTATCATGTGCTAAAGGAAAATATACCCTACAGTGAATATGAAATATTTTTGGATGAGTAAAAAAGGGAAATTATAAAATGGTAATACAAAAGGGAAAAGGGTAGACACACAGGAGATGGAGGAGGAGGAGGAGGAGGAGGAGAAGGGCAGGGGCTGGTCACTGGGGGTGGGGGGGGTGTAGCTGAGGTTAGTGGGGAGGGAAAGAAGAAAGGAACCTCCGAGGAGGAGAAGGGACAGAGGGCGACCCCTATCACCTGCTATATATAAGAGCTTCAGGGCACACAGCCTGTTCAGACACAGCCTAACCTGACCAGCCACACACACACACACACACACACACACACACACATACACACACCTACAGGATCGCCTCAGATTACACCTAAAGTCCAGTCCAAGGTTGTTTAAATGTTCCCAATACGGGCAGTGCAGACCGAGTGATAGGATTTCTGTCCGTCTCACCGGCCAGCTGTTCACACTGCTGCACACAAAGATGGCCGCCAATTTTAACATTCCAGAACAATTTACTGTGAATTCTGTGGCAAAACAAGTTGTGTGTTTCCTAGCCTCAGATTGTGAACAGTAACAGCAGTTTGGACACTTTCTGTTTTCTGTAACTGGGTTATGACGCTGTGAGAAACCCGGGTAACACACATATAGATCTCTCTCTCACACTAACCCGGTTACCTGGGTATGTTTAACCTTAATCAGGTTTCTGTTAAGGGTTTTAAGTGTGCACATATCATTTCCCCTGAGGACAAATCCAGTTACTGAGCAGATGCATGTATATCGGGTTTTACAGTAACCGGGTTTTTCCCTTAATCGGGTTATTCGCCTTAACCTGGTTTTGCGTGTGTATGTAAACACGGTCAGTGGATACATAGGAACATAAGTGCTCATATGAAGCAATGACAGCTAGTTATAGAATAAAAACATGCCAGAGGATAAAGACAGACTGTGTGTTCCTGTGAGAAGACTTTAGAATCCATCTCAAGAAGAATGAAAGTCAGTAAACCTGCACTAAGTGAAGGTTGTGCTTTGTAAAGGATTTACATTCAGGAGCAGTTTTGGGGATTTAGCATCCATCTCTGTAGCTCTGTGGAGCTTTTAGCCTCTTTTGGCTCAATGTTTTGGATTATCCAGCCACAAGCACATTGCCTTGTTTCCTTCAATAGGCAGTTACTTCCTGCAAACAAGCCCTGATAAGCTGCCTGCTGATACACTTTAAAACTACATTTATGTTGCCATTACATTCACAAACAACGCCTTATATGCGCCTATAAACCATTGTGAGACTGCAAACAAATCAAAGTTCACAGTCCAAGTTTACAGTATAGTAAATTGATTTGCAGGAATGTAAACATCTAAATTGGAGTTCCCCTCCTCCTCAAACGTTTCCTTAACGGGCAAACTCACCTCATGCTGCGATTGCGCAACTTGTGTATTTTAAGAATGGAAACCAAATCCTACTGACTCAATGCAAACAGTGCATATGGCTTGGATGAGTAAGCAGACAGTTTGCTTCTAACTTCAAAATGTAACTTCACAGCTGTGGCTCTGTCATCTCATTTTTGACATTTTCTACCCCCTAGTGGTTAAGACCCAATTATTACAGCCTTAAATCGTCCCAAACAAACAAGTACAGTGATCACATGTAGTATTTTGGTTCTGCATAGGCATTGGCAGGTGGCAGGTGATTAACTCACAAAAACACCCTTTGATGATGAAGATGATTAAAGATGAATTGTGAAACACGCCATCACAAACGCAGGTAAAGCCCCTGACTGAAGAGAAGCTTGTGCCATTGTCCCGAACAGGGCAGGGACAACCCGACAAACCTGATCACGCCTCAATAGCGGCGTCTGGAGGGCTTCAGCCTGCACAGGTGAGGGAACCGTTCCCCACATGCCACCACACACACCTGCACAATGAAGCTATGTGAGTCACAAACATGAAAGTGAGGAAGTCCCTGGACTGTTTGTGTGTTCCAGGCTCAGATATGGTGCTAAAACCGTGGGGCGTGGTCCGGTAGGTAAGCATGTGAACGAGGCCAAGGACTGAGACACACACACGTTGGCAATTTCAGTCATGATGCAAATGAGTAAATTAGGATGAAGTTGACTAAGGCATTGATGAGGTCTTCTTCTTCTTCTTCTTCTTCTTCTTCTTCTTCTTCTGTGTGTGTGTGTGTGCGGCTGGAGGAGGAAGATGGGATCTCCCCTGCTCCTCTGCTTCAGGGAGCTGCTAATGAGAAGTGAATGTGGCTGTCGGCTGTGATGTTGGTGCTGCTCAATCTAGCTGTTGATTTAGGAGCTGTTTGTGTTATCCTTGGTTTACGGCCACGCTGTAAAGCTGAAGGTGTGTGTGTGTGTGTGTGTGTGTGTGTGCGTGTGTGTGTGTGTGTGTGTGTGTGTGTGTGTGTGTGTGTGTGCAGAGGTCAGCTCAGCCACCTGGCCTCTCCACAGCTGCTACTGAGACACATGCTGCTCTGAGCTCTGAACTCATCCTACTGTACAGACCCACACACACACACACAGACACACACACAGACAAACACTGATCTATACCCCGCATTCAGATATTCATTTATGCACAAACACAAGTTCCCACAATGCAGCAGACCCCCCTCCCCCACACACACACATACACACACACACATACACACATAGAGACCCACATAATTTTAAAACAGTGTGTTACGTCTTCAGTGTGTATTAATGAGCCACAATAATCAAATCTGCTTTGGGTTTGTTTTGTCAGATCCATGTTGTTGGTTTGTGTGTTGTGTGTGTGTGTCGCCTGATAATTAGATCATTAAAAACCAATGATGTTTGTGTTTGGACTGCCATTGTCAACAGAGGCTGGGGCTGGTTACACAGCTGCACTGTGACACACACACACACACACACACACACACACACACACACACAACCATATAGATGAACACACAGCGCCACACCAAAACACACAATCAGCCCAGATTAAAAAACAAAATCTCCTTCTGTCTGGGATTCCAGTCGCTCCGGCCCGGCAGTT